>NC_077248.1:8500345-8812618 GCF_947179165.1 Solanum dulcamara | reverse complement strand
GGCCTCTCAGGTGTTGGCGCCCCTAAAATAGGTAGATTTGACAAGTACCTTTTGATGCTCTCAAAAATATTTTGATAGGATTGATCCCAGTGAAAAGATACATCCTTCTTCATTAGATGGTTGAAGGGTTGGCATCGCCCAACCAAGTTGGAGACGAACCTTCGAATGAATGCCAAATTTCCTTGTAAACTACAAAGCTCTCTCAAATTTTTTGGAGCAGGCATTTTCTAAATAGCATCAATCTTTGTAGGATCAACTTCAATTCCACAATGGCGTACAATGAAGCTAAGAAACTTTCCAGAAGTAACTCCAAATGAGAATTTGAGTGGATTTATCTTCAAGTCAAAATTTCTTAACTGTTCGAAGATAATTCGAAGGTCTTCAAGATGGTTGTACCTATGCCTTGTCTTTAGTAGTAAGTCATCAACGTAACATTCCATCCTATTATGAAGCATGTCATCAAAAATGTGTTGCATCACACGTTGGTAGGCGGCACCAACATTTTTTAGATCGAAAGACATTACCTTATAATAATATATTCCTTTTGGAGTCTGAAAAGCAGTGCATTCTTTATATTTTGGAGATATTCTAATTTGGTTATACCCAGATGACCCATTTATAAACGACATAGCTTCATTCCCAATTGTAGCGTCTACCATGAGTTCAATGATGGGCAACGAAAAGTCATCCTTTGGACCATTCTTCTTTGTTTAAGTCTCAAAAATCAACACAAACACGTATCTGACCATTCTTCTTCTTGAATGGTATAATGTTTGAGATCCATAATGGGTATTCACTTCTCGAATAAATCAGGCCTCAATGAGTTTGTTGACTTCAGCTTCAATCTGCGTCATCAATTTAGGGTGAAACATGCGTTGTGACTACTTTACAGGACGTGCTCTATTTTTGATCCCCAAATGATGAATATCTACCTTAGGACTAAGGCCCGACATTTCTTTGTATGACCAAGAAAATACGCCTTTATATTTGGTCAATAGCTTGGCATATTCTCCTTCTTCTTGAGGTGTAAGTAGTGCATTAACGAAGCTTGGACGTGGATCATCTAAAGTGCCCAGATTCAACTCCTTGAGTTCATCTATAATTAATTGTACATCCTCTTCGAGTTCAGGTGGAGCCTATTAAACACCATCATTCACATTATCAAGGCATAGACTATCTTCTATTGTTACGTGATATGATGCCTGCATAAAGTTTAAATCTTCCCTCTGGCTTCCTTCAAAGGAGGTTGTGATATCTACTTCTTGTTTCTCCTTTGTTCTCCCAAGAAATTGGTTGGTGAAAACAATGGTGCTTCTTTTCACTTTCAGTGAGCCCTCAGTGGTAATTGATAAAATAGGCTTCCTCTTCATACGTGAAGGAATAGCACTACGGATCTCTTTGTCGTCACTTCCTTCACGAAAGTCTTTATTTTCATGCTCCACCATCTTTCTTGATAATGACTTCTTTATAGTTCCCAAGTGATGAAAGACGGAGGTCTTTGAGGCGGTGACATTTCCTTCTATATGCTTAAAAACTCCACTTTCATCATTGCATCCCAATCTTTCAAATACAGAGACGTTAGGTGTCGATCTTTCTATGCGGTCAAACACTGAAGTTCGTTGCTGTGTTTTCTTGTCCTCAACTTTCTCTATCTTTTCTATTGAGGTATGGTGTGATGAAGCTATTTCCTTCTTAGATGAAATCCGTAGAGGCTCTGCTAAGCTGAATCCAATCTCAAATTTTGGAGTGGCAACATAATGCCCTTGATTTCTCAACATCATTTGAGACTCTATAAATCCATGTATCTTTTCACCAATCACTTCATCTTTGAGCTCTCCTAATCTCACAAGATTTGAGAAGTCGTAACCTGATTTTTCAAGTAGTATAAAGACCTTTGGATCAAAATACCCTTTTATCTTATCAACTTCTGTATTGCCTTTAGAAGACTCCAAAGCGATAGCCGGTACTTGTGCAACTAGGACAATCATACTTTCCTTTAAATTTTAAAATAAATTATGACTCATTTGTTTCCTTAGAGGGTGAACTTGTTGAGAACATTCCTCCAGTAGGGATTTCCCCTCTCTTTGACGCTCACATAGAATGTAGCAAAAAATAAGATGATTATCATCAATCTTTGTCTGTATATATCCCTCAGATGATGAAAGCTTAATGGAGACTCCTTGATTTCCCTTCTTAGACACCTTGACAGTGGCCCGTTGAACTTTATTCTCTTCTTTTGAATCAACATCAATTTGGTCCTCAAGTGCGGGTTTCTCCATATTTGATTTACAAGATTCTAAGTAGAATTTTAGATCTGTAAAATATGACTCAGCCTCGGTGAAAGGATTAATGTCCACATCAATTTTGACAATTTCTCCATTTTTCATGTACTTCATGCACTGATGTAAGGTAGATGGTACCACTCCATTTTCATGAACCCAAGGACGTATTAGCAATAAGTTATATGATGTTTTGGGATTTATAACATGAATCAAAGTATTCGATTCCATGTCACCAATGAATAATTTTACGTGAATCATTCTTATAGCTCGTTGCCCATCCTGATTGAAACTTTGGATCGTTAGGTTACTTTTGGAAAACTCATCAATGGTTATTCCCAATCGTTTTAGCACCATCTTTGGCATGATGTTGACTTCCAAACCAACATCTATTAATATGCGATTGAGATGTTGCTCGCAGATAGCTCCCACAACGAACAAAGGCCTATTATGTGGCTTAGAACCTAATAATAAGTCATCATCAGTAAAGGAAATTGCAGCAAAACATGGGGCGACTTTTCCATTAGCATGTCATTCTTATTGTATTGTTAGATTAAGCCCTCCTTTGTTTCGTGAGTGCTAGAAATCGCATGCGCTGAACTAATTTGGATGTCTTGAAGGAACTTTCCAAGAAAGAATTCATGTAATGTAATCGGCTTTCGAATCTTCTGTGAAGAAAAACCATTGATCTTCTTGCTAGTACGAGATTAGATAATTTTTGGTGGTTGTGCTTGATCCACATCATTCTTCAACACTCTCGGCTTAGGAAGTCGTATCTTTAGAACTGCTTGATGCCTTCATTTCTTGTGAGAAACCAGAGTCCAACTGTTATCTACATTGTGTTTAGGATTGTCTTCCACCTTTATTGCACCTTTAAAAGTCCTCTTTAAGCGATCGACTTCAACGGGCGTGAAATTATCGAATTGCAAAAAGATGGTATTCGGCATAACTTGTGACTTGGAACACATCTCTGACTTGGGTACTACACTAACATGATTTGCTTTTGTTTTTCATCCATGTCAATGATGATTTTCCCTTCACTCACCAACATCAAGATTTTCACCTTCAAGACAAAGCACTTTTTCGCCGAGTGGCTAATGACACGTTGAAACTCGCAGTACCTAGGTTCGCTAACTTTGTTGCCTCCAGCTCCCTCAATGTTGGAAGACGTTTCTCCTCTTTTAGGAATTGCCTCGGGGTTTCTTCTTCGTTCAATTTTTGCTTGGTTATGACCTTTACAGAAGTCGCCTTCATCTCCATAGTTTCTTTAGTTTGTATCTTTGAGGTCATACCTTTTTTGAACTCCTTCTTTTCTTTTTTTCAAATCAGTTAAAGGAAATATCTTCCCATGACATGTGATGCTCAACTCCATGCCATGTGCTAGCATAGCGAGTTATTCAAAAGTTCGTAGTTTGATCCCTTGTAGAATATACAGAAGATCCAAATGCATTCCTTGAATACATATTTTCACCGCAAATATTTTAGAAAGGCGATCTTTGCAGTAACTTAAGGCTCTCCTACGATTGATGTAATCTACCATAGGTTCGTCCTTTCTTTGCTTAATGCTAGTCAACTCTATCATGCTGACGGTTTGTTGAGTGTTGTAGAAATGATTAAGAAACTCCTTTTCGAGTTGCTTCCAACTATCAATAGACTCATGCTCTAGGTCGATATATCAGTCAAATGTGTTGCCTTTCAAACAATGAACAAATTATCTTACCAAAAGATCATCATGCATTCCAGCATTGTACAAGTTTCAACAAAGTGGGCGATGTATTGCCTCGGGTTTCCTTTGCCATCAAACTATTGCAACTTTGGAGGTTGATAGTTCGTTGGCATGGGTAGACAATCAATTCTTTTGGTGAAAGGTTTGGTTTCGTACAACGAATTTTGTAGTGCTCTACCATATTGAGCCCTAATGGTGTTGGGTATCATGTCTTGCAATTGTTGAACAGATAACGCTGCAATTGAAGCAGATTGTTTCTCCTTTTGAAATTTAGACCTAGTAAGTGACTCAACAACATCCTTGTGTCATGGAACAAATCCAGGTGGACAAGTAGGGAAATGACTCGTCTTTCCAGGTGCGAAAGCCTCCATCTTGTTCATAAGTTGAGCGATTTGAAGATCTTTATCATCAACGGACTTCTTCAAAGCCTCAATGATTTATTCCATCATTGCAAACTTCTCGTCCAGGTTAGTTGCATCAGCCGTCAAAGAGTTAACCTTTATTTGAGATGGAGAATTCATCGAACCCTCAGATTCACTAAAGCTGAATTCAGTATGAGAGAGTTCATCAAATAACATAGACGCAAGGTTAACCCCAGAAGTCGTAGTTTCAGTCGTCATCAGAGATTTACTCTTTCTTGCTAGATCCAAGTAAGTGAACTATTCGGATCTATCCAAACCACTAGTTTTGAACCTGCGTCGAGTGATGGGGCCAGCATGACTAAAGTCAACATATGTGGTAGTAGTAGAGTCCTTACATGAAGCATCATTGATTTTTCCAAAGTCTATTGTTCGTAGTTCTTAGATGTGCAGGAGAAAGAGATGAAGAGCAGAATTGGTCCCATTGGGCAATCAAAATAAATAAATAAAAAAATAATTTTATTGATGAATCTTTGTTAGTACAATTCCGTTGTTCTCTTGATTCTTCTCTCTTAATATATTTTCATAATTCGAGGGTCACTAGTAGAGTATTTCTCGAATGTAAGAGGATGTAGACTTCCTTGAGATGTGTTTGATCTCCGGGAACATCAGAAAATACTTCATCGTTTCAAGTCGATCTCCAGGAAGAACTCCTTTGACCATTCCTTTGAAGAACTATGTAGTTGGTGTTGTAGCTTTTCTCCAATGCTTGCAAAATATCCTCAGAAAATTATGTAACCTTGTTATTTATAGTTGTAGGAGGGAGGCAGTTCAAATGTGAATGAGCTCTTTTGCCTTCTTCTGATTGGTTCTTATAAGTCTTCAAGCTTATCACAATTACTATGTGATAAGGTTGTTTTTTGATTGGTTGTTGAACTTTGACCAGGATCACCGCATCATTTGAATACATGGCATCCTCTTATTGGTCTTTAACTTGACTAGGATACAAAATCATCTTGACATGTGGAATGAGCTGGGTATCAAGATGAAATGGACCTCGTACTTGAATTTAATAAATAAAATAGACTTATTTATAAATTGTGCAGTCCAAATTAATTATTCAATCCAAAACTATAAATTTAATTCAAATTTGAGATGAATTAAATCTAACAAAATTTATGTGTCTACACCTACTAAAACAACATAATCAAATAAAAATTAAAATGTAATTCTAAAAGATCAGATAAATGTAAATCTAGCAAGAGTTCTAATATCCTATAATTTAGACCTAAAAATAACCACATAAAATGAAAAATCGATAAAAACAGAGAATGAAAAAATAGGAAAGAAGGTTAGAACATATAAGTATTCAGTAATTCAAGATGTCAATGTTTAAGTCGTTGAAAGAAATTCTATAGAAAATCAAATAATATGATAGTTACTGCAATAATTGCAATATTTGTAACAATTATGGTAATTACTACAACAATTACTATAGTTGTTGCAGTAGCTATCATAGTTGCTACAACAACTTTAGCAGTTGCTTGAGTTGTTGAATCAATTTCAATAATTATTTGAGTTGCTACAACAATTATTGAAATATTATAGCAACTTCTGTATAGTTATTGCAACAACTTCAATAATTATTTAATTTTTTGACAAAAAATAAGGTGGAGGAGGACTGGTGAAGGAGATAATAATTGTGAGAGAAGAGAAGGTTGGTGGTGTTGGTAGTGATGATGGAAGAAAAGGTGATGATTTTTGTGGCGGTGGTGAAGGAGGAGGAGGAAGAGGTGGTGGTAGAGAAGGAGGTGAGAGTGATGGTGTAGGAGGAGAAAAATATGGTGGTGGTGGTGATGGAGAAAAATGTGGCAGTAGTAGCGGAGGAGGTGGTGGTGGTGACGGCGGCGATGGTAGAAGGGATAGGAATGACAATGGCGGTGAGGACGAGGGGAGGGAAAGGGTGGTGGTGGTGGGTATGGAAAAATAGAGTCTTTGTGTTAGTAATAAAATTTGAGGATTTTAAAATTATTATCATCTTAAAATGTCATCTTTACTCAATAATTAAGACGTATTTCACTTTTTTAATTTTAAAACTTTTTTGTCACCTTTTAATAAAAAATCTCGAGTTATTTTGTCGTGATATCTCTTATGAGGACAGTCGATATGCAACCCTGCTCCCAATAGCCAGAGTTTCCAACGTCTTTTTTCATCAACATTTTCTAATGAGTGTCCGTTTGGCTTAACTTATTTTAATTAGTTTATAAGTTGAAAACAACTTATAAGCCCCAAAAAATAATTTAGGCTATCCAACTTATTTTTTTTGGCTTTTCAGCTTATAAACTACTTTAGATAAACTAAGTCAAACAGACGCAATTATTTTTTTGGACTTATTTTAAATACCAAATGACTTTGAGTTGGTCAGCCAATTACTCAAAAAAACTGAAAATAACTTATAAACACTTTATAAGTCTATCCAAACGGGCTATTAATTGGTGAAAGATCTATTATTTATATTGATGGTGAACTTTCTAGTACTTTAACATATTATATAGCAAATAATTTGTTATTTTTTAGTTATTAATTTAATTTGTTGTGGACTTTTACACCTTGTTTGGATGGTTTTTACCCGTTGTATTGTATTGTTAGTTTAAATACAATGTTTATTTTGATTGTTACTTAAACTCTATTGTATCTTATCGTTTAAATTCATCATTAAGTAACGACGAAAAGACCCATTTTATATAATGACTGATTTGTGTGTTCGCGTCGTTACCTTAATATTTTCTTCTCATTTTGTCTTTATTTATTATTTAATAATTATATTTCATCTTTTACCCTACCTTTTCGTAGTAACTCTACCTCGTACCCTACTTTTCTTGTGAGTTTTATCATTCAAATCGTGGATGTGTGACATTATGTAACGACGAAGAACGATACAATCTATCCAAACACTGTATTCATTAAAATAATATAGTACGATACAACACAACACAACACAATACAATATGATACATTATGAAACAATACGTAACAACCATCCAAACAAAATGTTATACGTAAATATCTTTTTATTATATAATATTGGAATATTTTTTAATCAAAGTATATGATTAATCCATGTGTATATCATGTAGAAAATTATTCATTTTTTTTATAATGTACCCAAATTAGATTTGGGTCACCCATATGGGTCAATTTGGTTTCATATAAGTAATAGAATTTTCTATTTCAAATTAATAGATGAAAGGACACAATAATTAGGACTCTTCCTAAGTCGGTGTCTTGAATATGTTAAATAAGGTGAACTCTTACACATCACACTAAATTTATCCTTCTTCCTTCTTCGATTTCTATAAATTTTCGGTGAAGATTTTTTTACAAAAAAAAAAATTGATCAATTATGTGACAAAATATAATTTATAGACTTTGATTTTTCAATGTAATTTATATTTATATATGTGATTGCACTATTGAACTAATAAAACGAATTGAATAATCCTGCAAATTGTGTATTTGATTAGATTCGTTTGAATAAAACGTTATTCTTGAACTATGTCTCTCGAGAGCTTCTTCAACAAAGAGATCTTAAGCTTATTTTGAAGCTGAATAAAGTAATTATTTTGTGTGGAAAGGGATACGTCAGTACAAGTCTAGTTTATTGAACAATGTTCAAGAAATTATCAATAATGCAAGTGTCCTAGTTTTACTTATATTATTGAGTTTGTTAATTTGACTTGATAAATTAAATCATATTAATATTTTTATTAATAAAATTCTGCCATAAATATTGATGATTTTTCCATGTTTGTTGAAGCAAAACATACTAAAAATTCATTTTTAAATTGTTACCGGTAGGAAGGCAGTTGCTGAAGTCGTACAACCAAACTTTAACCCAACTAAACCTGCAGGTTAGGCAAAAGTACAGTTAGATTAACCCCAGTAAAAAGTTAAACTTCCTTCTAACCATAGTTAGTTAGTTAATAAATCTTTATTACTTTTATTAATATGCCTTTTAAGCCCAATAACCATGATAGTGTTGACTTCACTCACTGCGTCGAGATAATTGCCGATCTTAAAATTTCTGATCAAAATTTATAATTAAATCCAAGAGAACAAATATATTATTTTTTAATCAATGGAAAAGTTCTGAATATGACACCTCAAACATATAGTACCCAATATTATAATAATACAAATAAATAAATAATGAAATATTGTTGAAAAATAATTGTGAATGTCCTTTCAATCTTATTCTACTTTTTTCCTATCCACATTCTTTTGTCTTCCTAACTATGGCTATAAATATGCCATATTCTGCAATGTAAAAAAACACACGAAAGAATACAAACACAAATATTTCTCTTCTGCTTCTCTCTTTAATTAATCTCTCTTTCTTATTTTGCTAAGTTAGTTTATTTTAAAACACGTTATCAGCACGAGTCTCCATCGCTTTGAGTTATATTTTTAAGAAGGTAACAAAAGGGATAAGAATTTTATTTTCTTAAAATGTCTAATATCTCAAAACTTGAATTTGTTGCTCTTGATATTTTTGGAAAAGACTACTTGTCATGGGCACTAGATGCCGAAATACATCTATAATCGATGGGTCTGGCAGACACCATCAAATGACAATACGACATCTAGTCATGACCGTGTCAAAGCCATGATATTCCTCCGTCCCATCTTGATGAGGGGTTAAAATTACAATATCTCACATTAAAAGATCCCCTTAAACTGTGGAAAAATTTTAAAAAAAGATATGACCACCTAAAATTGGTCATGCTTTCACAAGCACGTCATGATTGGCTAAATCTGAGATTAATGGATTTTAAAAATATAACTGAATATAATTCTGTCTTGTTTAGAATTATAACTCAGTTAAATTTATGCGGAGAAGAAATCACTGAGCAAGATAAACTTGAAAAGACATACTCCACATTTTCACCCGCAAATATACTCCTATAGCAGCAATATCGCGAAAAGGATTTTAAAAAATATTCTGAATTACTTTCTCACCTTCTGATTGTTGAACACCACAACGAACTGCTAATGAAAAATTATGATAGTCGGTCCGTTGGTTATTTGTCACTCCCTAAAGTGAATCAGATAAATTATAACCAATGAGAAAGAGGTCATGACCCCAGTCGTGGTCGTGGTCGTAGTTATGGTCGAAGAAGAAATTATAATCATGATACTCGGCTCGCACCGAGAAATGATCAACAGTACCAAAAGAAGAGTGAAAAGCCAGAAGCTTTACCAAAGGAAATTTCAGAAAGTATATGTCATAGATGTGGAGGTATGTGGCACTCACGGACTTGCCGTTCATCAAAACGTCAGGTTCAACTATATCAGGCATCCTTGAAGAGGGCAGAAAATAATCTAGAGACAAACTTATCTCTGAAGATAATATTGAGCCTATGCATCTGGATGTATCTGATTTCTTTAATTTTTGAGAAACAATATGAATATTGATAAGCCTAATAATATTTAAATAATTTTTTTATTTGTGTGTACTAAATGATATTTCTAGTCCATGTAAATAAATAAAATTTATCTAATGGGCCATGCATTAATTATAATATTTACTTTATTTCTTTTTGAATAAAAATATGGATATGCCTCAAATTTTGTTTGGATCAATGATCAATCACGAGGATATTTGTATAATTGATAGTGGAATAACTCATGCCATTTTTAAAGATGAGAAATATTTTTCCAACTTGCTTAGAAGAAAAGCAAATGTTACTACAATTTTTGATAATTCAAAAATGATTGAAGGCTCTGAAAAAGCTACTATATTTCTGCCAAAGGGGACAAAAATTATTATAAACGATGCAATATTCTCTTCTAAATTCCCAAGAAACTTGTTAAGTTTTAAAGATATCCACAGAAATGGATATCATATTGAGACACTAAATGAAATGAATACTGAATATCTTGGTATAAATAAGAGTGTCTTAGGCCAGAAATATATTTTGGAAAAATTATCAACTTTGTCATCTGAACTATATTATGCAAAAATTAGTGCAATTGAAGCACATTTGATCGTAAACCAGGAGTTTACTAATCTAAATACATTTATGATATTGCATGATCGAATAAGTCATCTTGGATCAATAATGATGAGACGAATCCTTAAAAATTCAACTGGACATCCGTTAAAGAACCAAAAGATTCTTACGAATAATGAATTTTCATGTGTTGCTTGTTATCAAGGCAAATTAATTACCAGATCATCGACCCTGAAGGTTGGCATCGAATCTCCTGGCTTTTTAGAGCATATACATGGAGATATATGTGGATCTATTCATCCACCTAGTGGATTATTTAGATATTTTATGGTCCTAATAGATGCATCATCTAGATGGTCCCATGTTGCCGCTTATCATCTCACAACCTGACATTTGCGAAGTTGTTAGCACAAATAATAAGATTAAGAGCGCAATTTTCAGATTATCCAATTAAGGCTCTTCGCCTTGATAATGCTGGAGAATTTACATCTCAAGCTTTTGATCATTATTGCTTATCAATTGGGATAAAAATTGAACATCCTGTTTCTCATGTTCATACTCAAAATGGCCTTGCCGAGTCATTTATTAAGCGCCTACAATTGATAGCCAGACCTCTACTAATGAAAATAAAATTATCGATTACTGTTTGGGTTCATGCTATCTTACATGTAGAAGCACTTGTACGTCTAAGATCGACACATTATAATAAATACTCCCCGTCACAATTAGTATTTGATCATGAACCAAATATAGTCCATTTACGAATTTTTAGTTATGCGGTATACTTGCCTACATCACCACCATAATGTGCAAAAATGGGCCCTCAATGAAGGTTGGGCATCTATGTTGAGTTTGACTCACCCTCCATAATTCAATACCTTAAACCGTTGACTGGAGACATATTCACTGCTCGATTTGCAGATTATCGATTTGATAAAATAACTTTTTCGCAATTAGGGGGAGAGAAAAAAAACCCGAAAAAGAAATTGCGTGAAAAGTTTCATCACTATCTCATTTTAATCCACGCACACGCACATGTGAGCAACAGGTCCAGAAAATAATCCACTTACAGAAAATAGCAAATCAAATGTCAGATACATTTACTGATTTGAAACGGATAACTAAGTCACATATCCCTGCTGTGAATGTGCCTATCCGGATTGATATCCCAAAAGGACCATCTACAAGTATTATAGCTTCTGAATTCCAAACACGCCTGAAGCGTGGTAGACCATTGGGTTCAAAGGATAAGAATCCTAGAAAGAGAAGCGTGAAGAATAATAAAAATGCTACTACAAAAGAACCTCCTAAAAAAGGTCAAGATTTGAGTAATCCTAATATTCCTGAAGAAATCAGTGAACCCGAGATTCAAGTGAATGAAGAACTTTAATTAGTTCTACCGGTGATGAGATAAATTTAGATCGATTAAAAATTACGGTGGATAATGATTTTGCATATAATATTGCACTTAACCTCATGCAAGATAGTGAAAGTCTTGAGCCTAAATTCATTGAAGAATGTCAACGTAGATGTGATTGGCCAGAATGGCAAAAGGCAATTCAATCAGAATTAGACTCACTTGCTAAGCGTGAGATTTTTGGACCTGTAGTCCAAATCCCCGAAGGTGTAAAACCAGTTGGCCATAAATGGGTTTTTGTGCGAAAACTAAATGAGAGAAATGAAATTGTAAGATACAAGGCACGCCTTGTTGCACAAGGATTCTCTCAAAAATCCGAGGTCAACTATGAAGAAACATATTTACTTGTTATGGATGGAATAACTTTTTTATATCTCATCAGTTTAGCTGTACATAAAAATCTTGAAATACATCTAATAGATATAGTTACAACTTATTTTTATGGTTCACTTGATAATGAAATTTACATGAAAATTTCAGAAGGATTAAAATTGCCTGAAGCATGTTCTAAGTCTCGGGAGATGTATTCAACGAAATTGCAAAAATCATTATATGGTCTGAAATAATTAGGGCGTATGTAGTATAATCGCCTTAGTGAGTACTTGATAAATGAAGGTTATATAAATTATGTCATTTGTCCAAGTATTTTTATTAAGAAAACGGAATCAGAGTTTGTTATATTCGCCGTTTATATTGATGACATAAATCTCATTGGAACCCCTGAAGAGGTCTAAAAGGCGATTGAATAACTAAAGAAAGAATTTGAGATGAAAGACCTTGAAAAGACAAAACTTTGTCTAGATCTGCAAATTGAACATTTAACAAATGGGATCTTTGTCCACTAATCTGCTTACACTCAGAAAATCTTAAAATGATTTTACATGGACAAAGCACATCCATTAAGTACTTCAATGATTGTTCGATCACTTGAAGTGAAAAATGATCTATTTCGACCTCTAGAAGAGGATGGAGAATTTCTTGATCCTGAAATACTATATCTCGGTGCTTTTGGTGCACTTATGTACCTTGCTAATGCAACCAGACCTGATATAACATTTTTTGTTAATTTGCTAGCAAGGTATAGTTCATCCCTAACGCGAAGGCATTGGAATGGTATTAAGTATATTTTGCGATACCTAAAGGTTACTATTGATATATGTTTGTTTTATACTAACAAAGATTGTGCAGATCTTATTGGTTATGCAGATGCAGGTTATTTATCAGATCCACATAAATTTCGATCTCAAACAGGCTATCTATTTACACACGGAGAGCAGTTTATTGTTGCTACTTCTTTAAATCATGCTAAAATAATAACAATTCATGAAGCAAGTAGAGAATGTGTGTGGTTGAGATCAATGATACATTTCATCAAAGAAATATGCGGCCTGGAAAATGATGTCAAAGTACCCACAGTTATATTCGAAGACAATGTTGAGTGTATAGCTCAATTGAAAGGTGACTTCATAAAAGGAGACAGAACGAAACATATTTCATCAAAATTATTCTTCACACATGATCTTCAGAAGAATGGTGATATTGATGTACAACAAGTTCGTTCAAGTGATAATCTTGCAGATTTATTCACAAAGGCATTACCAACATCAACTTTTGAGAAACTAAGATATAAGATTGGAATGCGTCGTCTCCAAAATATCAAATGAAGTTTTCATCAGCAGGAGTAAAATACGTGATGCACTCTTTTTCCTTAATCAAGGTTTTGTCCCACTGAGTTTTTCTGGTAAGGTTTTTAATGAGGCAGCGTATTACCAGATGTGTGTACTCTTTTTTCTTCACTAGATTTTTTTCCACTGGATTTTTCCTAGTAAGGTTTTAACAAGGCACAAGATATATGGGTGCTCAGAATAACTAGATATATTTTCTTTTCATGGACATCCAAGGGATAGTATTAAAAAATAATTGTGGATATCCCTTTCAATCCTATTCTACTTTTTTCCAATCCACATTCTTTTGTCTTCCTAACTATGACTATAAATATGTCATATTCTATAATGTAAAAAAAAACACGAAAGAATATAAACACAACTATTTTTCTCTTTTATACTCTTTCTTATTTTGCTAAGTTAATTTATTTTAAAACAAATATATTTTTGCTGTTTTGGTGTGTTCTGAAATATATATATACAGTTAGAAGCTTCTTCAGATCCGAAGAAAAAGGTCAAAACCAAAAGTCCATAAAAATTTAACTGCAAATAACACTTCTAAAGAGAGAGAAAAAATAAAGAACATCAGCATGTTTTTCGTTTTCCACCTCTTCCGATTTTCTCTAGGCTTCTCTTTCTTTAATCCATTTGTGTTTTTTCGGTGATTTGTTACTCAGTTGCTCTTATATATATATATATTTTTTTTTGTGAGAAATAGTGTCAAAGTTATACTCAGAGGTGAGTCCATACCAGGTAGCGACTTCAATATTTTTTGGGAATTTTTTCAAATGATGATTCAATTCAATTGGGTTTTTCCATTCTAAATTGGTTATTGAATTCTCTTTGGTGTTAAATTTTCATCAATTCAACAAGATTTCTGAGTTTCCGAGGCCTTTTTGAATTTCATTGTATGGTTGATTTTGTTTATCTTTATTTATTTTTTTCTCGAATTTATGAGCTGATTTTCTGCATTTGTACAGATTATTACTTTTATGGATTCAGATTGCTTAAATTCGTCGCAATTGTGGCAAGCATGTGCTGGTAGTATGGTAAAAATGGCTGGAGTTAATTCGATAGTGTTCTACTTTCCTCAAGGACACGCAGAACACGCGGGTGTAAGTGTGGAATTTACGAGTGACATTAGGATTCCATCATACATTCCTTGTAGAGTTTCGGGTATTAAATACATGGCAGAACATGAAACTGATGAGGTTTTTGCAAAAATTAGTTTGACACCTGTTAGTCCTAATGAAGTTATCGAAATTTCTGATGATGGAATGGTTGTGAAAATTGGGTCTGATAACTCAGATAATAAACCTCTTTCATTTGCTAAGACATTGACACAATCAGATGCTAATAACGGTGGAGGTTTTTCTGTTCCGAAATATTGTGCAGATAGGATTTTTCCTCCATTGGATTACACTGCAAATCCTCCTGTTCAGACCCTCTTAGCAAAGGATATTCATGGGAAGATATGGAAATTCAGACATATTTATCGAGGGACACCAGAACGTCATCTTTTAACAACCGGTTGGAGTACATTTGTGAACGGAAAAAAACTTGTTGCAGGTGATTCCATTGTGTTTGTGAGAGCTGAAAATGACGAGATTTATGTAGGCATTCGAAGGATAAAAAAGAAAAGTGTTGTTCCAATTGAACCTGAGACTTCTCCCTGGTGGATTCCATCTGTTGGTAACTATACAATACCACGCGGAAGGTTTTCAGCTTTTCTAAGAGATGATCAGAATACAAATTACTCGAGTTGGGACAGAGGAAAGGTGAAAGCAGAATCAGTTATTGAAGCTACGAATATGGCAACTAATAGACAACCATTTGAGGTTATCTTTTATCCGCGCAGTAGAACTCCAGAGTTCTTTGTCAAGGCGTCACGTGTGAAGGCAGCGTTGCAAATTCCTTGGTGCTCAGGAATGAGGTTCAAAATGCCCTTTGAAACTGAAGACTCAGTGATAAGTTGGTTCATGGGAACTATATCTTCTGTCCAGGCCATCGATCCCACTCGATGGCCTGTTTCACCTTGGAGGATTCTTCAGGTAATACCATCTATATTTAGTGTATATGTTTGGTATATCATGTTGTGATCTACTTCGAACTTGCTAAGGCCTAACGCCATTACAAACTTAATTTTTATTATATAAATAATCATTTGTACTTGTTTATAGTGTTTATCTCTCTGTAACTCTATCTTATTATCTTGCTTAGGCAACCTTCTTATAAGTTGATAAAATATTAGCAATTTGTACAATACTTTGGTTTTTGGGTAGATAATGAGTTTTAAGTTGTATGTATAACTCAAAGTTCTAAATATCAAATAAAATTCTATTGTCATTTAACAAAATACTTAAAAATTTGGAAAGAATTATTTGTCGCTGAAAAGAAATATTTGAATGAATTAATCTTAAAAGGGTAACTTTATAGCTTTGCATATAAAATGTTAAAATAGTGAATTTGGAATGAAAAAAAGTACATTATTTTATTAAATTTTGACTTTAGGCCATGGATGGTATTGAGTCGTTCTTGTTACTCTGTAACACATAATATTGTCTGTTCGATCCATTCTTTCTTGATAAACTTTTCACCATGACAATTCATTTTAATGTTCAATTCAAAGTTTTGTTCTTCGGGATAACTGCCTATTGACCTTATAATTGATATGTTTATCTGTAACTAGAGATGTTTTATTGCAGGTGACATGGGACGAGCCAAATTTGCTTCATAATGTGAAGTGTGTCAACCCATGGCTAGTGGAATTAGTCTCAAACATGCCCACTATCAACTTTACTCCTTACACATCCCCACTAAAGAAATTTCGATTATCTCACCATTCAGATTTTCCTTTAGATGGTCATCTTCCTATGAAGAGTTTTCTCGGCAACCACCTAAATTTTACTCTAGATGCTCATCTTCCTATGTCAGGTTTTCCGAACAATCATCTTCTTACGCCCAATGGCCCCTTTGGTTATCTTACTAACGACACCCCTGTTGGCATGCAGGGAGCCAGGCATGCTCCATATAGTTTATCATTACCTATCGGTTTTCCATCACTTCATCATGTTGTTTCAAACCCTAGCACCTCCAATAATACCATGATTCCCAAGCCAAGTAACAACAATGATATATCTTGTTTGCTAACCCTTGGAAGTTCCACCCAAACTGAGAAGAAATTTGATTGTGAAAAAACACCACAATTCGTACTCTTTGGTCAACCCATAGTTATTGAACAACAAATATCTCTAAGCAATTCAAGAAATAGTGTTTCTCCAGTTCGTACAACGAATAGTGGGAATGAATGTAAAAAAGAGAATATCTCTGATTCCTCAGATACTACATTTGATCACAATAGTCTACCAGATCGCTTACCAAGCGAATCAGTTCAGTCAGAGCAAAATGTGGAGATTGGACATTGTAAAGTTTTCATCGAATCAGAAGATGTAGGACGAACATTGAATTTATCATCGTTGGGATCCTATGACAAGTTATCTATAGAGTTATCAAATATGTCAGGCATTGAAATCTCAAAAATGCTTAATCATGTGATTTACCGAGATATAATTGGTGCGGTAAAACAACTTGGTGATGAACCATTTAGGTATGTGTTTTATCTTTCAAAAAGTGATATTCTGTAATTCATATTCACATAAATTTATTTGGTAATTCAGCTTCATATAAACTTGTTTTGCAGGGATTTCACGAAAACGGCACGGAGATTAACAATTCTAACGGATGCAAACAATGATAATATAAGACTTCGTGAGTAGAGAGAATAAGGAAGATCTCTGCTTTGTTATCAAACTGTGTAATGTGAGCGCTATTATGCTACTTTTCAGTCCAAATCTCCTTTGTCTTGACCAGTATGTTTACTAGGTTCAACGATTATTTTGAGTTTTGTTTTCAGACAATACCTACCACGAACAAGATAGATATTTTTTTGTATGCTTTGTAGGCTAAAGTTATGCTACTTTTAGCTCCTTTTACTAATGGTGGAAACTATATCTCGTTTTTCAATCTAATACTCTGTTGGGTAAATGCCCACATGATGCCTATGACAAGGCCCCGGGGCTAAGATGGCTTGGGTCGGAGTCACAATCGACCATAGCGTTTGTGTCGTGGACTTAGTTAAGAAATAAAATTGTGCATTTGCTATCAGCTATAACTTTTGGCATAATGGTAAGTGGTTGATTCTAAGATACTCTGCGTATAGTTTAAAACTTGAGAAATGTAAATTGTCATGTTGCTTTCACTCTTAAGCTACAGTTTGCCTAGTTACAAGTTGTAGCTATAGTTTCATTAGCTACTGAGATTAGTATTTGCATATCTCTTGTTTTTGAATGTCGTTTATACAAATATAATTGTCAATTGATTCCTTAATTGACACAGTTAAATCAGTTTAAAAATGGAAATTATCCCATAAATCACGCTGTGTAATTTTTTCTTACAATTTCTTACCAAAATGGACTCTTCAAGCTATAAACTTCTTCCTTGAAACTCTGATCTTCGTTTATTGGGTTTCAACAATCAAAAATCTAATTTGATTTCTTCATCCATAATACAACAACAAGTATTTTTCGATTTAATACTAATAATTCAATTCAGTTCTTCCTTTCTAATTATTCATTTGAAACAAAAACTTTAGTTTCAAATCATGAATTCTGAAATATACAAATCAAAATATACAGATGAAAATGCTAGACAACTATTTGTATATATATGTGATTGACAACTATTTGTATACATGCAATTGATGCATATATACAAATAAGCAATTTTATATTGTTCTTTAAACTATACAATAAAAATGACAAATACATATAACATTGATATATATACAAAAACCTATATCATGTAAAAATTGTTTGATTCTAATACAATTCATGAAACAACACTTGAAGCACTAATTAACAACAATGGCTTTGCTCTATCTTTGCTCTGTTTTCATCAATGGCTCTAGATTTGGCAATGAAACCTGCACTTTCTCCAAAATCTTGAGTTATTCCCAACACATCAAATTTTTTTGCATGCAAATGTATACCTTTGGTAATTCTCTTTTGATGGAGATTGTTCCTCTATGATTTGAATGTGTATGATGATTATCCTGAGTTTTCAAGATTATGGCTGAAAAAATATGAAATAATGAGGGAAATCTAAACAAATTATACAAATACAAAAAATAAAAATGGATGAAAGTTACAAAAAAAAAATGGAATGGAAGTTATCTGGATTTGATTTTGCACGATTAGGAGGGATGAATAAATTTTTCAAATTTTGAATTTTGATTCGGTTGAGTGATTTAGAGGGAACTGAGAAATTTTATGAGCAAATTAAGTGAGTGTAATAAGAGAGAGAGTGTATTAATTTGTATAAAAGAAGAAAAAGAATTATACACATTGATACAAAATGTGGGACCCAGCTTATAATCATTTTCTTAAACTATAGACGTTTTTCATAACTAATTTAAATCATAATTATGAAGCATAATTAACTACTAAATATTAGCTTAGTTATGTAATTTTCCCTTCACATGAGTGACTTAAGGATATGTTTTAGGCCCTAGAGTCCATTGCCCGTTAAAACTTTGGTTTTATTATACAACCAATTATTTGTATGTAATTATAGTCTATAACTTTATATGTCAAAAATCATTATCTTTTTATATAACTTGGGAATTATATAAGAATGAAAGAAACTCATAATCAAAAGATAAATGTTCTAAACTATATACTTGGAGAATTAAAATTAAAACTCATCACTAATTATTAAAGATATTAGATATAAACATATCATTTAACTTTATCTTAATTGACATTCATATTCTTCAACTTTAAATATACATGAGTAAATAATTAAATTTGTATAAACTGAAACAAGTGTGGACACACGTATTATATAAACTTATCATTAGGTTTTGTTATACTTTTATAAAGCAAAAAAAAATTACTTATTTTATTTGTTTACATATTTTATTAATTACGAGTTTTTCTCCTAATCTCTGATTTGGCAATTTCTTAGGGAGCATCTCCTATTTAATGGCTCTTTCATCCACAGCTTTAGAGTGTTCTATTTTCCCCCCTCTTTAATTCATAAATAATCTATAAATTTCTCTTCATTAACAGAAGCTTTTAAGGTAAGTTCTTCTATTGCTCATCTCTATCCTTTGTTTTTGTTTTTTCTTTTTATTTGTTTTTGTTTTTTCTTTTTAATTTTAATTTTAATTTAGTTTTCCTTTATTCCCTTTAGATAGAAAAAGAATGGTGAAATTTGGAGTATGATAATTTAATGGTGAAATTTGGAGTATGATAATTTACTGTCTATTTTCTTGTTAATTAGGATGTTTAATTTCTTAAATGTGTGAAGTAAAATTTATATATTTAAACGTAAGAAAAGAATGACGAAGTTTGAAGTAGAATGATAGAAATTCATAAAGTGAGGAATTCGTCGATCGGATAATCAATTTTTGAAATATAACTTATATATTTAGACATTACGTGAAAATATATAACCATAATTTAATTTAAAGAAAATAACTTTAGATGATCTTGCATTTCCTTGAATCTTATGCACAGTAAAAGCTTAGTGTATTAAGCAATTATTTTTCTATTTCAAGATAAAATTATTTTAATCTCTAAATAGTAATTATGTATTGATTTGATCATCTGATTGTTCAATTTAATTAGTTGATGCTCTGCTACTTATCTTTTATTAATCTAACATAATTAGTTTCATCTTGATTGATCTGTTTTTAATTTCATATATATTATTTTCTATTATATATATAACATGCTTGGTTTATCAATATTATCTTTTGATCTAATGTGGCCGGTGGATAGCGTACATCGAATGAAAAAGTTTGAAAGTTTTAATTAATCAAACATAGATCTTAATCTAACGTCACTATTCTTAAGTCTCGATTACTTCATCTACTGCCTAATTAGGATTTTACATTGTTTCACATGGTACTAAACCCATTTTTTTAGTAAATATGTTTCAGCAATTGCCTTCTCCTGTTGTATTTTATTTTTATCGACCCCTTTCTCAATTTTAGCTATTTGGTTAAACTTATAAAATTAGTTTATTCTGAGAAGTGTTTTTCAAAAGAGTACTTTTCATGAGATGCAGTTTATGTTTGGCCAAAAAAAAAAAAAAAAATATTTTTAAGCAACAATTAGTTTTGATCAAACTTTTAAAAAGTGCTTTTAAGTGTATTTTTTTTCAAAAGCGTTTTCCAAATAAGCACTTTCGGAAAAAAAAACTACTTTCGATTAGCTAATGCTACTCCTTAAAAACACTTATATTTTCTCTTAAAAGTTTGGTCAAACACTTCACTTTTTAACATAAGCACTTTCAGTCTCCCAAAAGCTTGGCCAAATAGACTATTAATCCATCGAATCGTCCAATACTTCTCTTTGAATTCAACTCCTTAAATTATTAAATCATCTCTAATAACACTTGTTGAATCTTATTTCTCTTATGTTCTAGGTCCATTGTGTTCTCTAAACTTAATAATAACAAATATTTTCTCTTTTTGTATGCAATTTCAGATGCAAATCTTTGTTAAGACCCTCAATGGAAAGACCATTACTCTTGATGTCAAGAGTTCCAACACCATTGACAATGTTAAAGCAAAGATTCAAGACAAAGAAGGAATTCCCTCATATCAACAAAGATTAATATTTGGTGGAAAACAATTTGAAGATGATCGAACACTGGTTGATTACAATATTCAAAAAGAGTCCACCCTTCATCTTGTCTTAAGTCTTTGTGGAGGTTATAGGGAAGATGAAGTTTATCCAATTATTGTTAGGACTGGCTTTACAATTGAAAATATGATAAAAATGGTTCAAGAAAAAGGAGATTATAAAGATAGGCTACATATGTTATTAGATTGGTCAAACATCTAGGATATGGCAAGTCTCTTTTAGAGCATAATATTCGAAAAAATTGGACACTCAATCTTGTAAGACGATAGAAAGGTAAATTTTAGATCCTTGTTAGGAAGTTCATTGGGAATTCAGATTATTTTGTTTTAGAGAATTCTCAAACTATATATTGATAATATAAAGCAATGATTAAGAATATATACTTATATAGTATTGTGTACACTCCTCTATCATTTGGTTTTGATCTCATTCATCAAGGAATAAATATTATTCAAAAGACTTGAGTGATTTAAAATCATGCTTTGATTTGGGTGATTGAAATTTTTTTTAGGTGCTTGATTTTGGTGATTGAACAATTTTTTAGGTGCTTGATTTTGAATAAAGGGAAAAGGATGAAATATGTTATCGAACTTTGAGAAAAAGCTCATTTATCCATTAACACTTTGGCCCATCTATGCCATTTTCATTTCGCCTCTCTAAACCGTATTGCAACTTATGTTGATAAAAGTGCTAGTATAATGAATAGATTCTATGGATGGAAAGAGTTCCTTACTCGCTTTCAAGTTTTCGACATTAAACTGAAACATACGAAATATAGTAAATAGTGCAATGGCAGATGTAGTAGGGGTTACAAATTGAATGGTACACAACTTGGTTTTAATTTGGAAGATATAGCACTTGTCATTTAACTCAAAAGAGACATGTTTTTGTAAGAAAGTTAAAATAAGAACGATTTGTGATACAAGAAAAATATTAGTTGTTACCTAAGTATAACGATCAGAACCGCCGTTACTAAGGGAGATGGAAAACCGTAAAAATTTGTCATCTAGATCCGCACAATCCCGTCAGAGCGGATATAATCTCGCTACGACGGCGCTGCTCCAGCAGGATGTAAGCCGCCAGAGCGGGATGGTCAGGGCAGAACTTAATATCGCGACTTCTTATTTTCTCTTCTTGTCCCTAAGTGCCAAAAAGAGTAGAGGGTTACCCCAGAAACCCTCCAAAGGAGGCTCTGGGCCTGGGAAAGGAGGGAGAAGGAGGTTTCAGGAAAGATTCCAATCGGCGAAATTCAGGCCCACTTTCACCATCTCTTGTCTGGAAGCTAGGATTAAAGCCACAATGCTTCTCTACAGTTGGTTGGCGCCCAGGTAGGCTAGGTTTCTCTAATTGATTAGTTGTAAATCTGTTCCCACGCATTCTATATTGTAGCTGACAAGAGATTTCATGCCTAGGCCTTCGGCCACGGAGTTTGGATGGCTGAATGTATCGTATTTGTTGTTTAGAGTAGGAATGTACCATGTGGGTATGATTATCTTGTGACTAATGATGATAGTCTAGTTCTTGGTTGATAAATGTAATACTGCTTATTGATATGATTGATGGTCTTTGTAAAGATTAAGGTGAAGAAAATTGTCGGGTTAGAGTGAGATTTAAGGCTTGTGATAACTAGGGGGTCCATATCAATATAGGAGACATATACAGAGATATACTTATGTGAGTTCATATTGATAGCTCTATGTGAAATATTTAAGTAATGTGAATCACGAAATAAATGATGAATGTAAATAACTTATTTAATAGTCTATTTCCCTTAACCTATTTGTACCTGTGGTCGTAGGTTATGGTTTAGTCTATTTGAGTTTAGTTGATATTTTACTTGTCTTGAAGCTTTACTTATTGGTGTAACATCTACAAAAGTCCTACATGATCTTTCAGCATTCCTATTGTCATTTATATCTCAGAATTTGTAATACAATATAACAAATAAATCAAAGATAATTAATAAAAAAAGAAATTTGGTGCATAATATTTCTGATAGATAATCAAGCATGTTTCATCAAACGCGTGTAAACATAAATTGTTCAAGTATTTAATGAGGTTCACTTACCTGTTCAAGTGGTGTAAAAGTTTCTTCTCACTTTGCATTTTCGTCCTCACTTCGGAATTAGAGCTGTAAAAATGGGCTTGGCCCGCGAAGTCGGCCCAACCTAATCCTTGAATTAAATAGGGTTGGGCTCAATTTTTTCATCCCATTTAAGAACGAGGCTTTTTAGCCCAGCCTCACGAGGCCCGCTAGCCTCAGAGGTTCAACCCGCGAGCCTCAGAAGCCAGCTGCGGCCCGTGGATTGTGAATTTTAAAAAGATTTATTATATGTATTTTGAATAAAATTTTATTTGTTAAAAAATTGTCAATAAATATTTTTAAAATTAAAATTAATTCCAACTCCTGCACAACTTTTACATTTTAGGTCCTTAGCCCATTAGATTTTTGTTAATTAGCAACGGCCCATTAGTGACTAGCCCATTAATCTATTGGGGTTTTTCTTCACGATCCGAATTCAGGTATGACGGCACTCATCTCACTCCATCGAGACAAGTCAGCCTAATACCCAAAAAAAAAGGGAAACAAAATGAAATATTTGGATTTGAAGTATGTGGTTCTGTGTATTGATAATTTGGTGGGGGAATATAAAGAATATATATAGGTAATGACATCAATGCGTAATGATGACTATGTCACTTGATAAATGAATCATTAGGAATTACATATTTATTATATGTAAAGTAGAATTGCAGTAAGTTAAGGGCGTGAATGATATTTTCACGGTTAAAGTTATTGGCACCTAGTTTCAGTTAAAAGAAATTTTTGTGGTTTATCATATTATAAATTAAGTTTTGATATGTTGAGATAGGAAATTAAATAGTAGGTATATGGTATTATATTAAGATCATCATATTCATGTTATTTGGAGAAATTGTGACCTTACCCTAGACTTGAAATTTGAAAAACATATGAGAGCTGACATGTTAATTGACCTCAAGATTAGGAATTCCGTTATAGATTTGAGTGAGTTTTTGGATCTAGGCTAGACATATAGTAATATGGTTGTTGTTAGTTTTGAAATCTTATTGTGATTATTTATTTGACTAGATTTCATTAATGTGGAAGCCCAACGAAAGGGGAATGCTCAAGTCCTAGAGTGATTGCTTGATTATTTGAGGCAAGTGAACTTCTAAACCTCAGTTTAAGCTTTTAGATGCTAGTATTTCCTTGTTATGTGCGTTGGGGAGTTATTAGAATAGGACCGAGTTATTGACTGTATGAGTGATCTTAAAAATGGAGATGAGGGGTATAAAATGACAATCTAATGACGTGTATTGTTGTGATCGATGTGATGAGATTATTGACTTATTTTGGACATGTGAAGTAACTATATTGATATGAGATATGAAAATTATTATTGATATCATGTGATTATTGTGAATTATATGAACCTTAATTGATTGCATTGGTTCTAATATACTATGCTAAGATTGAAAAATAATATGAAACAAAGGGGTCGGGCCACACGCTCTATGGCAAGATATGTATATTGAGGGGACGGGCCACACACTCCATGGCAGGTTACATGGACAGGAATATCCCTATGAGTTCCGAACTGTGATTCAGCGGATGTGTACCTATAGGACAGACATGCATCATTTCCTTGCATTGCATCGCACTTTTTTATTGATATTTGTGAATTCGTGTTAACCACTTATTGCTCTGTATATGCTGAATTTGACTTGATATGATTTACTTGATGAGACTATCGATTAGGATTCGTGGATTGTATTATTATTATTGTGCAAAGTGTAGAGTTGGGCTGGTTTTATGCAGGTTGTAGTTAAGGAGGTTCGGTTGAGATGACAGAAGTACTTGTATCTATTGAGCTTTGCTTAATTTTAGTTGTACACTTGCTGAGTACCGTGTTATTTTGTACTCACCCCTTGCTTCTACACTTATATAGGTTATGATCCAGGACCTACTTGATCTCCTAGTATTTCCTGCCACATCCGAGCCTATCATTTTGAGTGTTGAAGTATTTGTTACATCCATCTAGCAGACACCTCTTAATCTATTATGGTTTTCCTTTACTCCTTTAGTCTTCTGACTTCTCTTTGGAAAGCAACTACAGTAGCTTTAAAAGTGAATAAGAGAACATTTGTCCTTTACTCCTTTAGCTTCTCTTTGGCAAGCAACTGCAGTTGCTAAATCTTTACTCTTCTCTTTGGCAAACATCTGCAGTAGGTTTTTCCTTTACTCCTTTGTTCTAGAGTCAACAAATTTGTGTCATTTTTTGCATTTCTACTTTTGTCTTTTTCACTTTATAGCTGCTAATGATTCTTACATTATGAACTTAATTAGTTCTAATGAAATGCCTCTAATTAGTTGTGAAGTCAGAAACTAACTTTTGACATAATTATCGTTACACGAAAATCAATGGAATCAATGGAGAATGATGGTGAATATAGTGCATATGAAACTAGTGTTGAGGTGGATGAACCTAATGAACCTACATAGAAGAAAACGAGGCAGTTAAAATCAACTGTTTGGAGATATTTCCAAAAGATAAGTAGAGATAAAGATGGAGTGGAAATTGCATTATGCAGAGGTTGTAAAGGTTCTTATAAGGTTGGTTCTACTCCTTCACCTAATGGTAAAAACTATGGAACATCACATTTGAAACATCATTTACTTAAATGTAAAAAGGTTAAATACTATGATTTGGATCAAATGTATATAGATCAGCAAGGTAGCATATAGTCGAGAAAAATAGATCAATCGATTTTCTGTGAAAAGCTTACTGAAGCTATTATTGAGCATGATTTTCCGTATTCTTTTGTTGAATATAAAAAATTAGATCTTGGGCAAATTATGTAAATTCAGATGTGGTAATTCCATCGAGGAACACTTCTATTGTGGATGTCCAGAAAGTGTATTTCAAAGAGAAAGAAAAATTAAAACAAGTTTAGACTAAGATACCTAATCGAGTTTGCTTAACTTCTGATTGCTGGATAGCAGGTACTTCTGAGGGATATCTTTATTTAACTGCTCAATATATTGATGATAATTGAAAGGTAGTTAGTAAAATTTTGAACTTTTATCGTATGATTCCTCCTCATACTGGAGTTGAATTGGTTGAAACTATATATGATTGTTTGAAAGAGTGGAGAATTTATATGAAGGTGTTCTCTATCACTTTAGATAATGCCACAAAAGAGTTTATTATGTGATGGTGAATTTTTTCATGTACGTTGTTCTGCCCATACTCTGAATTTGATTTTCCAAGAAGGTTTAAAAGAAGCTAATGATTCCTTGTTTAGAATTAGAGAAAGTGTGAAGTATGTTAAAGGATCCGATGGAAGAATGAGAAAATTTGAGCAATGTGTTAAGCAGGTTGGAATTAGTACAAATCTGAATTTACGTTTAGATGTGGCAACTAGATGGAACTCAACGTACTTGATACTTGAGAGTGTACAATAATATGAAAAAGCTTTTTCTAGTTTACAATTGATTGATAGAAATGACTCTAATTGTCCTAATCTGATCATTGGAGAAAGGCAGAAAAAATATTTGAATTCTTGGAACCTTTTTATGAAAAAACGAACTTAATTTCTGGTTCAAGTTATACTACTTTCAACTTGTACTTTATGTAAGTTTGGAAAATTGAATGCATGTTGAAGGAGAATTCAAGTAGATGAAGTTATTAAGGAAATGGCTGCAAGAATGTTCAAAAAGTTTCAGAAATATTGGAATAAATATAATATAATACTCTCATTTGGAGCAATTTTGGATCCTCGCTTAAAGATGCAACTTTTAGAATATTGTTTCTCAAAGGTGGATACTTCTTCGGCACAAGAACAGGCTACAACTATAAAGTCAAAATGGTACAAGCTCTACGAACAATATGCAAATAATCAAATTGTGACAACTACTTCTACGATTCAGTCTAAACCAATTGAAAACAGAAGTCAATCCAAACAAAAGAAGTCCACTATATTTGTGGTAAGTATCTAATTTTTTTCTCTATATAATCATTATGCATCTTTTTTGTAAAATACTTTTGTTCTTTACTTTGATGTGTTGTGCACTTGTGATTAGAAGCTCTTAAACACTTTAGAAATAGTTTTGTTTACTTAATGGATTTATATATTATTTCTTGTTAAACAACAAGTGGACAAAGTTGGATGTCCACTTACAATTATCTTTCTTTTTGTGTGGGTCCCACCCACTATATTTTGCTCTTTCTTATGACTATAAATATTGTCAGATTTTGGCAATAAGAATACACAAACATATACACAGCAAGTTAATTTCTTCTCTTCCTCTTCTGTTCTCCTTTCTTCTCTTTAGTTTCTCCGCTTTATTTTGTTGAATTAAGATATTTTATAACACGTTATCAGCACGAAGCTCTAATTTTTCAGAAAATTAACTTCTATATCAGGTATATCTATTAAAGAAATTTAATTTTTAAGTTGTCTTTGTTACTTTCAAATTAATTTTCATCATGTCAAACTTGTCAAAATTGAAATTTGTGGCACTTGATATTTCTGGCAAAAATTATTTGTCATGGGTACTTGATGCTGAAATTCACCTTACCGCTAAGGGTCTTGGTGATGCAATAATTGAAGGAAATACAGCATCAAATCAGGATAAAGCAAAGGCTATGATTTTCCTTCGTCATCATTTAGATGAAAGCCTGAAAATGGAATACTTGACAGTGAAAGATCCACTTGAATTGTGGAAAGACTTAAAAGGGAGGTATGACCATCTCAGGGCAACGGTATTGCCAAGGGCTCGTTATGAGTGGATGCACTTACGTTTTCAAGACTTTAAAACTGTAATTGAATATAATTCTGTTGTATTTAGAATAACTTCCCAATTAAAATTATGTGGGAAAACTATAAATGATGAGGACATGTTAGAAAAGACACTAACAATTTTTCATGCCTCTAATGTGATATTACAGCAGCAATACCGTGAAAAGGGTTTTCATAAATATTCTGCATTGATCTCATGCCTTCTGGTGGCTGAACAACATAATGCCCTTTTAATGAAAAATCATGAAGCTCGACCCATTGGAACTGCTCCGTTACCGGAAGCAAATATGATAAAAGCACATGGCCAGTCTGAAAGAAGACATAATAAAAATCAAGGCCACAATAATGTGCGTGGACGTGGCAATGGTAGAGGACGATATAATAATCGTCGTGGTGGTGGTCAACATAAAAGGGAGAACAATATCAGTTCTCAAAATGGCCTTTCAAGAAGTAACTGTCATCGTTGTGGCATGAAAGGCCACTGGAAAAATGAATGTCGGACGCCTGAGCATTTTGTAAGACTTTATCAAAATTCATTCAAAAGAAAGGCAAATAGAGGTGGTGCCTCTTCTTCTAATGCTCAGATAGAGTCACACTTGGCGTTTGAAAATAATATTGAGGCTGGACCTTCGCATAATGATAATATTGAAGCAAATCTGGCTTTAAGGGATGATGATTGTAATGACCTCAATGATATTACTCATTTGGAGGTTGAAGATTTTTTTAAGGATCTTAATTAATGTTTAATGTCATGTTTTTCAATATGTTGTCATTTTTATGTACTTTGAATTATCGTGTTTTTACGTTTATGTATTTGAAGGAAAAAAAAATTAGGGCCACATCTTTATAATAATTATATATTGTTTATTACAATGTTGTAATTAATTACTATTGGTGTGCTATTATTTAATCTTAATATCATATTGTTACTAAAAATAATATTCGCTTTATTTAATGTCATTATACTAATTGTTTATTCTTGTTAATGTTTTAGACATTAATATTATATAATGATTGTATTATTTTTGCCAATAAACAAATTATCTATACATGATGAATAATATTATATTAATATTTTATAATTTTATTTATTTTATATTTGTTTTTAATACTTATGTATAATATTTATTTAAGGTTAATAAGTATATTTTACCATAAATATTTTTAATTCTAAGTTCATTAAACTAATTCACTAGTAAATTATTAATTTATATAAAATTATGAGTACAAGACTAGTAGTGCATAACTGACGTGACTAAATCATCTAATTCACATTAACATATTGACTCAAGCTTTGCTAAAAGCAACATTGAAACAAATTACCATATACTTCACTATTTTATTATGTTACTACATGTTAATATATCATACATTTTAAATTAACTTATGTGCATATTGCTTTTATTACTTATTTTTTATAATGTATTTTTATTTTATGAAGATAAATAATTTTTTTAGTCTTCAATTGGATTCAAGATGAATAATGAAGATATGTGCCTTCTGGATAGTGCCACAACTCATACGATATTAAAAGAAAAGAAATATTTCTTTCATTTGATTATGAAAAAGGCCTATGTCAATACAATATCTGGTAGTAAAAAATTGATTGAGGGCTCTGGAAAAGCGGCCTTATTACTACCTGGAGGAACGATATTGGTAATTGTTAATGCATTGTATTGTAGTAAGTCTCAAAGAAACTTGTTAAGTTTCAAGGTTATTCGCCAAAATGGCTATCATATTGAGACTGCAAATGAAGGAAAGGTTGAATACTTTTATATTACTACAATAAATATGGAAAAGAAAATTGTGCACGAAAAATTACCTGCACTTTCTTCTGAGTTGTACCATACAAATATTGGTACTGTTGAATCACATGCCATTGTAAACAAAAGGTTTACTAATTCTAATGATTTTATCATTTGGCATGACCGGTTGGGCCATCCTGGTTATAATATGATGCGCAGAATTATTGAGAATTCACATGGACACACTTTGAAAAATCAGAAAATTCTTCAATCTAAGGAATTCTCTTGTGTTGCTTGTTCCCAAGGAAAACTGATTATCAAACCATCAGCAACTAAGATTGGGATTGAATCTCCTGCGTTTCTGAAACGTATACAGGGTGATATATGTGGGCCAATTCACCCTTAATGTGGACCATTTAAATATTATATGGTTTTGATAGATGCATCTACAAGATGGTCACATGTGTGCTTATTATCAACTCGCAACATGGCTTTTGCGAGATTGTTAGCTCAAATTATAAGGTTAAGAGCACAATTTCCAGATTATGCAATAAAGACAATTCGTCTTGATAATGCTGGTGAATTTACATCTCAATCATTTAATGATTATTGTATGTCGGTTGGAATAAAAGTTGAGCATCCGGTCGCTCATGTTCATACTCAAAATGGTCTAGCAGAATCATTGATTAAACGTCTCCAATTGATAGCTAGACCATTGCTAATGAGGACAAGACTTCCTATTTCAGTATGGGGGCATGTTATTTTGCATGCAGCAGCACTTGTGCGCATAAGGCCAACAAATTATCATGAATTTTCTCCATTACAGTTGGCGTTTGGAAGAGAGCCAAATATATCCCATCTTAGAATATTTGGGTGTGCGGTATATGTTCCAATTGCTCCACCGCACCGCACAAAGATGGGTCCCCAAAGAAGGTTGGGAATATATGTTGGGTATGAATCTCCTTCTATTATAAAATATCTGGAACCTATGACTGGAGATTTATTTACGGCAAGATTCGCTGATGGCCATTTTGATGAATCAGTATACCCAACATTAGGGGGAGAACATAAGCAGTTGAAAACTGAGATAGATTGGAATTTATTGTCACTATCTCATTTAGATCCTCGAACAAATCAATGTGAGCAAGAAGTTCAAAAGATGATTTATTTGTAGAATATTGTAAATCAACTGCCGGATGCATTTACTAACCTTCCACGGGTTACTAAATCGCATATCCCAGCTGTTAATGCTCAAGTTCGAGTTGATGTTCCGGTAGGACAGCTTGTTCAGGCAAATGAGTCTAGGCCACGCTTAAAACGTGGAAGACCATTTGGTTCCAAAGATAAAAATCCTCGAAAAAGGAAAGGAATAAATGATCAAGATGATCATAATTTGGAGGCGAGTGCTCAAGAAGAGCCTAGAGACACAACAAATGGTGTTACCACCGAAGAGGTCCAAGTACCTAAAAATAATGAGAATGAAGAAATCTCAATAAGTTATGTCTCGACAGGAAAACGGTGGAACCGAAATAATATTGTGGTCGATAATATTTTTGCTTATAATGTTGCCATTGAAATAATGCAACAAGATAGGGATCTTGAACCAAAATCTGTCGATGAATACAGACAGAGAAATGATTGGCCAAGATGGAAGGATGCAATTCAAGCAGAGTTAACTTCACTTGAAAAACGTGAAGTTTTCGGATCAATAGTCCGAACACCTGAAGGTGTCAAGCCAGTAGGGCACAAATGGGTTTTTGTGCGTAAACGAAATGAAAATGGTGAAGTCATAAGATATAAAGCACGACTTGTAGCCCAAGGTTTTTCGCAAAGACCTGGCATTGACTATATGGAAACATATTCCCCTGTGGTAGATGCAATTACTTTCAGGTATCTAATGAATTTGGCAGTTCATGAAAAGCTTAAAATGCACTTAATGGACGTGGTCACTGCTTATTTATATGGCTCATTGGACCACGACATTTTTATGAAAATTTCCGAAGGGTTCAAAGTGCCTGAAGCATACAAGGATTCTCGAGAAAATTGCTCAATAAAGCTTCAGAAATCCTTATACGGGTTAAAACAATCAGGGCGAATGTAGTACAATCGTCTTAGCAAATATTTGCTAAAAGAAGGATATAAAAATGATCCAATTTGCCCTTGTGTCTTTATGAGAAGGTCTGGATCTGAATTTGTCATAATAGCAGTATATGTTGATGATTTGAATATTATTGGAACTCCGGAAGAACTTTCAAAGGCAGTAAAATGTCTGAAAAAGGAGTTTGAAATGAAAGACCTTGGAAAGACAAAATTTTGTCTTGGTCTACAAATTGAACATTTTACAAATGGGATATTTGTCCATCAGTCAACATATACTGAAAATATTTTAAGGAGGTTTTATATGGATAAAGCACATCCATTGAGTACCCCAATGGTTGTGAGATCTCTTGATATTAATAAAGATCCATTTCGACCTCATGAAAATGATGAAGAGATTGTTGGTGCTGAAATACCATATCTTAGTGCAATTGGTGCATTAATGTATCTTGCCAACAATTCTAGACCAGATATAGCTTTCTCAGTAAACTTGTTAGCAAGATTTAGTTCTTCCCCAACGCGGAGACACTGGAATGGAATTAAGCATATATTCAGATATCTCCAAGGGACCATTGATATGGGATTGTTTTACTCGAATGAATCCCCATCACAATTGATTGGTTACGCAGATGCGGGATATTTGTCTGATCCCCATAAAGGTCGATCGCAGACAGGATATTTATTTACATGTGGTGGTATAGCTATATCATGGCGTTCAACAAAGCAAACTATGGTTGCCACTTCTTCAAATCATGCAGAGATAATAGCCATTCATGAAGCAAGTCGAGAATGTGTTTGGTTAAGATCAATAACTCAACACATTCAAGAAACATGCGGCCTTTCTTTGACAAAAGACGTTCCAACAATATTGTATGAAGACAATGCTGCATGTATAGCCCAATTGAAGAGAGGATACATCAAAGGAGACAGAACAAAACATATTTCACCAAAATTCTTCTTTACCCATGATCTTCAAAAGAAAGGTGAAATAGATGTTCAACAAGTTCGCTCAAGTGATAATTTAACAGATATATTTACCAAAGCATTGGCAACTTCAACCTTTGAGAAATTGAGATATAAAATTGGAATGCGGCGTCTTCGAGATATTAAATGATGTCTTCATCAGGGGGAGTATAATACGCGCTGCACTCTTTTTTCCTTAGTCTAGATTTTGTCCCACTGGATTTTCCTAACAAGGTTTTTAATGAGGCAGCACTCAAGGCGTATTACCAGATATGTATACTATTTTTCTTTCACTAAGATTTTCCCACTGTTTTTTTTAGTAAGATTTTAATGAGGCACATTTCACGTGGACATTAAACAATCTATCAAGTAACTAGAAGTCTAGAACCATCCATTCCTTTATTTTATATCATTGGGTGAAAAAAAAGTTAGTGGGTCCTATTTTAAATGAATCATCCATTCCTTTATTTTATAACATTCTCTCTTGGATGTCCATGTAAAAGAAAAGTTATAGTAAAAGAATAAATATATATAGTAATTCTCAATATGCATTGTTTGCTGTCTCATTAAAAACCTTACCATAAAACCTAATGGATAAAACCTTGGTTAAGGAAAAAAGAGTGCAGCGCGTATTTTACTCCCCTGATAAAGACATTATTTAATATCTCAAAAATAATGCATTCCAATCTTGTGTCTCAATTTCTCAAATGTTGAAGTTGACAATGCATTAATGAACATATCTGCTAAATTATCACTTGAACGAATTTGTTGAACATCTATTTCACCTTTTTTTGAAAGATCATGAGTACAGAAGAATTTTGGTAAAATATATTTTGTTCTGTCTCCTTTGATGTATCATCCCTTCAGTTGAGTTATACATGCAACATTGTCTTCATACAATATTATTGCAATGTCTCTCTTCAAAGAAATGTCATATGTTTCTTGAATGATTGAGTTATTGATCTCAACCAAACTCATTCTCGACTTACCTCATGATTATTATCTCTGCATGATTTGAAGAAGTGGCAACCATAGTTTGCTTTGTTGAACGCCATGATACAGCAATATTACCATAGGTAAATAAGTAGCCTGTCTGCGATTGACCTATATAGGGATCAGACAAATATCCTGCATCTGCATAATTGTGACGTGGATTTATTTGAGTAAAACAATCCCATATTGTTGGTCACTCGGAGGTATCTAAATATATTTTTAATTCCATTCCAGTGTCTTGTGTTGGAGAAGAACTAAATCTTGCTAACAAGTTTATAGAGAAAGTTATATCTGATCTAGAATTATTGGCAAGATACATTAATGCACCAATTGCACAAAGATATGATATTTCAGAATCAACAAGCTCTTCATTATTTTATGAGGTCGAAATGAATCTTTATTAATATCAATAGATCTCACAACCATTGGGGTACTCAGTGGATGTGCTTTATCCAGGTAAAATCTCTTTAAAATATTTTTAGTATATGTTGATTGATGGACAAATATCTCATTTGCAAAATATTCAATTTATAGATCAAGATAAAATTTTATCTTTTTGAGGTCTTTAATTTCAAATTTCTTTTTTCAAACATTTTACTGCCTTTAAAAGTTCTTCACGAGTTCCGATAATTTTTAATCATCAACATATACAACTATTATGACAAATTCAGATCCAGGCCTTTACATAAAAATACAAGTACAAATTGGATCATTTTTAAATTCTTCCTTTAGTAAATATTCGCTAAGACGATTGTACCACCTTCGCCCTGATTGTTTCAGCCCGTATAAGAATTTTTGAAGTTTTATTGAACAAGTTTCTCAGGAATCTTTATATATTTCAGACATTTTAAATCCTTCAGGATTTTTCATAAAAATATCGTTGTCGAGAGAGCCATATAAATAGGTTGTAACGATATCCATCAGATGCATGTCAAGTTTTTTATTAACTGTCTATTCATAAGATACCTGAAAGTGATTGCATTCACCACATGAGAATATGTTTTCATATAATCAATGTCAGGTTTTTGCGAAAATCCTTGTGTCATAAGTCGTGCTTTATATCTTATGATTTCATTTTTCTCATTTCTTTTTCGCATAAAAACTCATTTGTACCCCATAGAATTTATACCTTCAGGTGTTCGGACTGTCGGTTCAAAAACTTCGTGTTTCTCAAGAGAAACTAATTCAACTTGAATTGCATCTATCCACTTTAGCCAATCATTCCTCTGTCTACATTTTTCGACAGATTTTGATTCAAGATCCTCATTTTGTTGCATTATTTCAATAGCAATATTATAAGCAAAACTATTGTCGACAATTATATTATTTTGATTCCATATTTTTCCTGACGAGACATAATTTATTGAGATTTCTTCATTATTTTCAGCTGCCTCAACCTTTTCCAATGTTTTATCAATTGTTATGTCTCACCGCTCTTCTTGAGCATGTTCTTCCATATTATGACCATCTTGATTGTTTGTTCCTTTTTTGAGGATTTTTATCTTTAGAACCAATCGGTTTACCACATTTTAAGTGTGGTTTAGACTCATTTACATAAATTAATTATCCTACTGGACATCAAATCGAGTTGAAGCATTAGCAGCTGGAATATGAGATTTAGTAACTCTTAATAGGCTAGGGAATGCATCTGGCAGTTGATTTGCAGTATTTTGCAAATAAATTATTTTTTGAACTTTCAGTTCACATTTATTTATACGAGGATCTAAATGAGATAATGATAATGCATTCCAATCAATTTTCTTTTTCAGCTTCTTATTTTCTCCTCCTAATGCTGGTATACTGATTCATCAAAATGACAATCAACAAATCTTGCAATAAATAAATCTCCAGTCATAGGTTCCAAATATTTTATGATAGAAGGATATTCATACCCAACATATATCCCTAGCCTTTTGGGGGGACCCATCTTTGTACGTTGTGGTGGAGCAATAGGAACATATGCCGCACATCCAAATATTGTAAGATGAGAAATGTTCGGCTCCTGACCAAAATCCAATTGTAATGTGGAGACTTCATAATAACTTATAGGTCTGATCTGGACAAGACTTGCTGCATGCAAAATAGCATGACCCCATAATGAAATGAGAAGTTTTGTTCTCATAAGTAGCAATTAATTGGAGGCGTTTAATCAATAATTTTGCCAGACATTTTGAGTATGAACATGAACAATCGAATGCTCAATTGTTATTCCAATTGATATACAATAATCATTAAAAACTTGGAATGTAAACTTACTAGCATTATCGAGACGAATTGTCTTAATTGAATAATTTAGAAATTGTGCTCTTAACTTAATTATTTGAGCAAGTAATCTCTCAAATGCCATATTACTAGTTGATAATAAGCACATGTGACCATCTTGTAGATGTATCTATTAAAACCATATAATATTTAAATGATCCACATGATGGGTGAATGAGCTCACATATATCACCCTGTATACATTCTAGAAATGCTGGGGATTCAATTCTTACTTTGATTATTGATCGTCTAGTAATCAATTTTTCTTGAGAACACGCAACAAAAGAAAAAAATTTAAATTGAAGAATCTTTTGGTTCTTTAAAAAGTGTCCATGTAAACTCTCAATTATTCTGCGCATCATATTAGAACCTAATGGTCCAATCGGTCATGCCAGATAATAAAATTATTTGAGTTAGTAAATATTTGATTTACTATGACATGTGTTTCAACCATGCTAATACTTATGAAGTATAAGCCGGATGAAAGAGCGGGTAACTTTTCAAGTATAAACTTCTTGCTCTACATCATTATAGTAATATAAAGATATTCATTCTTTTCATCAGTTGTAGTCTCAATATGATAGACATTTTGACGAATGTCTTTGAAACTTAATAAGTTTTTTTGAGACTTACTACAATATAATGCTTTATTAATTATCAAATTTGTTCTTTCGATAAGTACAACTTTAGCTTTTCCGAATCCTTCAATTAATCTTATACTATCAGATATTGTATTAACATTAACTTTTTTTATAATCAAATAAGAGAAATATTTCTTATCACTTAAAATAGTGTATGTTGTAGCACTATCTAGAAAACATATATCATCATAATTGATTTTGAATCCAACTGATGACTGAAATTTTCATATTTTTCATTAAATTAAAAGATACATTATAAAAACATGAAAAACTAACAACAAAAGAAACCTTAAAAAATTGCACTAAAAATGTAGAAATTAAACAAGACATAATTCCTTAAGAAAAATATTTAAGAAGAACAACATAATAGAAAAACAATAACTATTTTTATAACTTTTATCCAGTTAGATGATCAGTTTTTAGTCAATATTCTCATAAAAGTCTTCGGTTTTCAAATAAGTAATATTTGGGAGACCTTCAAAATCATCATCTTTATAAGCAAGATTTGCTTCAATATCTTCATATTTATTTGAGGGAGTTGTTTCATTATCATCACTTCGAAAATTTAAGTGTGCCTCCACATTATTATCTTTTTTTTAGAGAGGCTTGATAAAATTTCATAAAATTATCGGGCATACTACAATCGCGTGCCCAATGACCCTTCATACCACATTGGTGGCAAATATTGACTTACCTCTAGAAGGATTATTTTGAAAAACTCTATTGTTCTTATGTTTATTTCCACCATGATGACGATAATTATCTTGCCCTCTACCACGTCCTCGCCCACGTCCACAACCGCAGCCACGATAATTATTTTATCTTTATTCAGACTGATTATGTGCCGCTACAATATTCGCTTCAGGGAATGGTGCAGACCCAGTGAGATGAATTTCATGATTTTTTATTAGCAGAGTATTATTTTGCTCAAGCACACAAGTAGACATGTAATTAATTCAGAATATTTTTTAAATCATTTTTCACGATATTGTTCTTGTAGAAACACATGAAATGTGAAAGAAGTTTTCTCAAGTAAGTCATCATCAGTGATAGTATATTCACATAATTTTAATATGGAATTTACTTTGTGAATAACAGAATTATACTCTGTCATAGTTTTAAAATCTTGAAATCGAAGGTGTATCCATTCATATCGAGCTTTCGGTAACACCATAAGTTTTAGATGGTCATATCAATCCTTCAAATTAGTCCATAATTCAAGAGGGTCTTTTACAGTTAAATATTTAGTTTTTAATCCTTAATGAAGATGATGACAGAGAAAAATCACGATCTTTGCTTTATTTTGGCTGATGCTTTATTTCCTTGTTTAATAGTATCACCAAGACCTTTAACTCAAGGTGAATTTCAGCATTAAGGATCCATGACAAATAATTTTTTCTGATAATGTCAAGTGCCACAAACTCAAGCTTTGATAAATATGACATGACGAAAATTGAGATATAAATTAATTTAGAAATAACAAAGAGAACTAATTTTTTTTAATAGATCCACTAGATATATTCAAAAAAATATATAATACATGTGTTCATCATACCTGAGATAGAAATTAATTTATTCGGAGAAAATTAGAGCTTCGTGCTGATAACATGTTATGAAAGTAATTAAATTATAAGAAGAGTAAACAAAAGACAATAAATGAAGAAAGAAAGAGAAGAGAGAATGTGTCTTCAATTACAAACATCAAGGCTATTTACTACCGAAGTTACAAAGGGGAAGAGGGAGCAACATGATCAAATTGCCCATTAAGTAGAAAGATCATTGAGTGGAAAAAAAAAGGTTAGTGGGTCCCATTTTAAATGGATCATCACTCCCTTTATTTTACAATAAGATATTCATATTAATTATTATTTTTAAGGGGCGTGCAAAGTGAACAAGTATAAATTAATGTAGGAAGTAATATAATAAAAAAATTACATAGTAAGGAAAGCAATTGGTGTATATTTACTGTATACAACTATAATTTTAAAAAATTACATTATATAACTGTACTTAAGGTTTTATAACAAATCTCTCCTCTCTCAGAAACGCTCACTCTCCTCCCCCTATCTTACAAACTCTCTCTCTCCTCTCCTACCCCCTTTCTCTCCTATCTCCTTCCTTACTCTCTCTTCCCTCTCTCTCGCCTTTCTCCCCTTTTGCTCCTCTCTCTCTTTCTTGTCCCCTCTCTCTATCTCTCGTCTGGTACAAATGAGGGATATTACTGATACAGACGAGAGGTGGTGGAGATCCTTCTCTCTCTCCTTCTCCTCCTCCTCTTTGATTTCACATTCAGACTCGCAGTATATCTGAACGAGGGAGAGATATAATATTGTATCAATCATATTCTGAAAAAGTATGCAACACATGATACAAGATGTATAACAAGGACAAAATATAGTTGAATATATTGATACAAGGTGAATATACCAGGAACATATACACTTGATTTAATTGTATTCGTTGATACACTTGATACAACATGAATACACAAGGAACAAATACACTTGATACAAAGTGAATACACAAAGAACATATACACACTTGATACAATTGTACTCGATACAACATAATACAATAGTATCATTGATACAAATTAATCGTATCAATTTTATTTGTGATACAACCAATACAACATTTATTCATCCCTTCTCTTACCTCTCTCCCATATTTTGTTCGTCTCTTTTCTTTCTCTCCCAATCTTGCTCGCGCCAATTTTGCTCACCTTTCTCATCATTCTAACATCTAGTTATAAATCATAATTAAACAAATTATAACTATAAATCTCTAATTAAATCGAAAAGTATAATTATTTTTGAAAGTTCCTGAAATATTACTCATTAAAACTTGCACGGAAATGAGTTTAGGGTTATGCATTTATTCTGTGTTTTTGTTCTATAAGTTCCAAAGGGGCAAACGTCACTAGAGTTTCAAGTTCCTCTCCTTCCTCCTTTATACCTTTACCAATTCCACTAGGGTTCTTCTATAAGTTCTCTCTGTTTGTGAATTCCTCACAAATGTCTTAATCATAATTCCAAGTTTAAAGGCAGACGACGACACACACTCAGAGAGAGAGAGAGAGAGAAATGATGAGTCGGCCGGCGGTGCACCCAGTGGACACTCCGCCGATGACCGTCGCGGCACCGAGGGTGAGGATGAAGGACTTACAAGGCACGCCTGGTACTCTTGGAAGCCTCTTTCTACGATTGTGTCAGTTGGTGTTTGCTGTTATCTCTGTCTGTGTCATGGTTACCACCTCTGATTTCCCCACCGTCACCGCATTCAGGTATCCTTTCCTCTTTTGTTGCTAATACTGTTTACACTATGTTTGAATATTGTGGAGTATTGTGTTTGTATTAGATTGTATAATTTCCGACTTTACGTAATGTCACACATTATTAAAAAGAAACAGAAGTAGGTGTTCGCTTTGTATCAAGTGTATTATAAAGGAAAATCGAGTATAAATAATTGTTGGATCATTCTACTACTTCTCAATATTGTAAACTAAGAAAGTGTTCCTGATAAAGCACATGCAGCTTTAATTGGTTGAGAAACAACCAACTTTTGTGCAAGAAGCTATTAAACCCTTCACTATTAGACCATGTAACGTTCTAGCCAATTCTCTTTGCATTCTTAGGGCACGATCTGAAATTTTTGCGTTGGTTCTACTTATTGTCCCACTTTGTCTCTACAATCATGCCATTTTCAATGTTTAATGCTTTTAGGAATGTTTATCAGTCTTGCTATAGCTAAATATTTGAATACACATCTATGAGGAAATGATGTCTTATGTCCACTTACAAATTGAATAAAAGAAAATGACCTTTTCAGATCTCTTATGGTAAAACTGAAGATCTCTTATAGAAAGGAACTAAAACTAAAAACAAGTTTGTAAAGGACTACAAAACGAAATCTCCTCAAATCCACATTAAATGCTTAATGGTCTATGTATTTTGCATTGTATCTTGGGTCCTGAGTTTCTAACAAGGTCAAACTTTAGGTCCTTAATATTGCTATCTTGTTAGTCGCACATGAGCTTACATGTTTTCATATTTAGCCTTAGGTAATTCAGCTAGAAGTTAGTATTTGGTTTATCTTTTATATTTCTGAAAACATGCACAATAATATTAACATCTGGATCTGTAGTGATTGTGGCATGATGCTAATATTAGCATTTGGAAATTTAGTGATTGTAGTATGTTCGACATGCTTGTCTATCCTTACCTTCAATTCTCTCTTCTTTTTTTTTTTGATCATTCAGTTCTCTTATCTTTTAGGCATGAGCCTAACCTTTCAACCTGGTTTGGAGCTTGAAATTTTGTGATTAGAGGATGGGTATACAATTTTAGGAGATAAAGTGAACTTCGCTTAGGTCTCCTTTAATCGCGCCGAAACACAAATAATGGTGTGCTTAGTTGCCTTTTCTACTGGAACCTTAATAGTTTCTGAAAGAAATTGGGAAAGTAGCCCTATTTAGGTTTGATAGTTTCCCTGCATGGTTCATAATCTCTCAACAAGATAGTGCTAAAAAAATATTGCAGGCTTCTACACATAATTTCTTGCTGACATATCAATTTATTGTAAAGACAAGATTTTTGCTGACAACTTTTACCTCTTTGAGTTGCAGGTGCTGTCCTGCCTCTCTCAATAGTTTCATGGAAATTTATCTAAACAAAGAAAGTTCTTCCCGGGTTTTTATCTCTCATGCAGAGAGTAGTTAATGATTTTCTAATTTGGATACAGTCCTTTCCTGCATCTGTATTTTAATTCATCCAAAGTGATTAAACATGGAATTCTTTTAAAAAGTTAAAAGCACATATATAGCTTCACAGCTGAGGCATACTTAGATCATTGTACGGAGGAGCAAGGTAAATTCTTTGTGTTGTATTCTTATTATTAGATGGACGGTGTAAATACTGAATGGATTGAGTCAGAGTCTCAGAGATAATATTGTTATTTCGTCCTACTTCTGGCACACTGTAGTGCTGGTTTAATCAATAAATCTACCCGACACATATTCTTCAGAAAACAGCTGGGATTTGGATTTAGTTTTATCCCCAGTTGCTTTCTTCTTCTGTCATTTTGTGTATGTGCCATGTTGTATTCTTGTTCTGTAAGTGCAATGCATTAGTTTGGAGAAGGGATTATGGGAACATATTTTGTTTGTGAAAAATAGATTTATTCTGAATTTTAAAATATGGCATAATGCTTATCGTGAATTTTGATTACGACATTGATGCAATGTTGGGATGCTTAGAACCCCTTCAGATATGAGGGATCTGTATCCAGCTGACATGTTAATAGAATTATCTTTTATTGATAAAAATTGGTTCCATGAAGGGATTCTAACCAGTATTCCGAACCCTTCTTTTGTTTCAGCTACCTTGTAGCTGCTGTTGGATTACAGATTATTTGGAGCCTTGTACTTGCTATTGCCGATGTATATGCAATTTTGGTGAAAAGAAGTTTTAGAAATGCAGCAGTTGTCAGTCTATTTGCCATTGGTGATGGGGTAAGAAACATCTTCTTGCAAATATGTTGACCATTCGTTCCTCGAGATTGTTTTTTGTATTCTCAGTGATCAACCTGTCTTCTCTAGCAAAACCTTGCAGCTGTCCTGCTGGGACTTGATTGGCATTTACTTGACCCTAAGTATACTTGCCTTCTACAAGGACCTGTTGTTTCTCTCTGCAATCTTTAGTTTATTGGCTGACTAGTTGGCCTTTTGAAACTCCAAATACACTTTTGCCTTTCATGGCTACTTTTAAATTCACTTCGCTTTTGTTTGATAAAGCCTTGTAAAGTCTAAATGTGGTTGGCATTCTTGTCTGCCTTTTCAAAACCATTTTGGTAGTTCCCATTTTGTTCAAGTGAATTCTTTTCGGTATAAACCCATCAACATTAACTCATTAATGCATCAGTTTCTAAAGAAGGCTAAAAGGTCCTCATATCTCAAGAAATAACATACTAGTGGAGAATCACACATAGAATAGAGTAGTAAAGATTAACCTCAAATTTGTATTTCAAAATTAATCATTAATCCAACAAAGTTTGTTCCGTGATGGAGTTCAAATCTCCACAATACAAACAAGCTTAACATATAACTAGGGCAGAGAATGAAAAGTAACGAGAAGTTTCACAACTTTTGATATTACTCCTTTGAAATAGCTTGAACTTGGTAAAAGTATCTTCCTTAACTTGAGCTTCCTTCACTAGGGTAAAAGTTCCTACTAAAAAAGTGAGGCGCTGCAACTACAAGAATTCCTCGTTGAAAATTGCGTTAAGCATGTTTGTTTTTGTCTTTACCTTTCACTTTTTGTTTAAGTTATGATTTACGTTAAGCATGTTTGTTTCATTGAGTATGTTGTGCAAAATTAATGAATGATTTGTATTAAATTAAAGTGTAAAATTTTCAGATGCAACCTATATGGGGTTTCCCCACTAAAGTGTTGTTTATCGTTTAATGCATTTGTTGAGATTGGTGAAGGAGCTTGTAGTCTTTTTGGGTATTTAGACATAAATGGGTTTTTGCTGAAGGATTCTTACTAAATCTTAATCGAAAAAAGATTTAGTATGTAGGTTTCCACTTAACTCTTCATAAACATTTTAATTCAACGTCTTAATCTTAACCTAGAGATTTTGATACTATTTGTGTGTGAGACAAGATAGTCTAGAGAGGTATTGTCCAAGAGTCCAAGTCATACTATTTGTCTAATTAAACATTTGATGATGGATATAAGTGTATACGTGGGAAGAATTCTAAATTGTAGACAAAATTGAATAGAGGTAGCATTATTTGATTATTCTAAGTTAATCAAGTGAAGTCAAGATTCCTTACCTTGTTATCATTGAATCAATCCCAACTTAACAAACTTTCTTTTCTAAGTCTTTTAGCAAGGTTAGTTAAATTGTTAAGTCAATTTCATGCATATTACAAATATTCAAAATAGGAAAGATGAACCTCAAATCAATACTTCGAAACTCATCATTATTCCAATAGAAGTCTTAGGCGCTGTTCAAATCCCCATAATACAAACAAACTTAATACATAACTGTGTGAGAGAGAAAGGGAACACAAATTTTCACAACTTTTTTCTTTACTTCTTGAAATAGCATCAACTTAGAATGAAACTTGGTAAACATCTTTTTCTTAGCTTAAGCTTCCTTCTCTAGGCTAGGGTAAAAGTCCCTACCAATAAAAGTGGAACTTTTCTACTTGTTGATAGAATGGCATGTACAATTGAAAAAATCTTCTTCAATAGGCACTGCAACTACAACCTCGTTGAAAACTACAAAAATTAGGGCAAATAGCGATTATAGTCCTTATGTTATAGGTTTATTTCAGTTTTGATCCTTGTATTTTGATCCCGGTATAATTTAACTAAGCATAATTAATTCGCAATTAATATAATCATGCAATTTGATCCTTTAAACTAACAGAAGTTAAAAAGTTAACGGAATCATTAATATTAATAATATAATTTTTTTAAAGACAGCGCACAATAATGAGGTCGTTTACCAACCCAAGTTTCTGGTTTTTTCATTCTCTTCTTCATCACCATAACCATCGTCATCTTCATCATTTTCTTCTCCACCTCCAACACCTCTCCCTCAATCGTCACCATTTCAAACTCTTTATGATTCGGGTTTTTGTCATTTATTGATGATTCTTTCAATTGTTTCAAGAATGGACATACATCATGATACATATTATCTCAGCCTTAGATGGAAGCCACATGGTTATGAAATCCCAAGGTTCAATCCTTAATTCAAATCCCTTGTTCATAAAGATTTTCTCTCATCTTTTTATTGAATTTATCTCTCTTTTCTATTTGGGGAAATAATAGGTTCAATGGGTTGAAAATGTTGAAGTTGTCAAGGGGTGAAAGATTGATTTTTGTGGGGATTCGTTGAACAGAAACATGAAAAGATACTTTTTTGAACCAATTTGATTATGATTTGCATCGGAAGGGATGATTTGATGATGATGCCAACCTCATTATTGTGCTTGTCAATGGAGGCTAGTCTTACGAACAAACTAACCTTCATTTTTTTCGAACAAACTAACCTTCATTTTTTTCTGAGACAAAATATATTTATAATATTAATGATGTCGTTAACCTTTTAACTTCCGTTAGTTAGAAGGGTCAAACTTGCCCATTTATATTAATTGAAGGTTAATTCTGCTTAGTTAAATTATACAAGGATCAAAACTGGAATACACACACAGGGACCAAAATCGATATTTGCCCCCAAAATTAATTTGTTCATTAAAGAGGCAAAAAATGAAATTTGGGAGGAATTGAAGAAAGAAAGTTACTTTCAGCCCTGCAACCACGGTCGCAACTAGTGAATGTTACGAAGAAAATAAGAGCTTTTAGGCAGAATGCAAATGCATTGCTAGGATCTGGCGATGCAGTTTGGAGCCAAAATTCTTAAGCTTTTAGAATTGAGCTTAGCTGCACCGCCGCATGAAGAAGATTTTTACTTATACATTTCACTTATAGTGAAAATTCCAATGGGTAAAAATTGGTAAGTTTCACTTTTGGCAGAGGTTTTTGCCTTAGTGAAACAGGCTCAAGCTAAAGAGGAGTCTGTTACCAAGTTTCGTTTCAAGTTGTAACTATTTCAAAGACTAGAGACCAACACAGTTATGAAACTTTCCTTTTACCGTTCACTCTTTGTTTAAGTTATGATTTGTGTTAAGGTTGTTTGTTTCATTGAGAATTTAAACTGTGTGATAGAGTATTTGTTGTTGCTACTTGCTACTATTCTCTTTAACATTATTTTCAGCATGACTGCTTCATTATTTGTATTTTCTTTCCGTACTTGATTTGATATGCATTACTTGAAGCGAGGGTTTTATTAGAAACAACATCTCTACCAGTCTACCTTCATAAGGTTGGGATAAGTATGCGTACACACCACCCTCCCCATACAAATATCATTAATGGATGATGATATGTAAAATTAAAGTGTAAAATTTTATGTTTTAACCTATGTGTTTGATTTCCCTACCAATATCCTATTTATCGTTTTAAACATTTGCTGACATAGGTGAAGGACCTTGTAACCTTTTTGGGTATTGCGACATAAATGGAGTTTTGATGATTTATTTGTACTAGATCTTACCGAAAGAGAAATTTTAGTTTCTAGAATTCCACTTAGCTCTTCATAACCATTTTAATTCAAAGTCTTGATCTTAACCAAGAGTTTTTGATCCTATTTGCCTTAGATAGTCGAGAGAGGTATTGTCTAAGTCATAATGAATCATAAAATTAAGTTTTGTTGTACAACTAATGTCCGAGTCATAAATCTCTTACATGGAAATTATATCAAAAGATTTTCTATCTTTAGGAATCATTATGGATTTAGCTAAGATAAGAATAAACGGAAGCAGAAAATCCATTTAGTTAATCCAACTGGTTGTCCCTAAGGTTAAGTTGTTACACTTATATTAGGTATGGCATAAGTTTGAAATTTATAGAAAATCTAGTTTTAGAGAAACTCTTTAAAGGACGGTCTCAAAAAATAGGAGGGGAATATATGGAGTATAGTTAGTTTGGGCTTGAGGTGTATGTACTTATTATTTGGTTGGGAGAAGTAATTGGATCATCTTTTGCATAGTCTGTATTTGGATACATCGTAACTGCTAGCGCCAGTTCTCCAACACCTGATTAGGTTGTTTTCCAAGATTTTTGATCTGGGTACGTAAGCCAATGCAGTATGCATATTTTTTAAATGAGGACTGTTTAGACAAATTGTTTGCAACCTATTAAGTTTAATGGGGCACATGAAGAATGATTTTAATATGTAATCATCACTATGGTTCATGATTCCAGTCTGGTGCATATCACACATCTACTCTTAAGACCAATCTGGTCTGTTTTCTGTTACATCCAACTGCAAGCATAATGTTTATATTCATTTATTATAAGGAATTTTGATACACATCATTGACGATCTACTGAATTTTAATGGGGACCTGTAAAAAGAAAGTTTTAATGGTGCACTTGTTGAATGATATTTTTTTTAATATGTGATCATCACGATGGTTCATGATTCCACTTTGGTGCAGATCACTTCTACTCTGACATTTGCTGCTGCCTGTGCATCAGCTGGAATTACAGTTCTTATTAGCAATGATCTTGAGAAATGCAAAGTTAACCACTGCACAAGATTTATGTCAGCTACAGCAATGGCATTTTTAAGCTGGTTTGCTGCATCACCATCCTTCTTCATGAACTTTTGGTCTCTGGCTTCTCGCTAGCAGCAGTTGTGATCGACTGCAAAAGGACATTACTCTCCTGCTGTAGTGTTCTCTTTTTTCAGTTAGGCCACCTTAACTGTTCTTATTTGTAAAAATCAGTACATTTCAGTTCGACATACTTTTATGAGGAGTAACCCTGGTTATTGACCAAGTTGTATAAGAACTATTTCCAAATTTTGGCTCGTCATTGTTTTTCACGACTTTTGTAGATCTGCAAGTTTGGGTGAATATTTTCCTTATACGCACTTTGTGAAATAGGCCATGAGTACCAAAGTATCTATAATGAGCCATGATATAAACGATAGTTGGGTATGGTCAAGACTAGTGGCCAAGTTACAGGCAATAAAGAGGATTCAATTGAACATCCTTCATAGGAAAGTTAATACTTTTGTAAATAGATTGGCTATATGTTGTGGATCTCTGTATATACATGAGAATCAATGTTTAATTATTACATATAATTAGTATAGAAAAAGGGAATCATTTAATGTTCTAGAAAAATTCCTTAATTGTGTCAACATTGAAAAGAATTAAGGCACAAATAAATTCATTAAATTTTGTCCAATAATAGGTGTAGAAAAACAAGATGATGGATATGAAATGTACAGGACGACAATACAATTGACCGATACTCATTATTCGCAAAGCAAATGCAAATTCCTATCCAAAGAAAATTTTATATATCAAAACAAAAAAAAAGAACTTTTTTTTTTAAACTTTTACTATGGAATTAATAGGTTAGCTCAAGAGGTGATAAGAGAGGGATTCTTTTTCTTCATTTTGTTTAATCATTCGGTAGGAAAGAGTCTGCTAGTCCTGTTAATTTAAATCTGCATTGGAAATAACCTCTCTATCTTACAAACGTAAGAAGGAGAAAGTATATGTACATCTTATCCTCTTCAGACCTATTATATTGAATGTTGATGTTATTATTATTACATCAAATAAATCCACTCGAGATAAAGCATGCTTTATTAAGCAATTTTTTCATTTAGAGACATCGAATTAAAAATGGAAGAAACTATGTTTTCACGCCCTAGGGGGTGAGAGGGACAAATCTGTTATTTAGCTTGTGATTTAGTTTGTAAGGATTGTGTAAGCTAATCTGTAGCTTTCCTACCTACCACTATAATACTACCCAAAAGTCTTAACACACAAAACTGCAAAAACAAGAAACAAAATTTGTTAACCAAAAAAAAAAGTTTACTCCATACGTCAAACCTTTTTTTTCTTCTTTTGGAACAATCCCACAACTTTTTTCTCAAAAGAATACTCTAAAAGAATTATTATTCTCCAAATCCTAATAATACCACATGAAATGAAAGAAAAATTATTCTCAATTTCTATATAGTAAATACCCTTTTAAAGTTAACTTCAAATACAATTTTTTTTAATCAAACCATGTCCAAACTCCTATAAAATCATTTAGTGACAATTTCTATATTTAGAAAACTTAAATTAAAAATTTGAAATTACCAACTGATCCCCTTCATTGAAGTTGTAATTACAAAAATACCAAGGAAAGAGGATATCAACAAAATGGGGGGATATTATTAATATAACATGAACTTATGTAAGTCATGATCCTATCCATTCAAGTCTTAACTAATCAAACAAAACCACAACAAAAAGCAATCTACCCAATAAAAAACTAACAAAAACATGACACATTAGTCCATCAAAACCCCTAAAGGTATGATCTAATGATTAATGATATGATTCAGAATCATGAGTTCTCAAAAATAAAATTATTAAATGATTTTTACTCGATATCTATACTGATGAGACATAACAAGTACCTCATCGTGAATTAGCTAATCTTCAAAACCAGTTTGTTTCCAAATAGCATCCCTCACCCTACTCAAATCTCTTCCTTTGAGTGTCCTTCCTATACCTTCATGCACGGAAAATGAAGCCCCTCTTGTCCTTGCTAAATATTCATGAGGAGGAATTTTGTTTTCTGCATCCACTTCCTCCTTGTCTAGAATATTATTATCTTTGTACTCGTTGCCTAGGATTTTTGACCAATCCGGTACATTCATTGGCAACGATCTTGCTGGTGGTGGTGGTGGTGATGGTTTTTGTGAGAAACGCAAAGTATTTATTAATCTTTTGGACTCAGAGTGATGAGGAGTAATATTAGTGTTTTCCCATATATAAGATTCATCAAACTCAAATTGGAGATCATTGGAGGGGCTAATTCTTTGATCTTTTGATCCAAGAAATTGGAAATTCTTTCTTGTAGCCATTAATTCTGGAAATGATTAACTAAAAAGGATATAATTGAGTTGTTGATAAGATAAGAAGATATGGTATTGTTATTTTTTTTAGTTAATCTGTTTTGTGTTCGAACAAAGGAGAGGGACTTGTATAAGACTTTTAACTTCTTTATATAATAAAATAATTATGAACTTGGACCTCTTTTTGTTTCATCATTCTTTTCTGTAATATATATATTTATTTTTTTAATTCCACGTACTCATGATGATATATGAAATTCCACACTTATTTTTTATCACCAAATGATCGATACATAATTATTACATGGAGACATACATTAACCATAGACGAGAGCCTCCAATTTATTTAATTTTTGTGGAGCTACATAATTAATTAAACACTTGATGCGAGTAAATATTTTGGGGTCAACCTATGGTAGGAACTTCGACAACAACGCCCAACACATTAACATAAAGATGAACTCGATTGCATTGAAAAGGCTCTCTTTTTCATTTAATTTTTAACTTAAAAGAACATGTGTAATTATTTAATTGGTTGTTTGTCACGCCATATATCAACGAGTGTATTACACTCTCCTTCAATACTACATTCTTTCAATTAATAACACAGCGGAATCCTATATGAGTTGTCTAAAATGAACATCACTCAGTTAAGGTGTCAACATTACGGAGCCACCGATGGGTTTGACCCTTAAAAATCACTTATTACAATACGTCACGAGCTGATTTATGCAAATATTTCCCTTTTTAGGCTTTTCTTTTTAAAAAAATTATTTTTGTTTTAAAAGTCGTATAAACATAATTTCAATAAATTAAATTTTCAGAGAATGTTAAACTGAATATATCTAATACTTGTTCATATGTATTTTCTTAATCTTACATGCAAAGTATTATATGTCATCTAGAATTTATAAATTGAGTTCCTGGAGTCATGAGTCAGGTTATGAATTGGGGTTAGGAGTCAATAAGTTTCGAATTCTGATTGAAAGTTAGGTCCTCGATCGAGTCGGATGGTGAAGTTAAAAGAGATTTTGAAAATTATTTTTTTTACTTTATGTAGAAAAATTTTCTTCTTTAAATTGAAAAAAAATAGGACCAATCGGAAATTATTTTTCAAAATATTTAAGAAATCACAAATGAGAAAAGTTACATACATAAAAAGAGTAAATTGGAGTCTATGATAAACTCCAACCGATTTAATTTTGTGGGGCTACATACAATATCTGAACATCCACTAATTTAGAAAAAAATTAGCATAATATATTAGTACACACGAAAAAGATAAAATTAATGAATTTAAACTTTTATAACACCGAGATACCAAAATAAACAACGTTAGTTATGGACAACACAAAAATTGATCACGAGATTATTTTTAATGGACCTACCAAATCTTAAGCTAAACAGAATCCACAATCAATTTCAGGAAAATAACTATGTACTAATATACACAGGAAAAAAGTCATTACTAAATATTGAAACATCCAAATAAACAACCTTAGTAATGACGAATGCTTTACAATTACTGATCATTACCGTTTCCAATAAACTCTAAAAATTTTAGGGCAAACAAAGTTGCAAATACAATTCAAAATTTAACATGTATCACAACACATAAAAATAAAATAAAAAATCATTTGCGACTTAAGTTGCTGCTAATACCTACTACTTATATAAGTCGCCACTAAAGATTTTTATTTGTGAAAAAGTCGCCGCTAAAGGTTTTTATTTGTTGCGACTCTTATCGCCTCTAATACTCATATAAGTCACCATTAAATTTTTTTATTTGTGTCGACTGGCGATTTTAATCGCTAATACCTCTTTTTGTTTCATCATTCTTTCCTGTTATATATATATATATATATATATATATATATATATATATATATATATATATATATATATATATATATTTTTTTTTTAATTCCACTTAGTGTTTGATATCTGTTTAAAGTTTGACTAATTCGAATTCACGTTGAAAATTCTATATTAGGTAAATCTTTAAGTTAGATGACTTAGTGGTTGATATTGGTTTAAAGGTTGACCGGTTCGAATTCACATCAAAAGTTAGATGACTTTGTGTTTGATAGTGGCTTAAAGTTTGACTAATTCAAATTTACATACGAAGATTCCATATTAGGTAAATATTTAAGTTAGATGACTTAATATATAAGATTCTAATTTGAAACATCTAATGAATTTTTTAAAATATTTTATGGTGAACAATTTATAAAATAGTAATCTATTGTATTCTCTTTGTTACACTCTTTTCTTGGTTGCATGTTAAGAAAAAAGAAGATATATCTTTATTTAAAAGTTCTTTAATTAATAAATATTATTATCAACCAAGTATTATCAACCAAGTAATATCAACCAAGTAAAATGGTTGTCCACTTAAAATGGTGGATAGTCCATTTACTTTTTAAGTGGGTAAAATGCCCATTAATATTTTCCTCCACTTGTAAATATGGCTATAAATATAGCCTTAAACTTCAATGTAAAAACACACAAAACACATAAGAGAAAGAATTGCTATTACTCTCTCTATATTACTACTCTCTCTATTAACACTTTCTATATACATATTCTCTTATTCTTCTTCCTTTATAAAATTGTCAAGTTAGTTAATTTATAACACGTTATCAGCACGAAGCTCTAATTTTTCAGAAAATTAACTTCTATATCAGGTATATCTACTAAAGAAATTTAATTTTTAAGTTATCTTTGTTACTTTCAAATTAATTTTCATCATGTCAAACTTGTCAAAATTGGAATTTGTGGCACTTGATATTTCTGGTAAAAATTATTTGTCATGGGTACTTGATGCTGAAATTCACCTTACCGCTAAGGGTCTTGGTGATGCTATAATTGAAGGAAATACAGCATCAAGTCAGGATAAAGCAAAGGCTATGATTTTCCTTCGTCATCATCTAGATGAAAGCCTAAAAATGGAATACTTGACAGTGAAAGATCCACTTGAATTGTGGAAAGACTTAAAAGGGAGGTATGACCACCTCAGGGCAACGGTATTGCCAAGGGCTCGTTATGAGTGGATGCACTTACGGTTTCAAGATTTTAAAACCGTAATTGAGTATAATTCTGCTGTATTTAGAATAACTTCCCAATTAAAATTATGTGGGGAAAATATAAATGATGAGGACATGTTAGAAAAGACACTAACTACTTTTCATGCCTCTAATGTAATATTACAGCAGCAATACCGTGAAAAGGGTTTTAAAAAATACTCTGAATTGATATCATGCCTTCTGGTGGCTGAACAACATAATGCCCTTTTAATGAAAAATCATGAAGCCCGTCCCACTGGAACTGCTCCGTTACCGGAGGCAAATATGGTAAAAGCACATGGCCAGTCTGAAAGAAGACATAATAAATATCAAGGTCATAATAATGTGCGTGGGCGTGGCAATGGCAGAGGACGATATAATAATCGTCGTGGTGGTGGTCAACATAAAAGGGAGAACAATATCAGTTCTCAAAATGGCCCTTCAAAAAGTAACTGTCATCGTTGTGGCATGAAAGGCCACTGGAAAAATGAATGTCGGACGCCTGAGCATTTTGTAAGACTTTATCAAAATTCTTTTAAAAGAAAGGCAAATAGAGGTGGTGCCTCTTCTTCTAATGCTCGGATAGAGTCACACTTGGCGTTCGAAAATAATGTTGAGGCAAGGCCTTTGAATAATGATAATATTGAAACAAATCTGGCCTTAAGGGATGATGATTTTAATGACCTCAATGATATTACTCATTTGGAGGTTGAAGATTTTTTTAAGGATCTTAATTGATGTTTAATTTCATGTTTTTCAATATGTTATCATGTACTTCGAATTATTGTGTTTTTACGTTTATGTATTTGAAGAAAAAATAATAATAATCAAGGTTACATTTTTATGATAATTGTATATTATTTATTACATTGTGCTATTTTACAATGTTGTAATTAATTACTATTAGTGTGCTATTATTTAATCTTAATATCATATTGTTACTAAAAATAATATTCGCCTTATTTAATGTCATTATAATAACTATTTATTCTTGTTAATGTTTTAGACATTAATAATATATAATGATTGTATTATTTTTGTCAATAAACAAATTATCTATACATGATGAATAATATTATATTAATGTTTTATAATATTTTATATTTGTTTTTAATACTTGTGTATAATATTTATTTAAGGTTAATAAGTATATAATTCCATAAACTAAATTATTGTAACATTCATCATAATTGAATCATATAATTTTTTAAATTCTAAATAACCATAATTTAACTTAAAAAAAAAGGGACTTATGTTTTTCTAGCAAAATTGTTACTTATTTTATTTTCTTACAATGCATTTTTATTTTATGAAGATAAATAAATTTATCAGTCTTCAATTGGATTCAAGATGAATAATGGAGATATGTGCATTTTGGATAGTGCCACAACTCATACGATATTAAAAGAAAAGAAATATTTTTGTCATTTGATTATGAAAAAGGACTATGTCAATACAATATCTGATAGTACAAAATTAATTGAAGGCTCTGGAAAAGCAACCTTATTACTACCTGGAGGAACGATATTGGTAATTGATAATGCATTATATTGTAGTAAGTCTCAAAGAAACTTGCTAAGTTTCAAGGTTATTCGCCAAAATGGCTATCATATTAAGACTGCAAATGAAGGAAAGGTTGAATACCTTTATATTACTACAATAAATATGGAGAAGAAAATTGTGCACGAAAAATTACTTGCACTTTCTTCTGGGTTGTACCATACAAATATTGGTACTGTTGAATCACATGCCATTGTAAACAAAAGGTTTACTGATTCTGATGATTTTATCATTTGGCATGACCGGTTGGGCCATCCCGGTTATAATATGATGCGCAGAATTATTGAGAATTCACATGGGCACACTTTGAAGAATCAGAAAATTCTTCAATCTAAGGAATTCTCTTGTGTTGCTTGTTCCCAAGGAAAACTGATTATCAAACCATCAGCAACTAAGGTTGGGATTGAATCCCCTGCGTTTCTGGAACGTATACAGGGTGATATATGTGGGCCAATTCACCCTTCATGTGGACCATTTAAATATTATATGGTCTTGATAGATGCATCTACAAGATGGTCACATGTGTGCTTATTATCAACTCGCAACATGGCTTTTGCGAGATTGTTAGCTCAAATTATAAGGTTAAGAGCACAATTTCCAGATTATGCAATAAAGACAATTCGTCTTGATAATGCTGGTGAGTTCACATCTCAATCATTTAATGATTATTGTATGTCGATTGGAATAAAAGTTGAGCATCCGGTCGCTCATGTACATACACAAAATGGTCTAGCGGAATCATTGATTAAACGCCTCCAATGGATAGCTAGACCATTGCTAATGAGGACAAAACTTCCTATTTCAGTGTGGGGGCATGCTATTTTGCATGCAGCAGCACTTGTGCGCGTAAGGCCAACAAATTATCATGAATTTTCCCCATTACAGTTGGCGTTTGGAAGGGAGCCAAATATATCCCATCTTAGAATATTTGGGTGTGCGGTATATGTCCCAATTGCTCCACCACATCGCACAAAGATGGGTCCCCAAAGAAGGTTGGGAATATATGTTGGGTATGAATCTCCTTCTATTATAAAATATCTGGAACCTATGACTGGAGATTTATTTACGGCAAGATTTGCTGATTGTCATTTTGATGAATCAGTATACCCAACATTAGGGGGAGAACATAAGCAGATGAAAAATGAGATAGATTGGAATTCATTGTCACTATCTTATTTAGATCCTCGAACAAATCAATGTGAGCAAGAAGTTCAAAAGATGATTTATTTGCAGAATATTGCAAATCAACTGCCGGATGCATTTACTAACCTTCCACGGGTTACTAAATCGCATATCCCAGCTGCTAATGCTCAAGTTCGAGTTGATGTCCCGGTAGGACAACTTATTCAGGCAAATGAATCTAGACCACGCTTAAAACGTGGAAGACCATTTGGTTCCAAAGATAAAAATCCTCGAAAAAGGAAAGGAATGAATGATCAAGATGATCATAATTTGGAGGCGAGTGCTCAAGAAGAGCCCAGAGACACAACAAATGGTGATACCACCGAGGAGGTCCAAGTACCTGAAAATAATGAGAATGAAGAAATCTCAATAAGTTATGTGTCGACAGGAAAACGGTGGAACCGAAATAATATTGTGGTCGGTAATATTTTTGCTTATAATGTTGCCATTGAAATAATGCAACAAGATAAGGATCTTGAACCAAAATCTGTCGATGAATGCAGACAGAGAAATGATTGGCCAAGATGGAAGAATGCAATTCAAGCAGAGTTAACTTCACTTGAAAAACGTGAAGTTTTCGGATCAATAGTTCGAACACCTGAAGGTGTCAAGCCAGTAGGGCACAAATGGGTTTTTGTGCGTAAACGAAATGAAAAGGGTGAAGTCGTAAGATATAAAGCACGACTTGTAGCCCAAGGTTTTTCGCAAAGACCTGGCATTGACTATATGGAAACATATTCCCCTGTGGTGGATGCAATTACTTTCAGGTATCTAATGAATTTGGCAGTTCATGAAAAGCTTGAAATGCAGTTAATGGACGTGGTCACTGCCTATTTATATGGCTCATTAGACCACGACATTTTTATGAAAATTCCCGAAGGGTTCAAAGTGCCTGAAGCATACAAGGATTCTCGAGAAAATTGCTCAATAAAACTTCAAAAATCCTTGTACGGGTTGAAACAATCAGGGCGAATGTGGTACAATCGTCTTAGCGAATATTTGCTAAAAGAAGGATATAAAAATGATCCAATTTGCCCTTGTGTCTTTATGAGAAGGTCTGGATCTGAATTTGTCATAATAACAGTATATGTTGATGATTTAAATATTATTGGAACTCCAGAAGAACTTTCAAAGGCAGTAAAATGCCTGAAAAAGGAGTTTGAAATGAAAGACCTTGGAAAGACAGAATTTTGTCTTGGTCTACAAATTGAACATTTTACAAATGGGATATTTGTCCATCAGTCAACATATACTGAAAATATTTTAAAGAGATTTTATATGGATAAAGCACACCCATTGAGTACTCCAATGGTTGTGAGATCTCTTGATATTAATACAGATCCGTTTCGGCCTTATGATAATGATGAAGAGCTTATTGGTGCTGAAATACCATACCTTAGTGCAATTGGTGCATTAATGTATCTTGCCAACAATTCTAGACCAGATATAGCTTTCTCAGTAAACTTGTTAGCAAGATTTAGTTCTTCACCAACACGCAGACACTGGAATGGAATTAAGCATATATTCAGATACCTTCGAGGTACCATTGATATGAGATTGTTTTACTCAAATAATTCCACGTCACAATTGATTGGTTATGCAGATGCGGGATATTTATCTGATCCCCATAAAGGTCGATCGCAAACAGGCTATTTATTTACATGTGGTGGTACAGCTATATCATGGCGTTCAACAAAGCAAACTATGGTTGCCACTTCCTCAAATCATGCAGAGATAATAGCCATTCATGAAGCAAGTCGAGAATGTGTTTGGTTAAGATCAATAACTGAACACATTCAAGAAACATGTGGTCTTTCTTTGACAAAAGACGCTCCAACAATATTGTATGAAGACAATGCTGCATGTATAGCTCAACTGAAGGGAGGATACATCAAAGGAGACAGAACAAAACATATTTCACCAAAATTCTTTTTCACTCATGATCTTCAAAAGAAGGGTGAAATAGATGTCCAACAAATTCGTTCAAGTGACAATTTGGCGGATATGTTCACCAAAGCATTGCCAACATCAACCTTTGAGAAAATGAGATACAAAATTGGAATGCGTCGTCTTCGAGATATTAAGTGATATTTTCATCAGGGGGAGCAAAATACGCGCTGTACTCTTTTTTCCTTAGTCAAGGTTTTGTCCCACTGGGTTTTCCTGATAAGGTTTTTAATGAGGCAGCACTCAAGGCGTATTATCAGATATGTGTACTCTTTTTCCTTCATTAGGCTTTTTCCCACTGGGTTTTTCCTAATAAGGTTTTAACGAGGCACATTTCTCGTGGACATCCAAGGGGGAGTATTATCAACCAAGTATTATCAACCAAGTAATATCAACCAAGTAAAATGGTTGTCCACTTAAAATGGTAGATAGTCCATTTACTTTTTAAGTGGGTAAAATGCCTATTAATATTTTCCTCCACTTGTAAATATGGCTATAAATATAGCCTTAAACTTCAATGTAAAAACACACAAAACACATAAGAGAAAGAATTGCTATTACTCTCTCTATATTACTACTCTCTCTATTAACACTTTCTATATACATATTCTCTTATTCTTCTTCCTTTATAAAATTGTCAAGTTAGTTAATTTATAACAAATATCCTATTATATCCCCTAATTGTGAGTCTTATTCTTATCCTTTGTTTTTTTATACCTTTTCCTTAAATAGTTCAAAGTTTACTAGATTAATCATCCAAATAAGATCCTATGATTCTCAATCTCAAATACGGCATCCAAACACATTATAGTAAGAATTTCTTATTTTATTTCATCTTTCATTTTCTCTTCGACTAGGATAAGTGCCATGTGTCCAGTGTTGGTATTGAATTTATTTAAATTCAATATTTCCAACACAGAGAATATATCAGATATAAGAATTTATGAATGTTATAATAATAAATAGTGAATATGAACTAATAGTTTTAAAATATAATACTAAAATTTTAAAACTTAAATTTTGAATACGTCTCTGATTATGTGTCACGATCTAAATTACAGGATCGTGCAAACACCTATCCTATTTCCAATTAGATAAGAGAACCCTCACCACCCAACCAAGAGTATGCGGAAAACCAATTTTCGAATCTTTTAAATAAATGGCATATACATTCTAATACCAAATTTATAAATCTCATAACATATAAAGAAATAATCAAAACTAATCAATCTACTCCCAAGACCTACTCTAGATATGTACAAGAACTTTTAATCATAAGTCGAGAATGATTACTCACTGCTTCACATAAGAGATTTCTAGTCAACTTGTAACACACCTACACTCCAAAAAGAATGTAACAAAAATGGTATCAATACACCACACGTACTGATAAGCATCATGGGTCAACCAAAATTAAATCACGCTACATAAGCATAGAAATCACAAGATCCACATTAAGATCCTATACTACCCAATTTTTCCTTCCATCAAAATTAACATTCTAACCCTCAAACCTTCTTTTTCAGAGACAAATAGATTTAGTTATCTTCCCCATCAACCACATTACTAGACATACAAGACCTAGACATAATATATCAAACAGCAGGTATAACCACCACAAGCTAGACCATATCACTAATAGCTCACCCAACCCTCGAATATGATCATCATAAGGTAATTCACATTAATGTCAGGTCACACAGTCACTCAGTAACTCAAATTTATCATGAACTCACATAATAATAAATTAAGTGTATACACATACTATGGAACTTATTTACGCCAAACATCAATAGCCATGACCTGCAGGAGACTAGCTTTGTTCATGTACTATATCGTTGTGGTACTCGATCATCCCAATAATCATATAGGTATATGCACTGACGTGATGTTTTACCATTTGTAGTGATAATATAAGTGTGTGAATTGGTGTGATGTCCGACCCTCCGTAATAGTAATACGCATATAATGATATGACATACGTACTTGTGTGGCACCCGATTCACCTATGTATTTCAAACATTCAATTCACCTTATCAAATTACACGTGTCTAAAGATCGATCAACAAGCATTCAACTCACGAGTATATATGAATTTAAGTCAAGTCTAGCTCCAATTAATCATAACCTATTGATTTCCTCATTTATCACCATGATGGACAACCTAACAAGGATTAAGGACCCAAAAATACACCATCAACCCTCAGGAAGACAAGTTCATCCAAACAAGTGGTAATTACACCCAATTCGTAGGTTACAAGCTCACGATGTTCTTTTAATGTACCTACATTCACATATTCGCCTTGCAATTCATCAAGTAAGTCATATGAACATAAATCATTCATCAAGGATTCACACAATACATAATTAGACCTCTTTTACCTAATTTTCATGTTTTATTCATTCAAACACCCTGTTAGCATGCCTAATCATGATTATTCCGTTAAATCCATGTTATGAATATATTTTTATAATCACAGTGTACTAGTCATAAAATTATAGCCTATCTGTTGGAGTACAGAAAACAAAGGAGAAGAGAGAAAGAACAATGAAGAAGATGGAACAAGGATAAAGAGAGAGAGAAGTGAAGAAGGCGGAGAGACAGAGAGAGAAGTGAATAGATGGATAGACGATTGAATAAAATTACACAGAAAATTCCCAAATACAGTGTCTTCATCTTCATCTTCAACTTGTAATACACCTTCATCTTCAATTTATAACACTATCTGGACATCAAGTTATTGTCACGCCATCAACGAGTGTATTACACTCTCCTTCAATATTACACTCTCTTTCAATTAATAACACAACGGGACCCTATATGAGCTGTTTAAAATTCCTTGTCGCATAAGTAGCGACCTGCACGAATGGTGTAACGACTGCCCCTCATTCTGTTGTGGTTGAGAACCAGTCTTTTCTTAGGTCAGGCTTGACTTCGCTTTTCCTCATCGTTCAGTTAAGGTATCAACATTAAGAAGCCACTGATGGCTTTGCCCCTTAAAAATCACTTATTACAACACGTCACGAGCTGATTTATGCAAATATTTCCCTTTTTAGGCTTTTCTTTTTAAAAAAATTATTGTTCATATGTATTTTCTTAATCTTACATGCAAAGTATCATATGTCATCTAGAATTTATAAATTGAGTTTCTGGAGTCATGAGTCAGGTTCTAGATTGGGGTTAGGAGTCAATAAGTTTTGAATTGTGATTGAAAGTTAGGTTCTAGATCGAGTCGGATGGTGAAGCTAAAAGAGATTTTGAAAATTATTTTCTTTACTTTATGTAGAAAATTTATTTTCTTTAAATTGAAAAAAAATAGGACCATTTGGAAATTATTTTCCAAAATATTTAAGAAATCACAAATGAGAAATGTTACATACATAAAAAGAGTAAATTGAAGTCTATGATAAACTCCAACCGATTTAATTTTATGGGGCTACATACAAAATATCTGAACATCCACTAATTTATTAGACTATATCTGAACACCCATTAATTTAGAAAAAAAACTAGCATAAATATATTAGTACACACGAAAAAGATAAAATTAATGAATTTGAACAACACAAAAATTGATCACGAGATTATTTTTAGTGGACCTACCAAATCTTAAGCTAAACAGAATTTGCAACCAATTTCAGGAAAATAACTATGAACTAATATACACAACGAAAAAAGTCATTACTAAATATTGAAACATCAAAATAAACAACCTTAGTAATGACGAATGCTTTACAATTATTGATCAATATACCATCTCCAATAAACCGTCAAAATTTTCGGTCAAACAAAATTTGCAATACAATTCAAAATTTCTCATGTATCACAACACATAAAAATAATTTTAAAAAATCATTCGCGAATTAAGTTGCTGCTAATACCTAATACTTATATAAGTGGCCACTAAAGATTTTTATTTGTGACAAAAGTCGCCGCTAAAGGTTTTTATTTGTTGCGACTTTAATCGCCGCTAATACTCATATAAATCGCCATTAAAATATTTATTCGTGTCGACTGGCGATTTTAATCGCTATTAATACATATAAAAGTCGTCATTAAAGGACTTTATACATAGATAAAGCGCCACAAAGATTTTTTATAATTCACCACAAAGGTTTTATCCCCTTGATAAAATAGTTGAGACCAAAAGTGCCATTGTTAGTAAGTCATTGTAGTGACTTTGCAAGCCATAAATTAGAGATTAGCATCAAAGTAAATTTAGTCATGATTATGGTCGCCAACTTCACCTAAACCATAACTTAATTTAGCAATTCTTTTCAAAAGGCGTGAATATAAATAAAAACCAGAACTTAAATTTAGTGAGATTATGATTGATTCTTGAAATTTAATCTATGTCACATAAATTGAGACAAAAAAATAATATTTATTATTTAAAAATTACGTAAAAAGTATGATGAATTATAATAATTAACAATTAACAATTAAAATATTACAAACTACGTAAAAATTACTGGGTTTCTCTCATTCTCCCATGTTAATATAGAGAAAATTTAGAGAAAATTATGAAAAAAGTAATATTAAAAATTTCAATAATAAACAACTTAAAATATCTAAAAATATATATTAAAAATTTAATCGACTCTTAAAATTTTATCTGTGCTACATAAATAAGACCAAAAAATAAAATATATTATTTAAAAACTACATAAAAATATTATTGACTCTCCTATTTTTATTTGTGCCACATAAATTAAAATAAATAAAATAACATATATTAAACACTCTTATATCTAATAATAATAATCATATACGGGAATGGTACCCAGGAAGATATATGAAAAGCCACACTTATTGAAAAGGCTCTCTTTTCCATTTATCATCACTCTCTATATTTCCGACATTGGTTAGTTTTGGATTTTCCTCTATCATTCCTTTCCTAGCGTAACACTTTCTAAAAACGTTGTATTTTTCTCGACGAAAATGATACTATTTCTATATTTTGGGTATAACTTTTCGTAGATTAATTTAAATTAGGTGATTCAAATTTCTGAATAACCCTAACATCATTACCTACAGCAGCATACATCTTTTTTTAAAAAATTTGCATTACTTGATTTTACTTAATCATGATCGAATTTTTTCTTTCAATAAAAAATCAAATAAAATGATTAGTCAGTATGTTTTTCTCAATTTGACTAGCTGGTTTCTCTATTTGATGTTGTTCGCCAACACCCCTAAACACGATCATGAACTGATGTCTCTAAATAAATCATTGTGTTCATATTCAATTCAAATTATTTGAGTAAAATCAAATGTATTTCTAAATTGGGAACTTATGTAAATCCCACTAGTTTAGAAGCTAATTACTTAGATACACTTTAATTTGCAATATTACATATCTTACCATATGTTTGTGCATCTAGAACCATTCAAATACGTCCAGATACATTCAGATATGTTATAAATACATTATATTCAAGTGGATTCACATGTATCTGAGATACATAATAAATCTCGCTCGCCTCCCCCTCCCATCTCGCTAGCCACTCTCGCATGTATTTGGCATCTCGGATACATTGCGAATCACGCCAGATATATACAAATATATGTATCTAGCTAGTGTGTATCCAGTGTGATTCACATGTATCTGGGATACATACGAATCTCGCTCGCTTCTCTCCCTATTTTAGTGTATCTGGTAGCAAAATTACATGTATATAGTAGAAAACTCTTAATTAGTGTAAGATACGTAATATTTTGTGAGTATAAATAGTAATAATAAATATGATAGTGAAGTATGTGTAATTATATAGTTTTTCGGCAAAATTTTATCAAAACACTTATCAATTGAATATCTAAACTTAAACTATTCAATAAATGCTATTTTAAAACCATTTGGCTTACATTAATTGATAACAACCACGTCTTAAAAATGGTCGTTATGATATACAATAATGTATAAAAATAGAGAAATGGTCATTATCATTATGTAATAAAATAAAAATTAACAAAAGTAGAAGATTGCGTATCATCAACAACCAAACTCGTACTATAATGTATATTGAAATGGAAAATTTGTACTATAATGTTTGAACGACTAAGTTGATTGCGTATCATCAAGCATAACTATCTTTATTTTTATATTTTGGTCGTTGGACTTTTAAGTTGATAACCAAAGTTCAAACAATTTTAAAACCAATCACGAAAGTGTCTTAATTAATATTCCTCCATATCTTCGTTGTGCTCCTTTTATATTATTCTTCTATTCGTTTTTTTGACCATCAAACATAACTGTGAAATGACGAGTATAATCAATTTTAAATAAAATATTTATAATTTGAACTTTGGGAATGAGTTAATTTTTATGGGGAGTATTTTACTACTTATTAAAGTGGAACTTTTTGATATAAATCTAAATCATCGACCCTAAAGTGGATATATACTAAATTTATTTTCTCTAATTTACTTTACTAGTATTAAAAATATAAATTTCAATTAGAACACATTGTTTATCGAAAATGTCATACTTTTTACTGTATTCTGATGTTAATGTTCATGGAAAATGTACGTTTTTTTAATAGTGAGTATTATTCATATGGATCATTTGCTTCTAGAGTATTGGTTTTTTAAAGCTACACGGAATTAAACAATCAACTTCTATACGATTATTTTAGTGATGAGGTACAAGAATCTAGAACGTCAATATAATGGATGCAAAATGTCGACAAATCAATAATACTATTCAACATAGTAGACAACTCATCAAACTTATCTCTTCAACATTAAATTTGTGTTTTGCTTAGAGGAACAAGTCATACAAATTGAGTCACAAACTCTCCTATATATATCCACATAAAACCAAATGAATCTAACTCATCAAAACAAGAAAATTTTGAAGAAAAGACTATGGAGAAATTAACTATCGTTGTTGCTTTCTTGCTTCTTGCAACATGTACGCTAGTTCTTATTTCAATTCTCCATCTCTTATTAATTTCCACATTTACGTTGTGTTCGATACATGGAAAAAAATATTTTCTGATTTTTTCATGTTTGGTTAGTGAAGTTTTTTTTCTTTTTGAATAAAATATATTTTCTATAAAACAAGTTTCTTAAAAATCAAGAAATTAAATTCGTCCGTAGGAATAAAAAAAATAAGTTTCATAAGTGGCATTTCATTGTCTCCTCCACCCCAATCCCACCCTCTCCACCTCATTATATTTACATAGATTATATAGAAATGCTCTTAGGACAATATTTTCTACTTACTGATTCTTACATTATTTTTTTTTAATTCCACTATTAAAATATGCAAATTTTCGAAGGAATCTGTCAAAAATTGACCCGTCGCAAATTACTTCCCATAAAAAATTACATATTTCAAATGGTATTTTGATAGAAATTCAAATATTTTTAGTAGTTTTTTTTTTTCAATTTATTCAGACAAAAATTTAATGTCTATTTATTATTCTATATGAACAGTTTTTCAACCTCTCACGGCTCAGTCCAGTTGCCCAGGTTTGATTTTTGAAACTGTTCTTAATTTATTCCTATAATAATATATTGCCAAATTGTTTGTTCATGTTTCTTATTTATGTATAAATTATTTTAGGAGTGAGAAAAGATACATGGCCAGAACTTCTTGGAGTACCAGCAAGATTGGCTAGGGAAACAATTCAGAAGGAAAATCCAAGACTAACTAATATTGGAAATGTATTAAATGGTTCTCCTGTTACACAAGATTTTAGATGTGATCGAGTTCGTCTTTTTGTTAATGTCTTGGACTTTGTTGTACAAACTCCCCGGATTGGTTAAGGGTAAAAAAAGAATTTAATCGCATCGAATGTATACGTTAACTAGCCCTAAGAAAATAATATTGGAGCCGTATGGTTAGTGCTCCGTGTTTGTAATTCAACATTTGGTGATAAATAAATGTGGCTTTCTATATTATGTAATAAATGTGGCTTTCTATATTATGTAATAAATGTGGCTTTCTGTTTTATTTCGATTTTAGTCGTTTTATTGTTTGGATAATTAAAGCATAAGTAGTTACTCTATTTTTGTGATAACTTCCAAAAATAGATTGTATAAACTTCAAATTATTATTTGTCTATGTGTGTCTTAATTAGATAAGTTCTTTAATTTCTTTCGTTTTGAACATATGACTTCGATCTAATAAATAAATAGAACGTGTTTGAAATTTGATATCACATAAAAATTAAAAGTCTACTCATTTTTAGGAAGAAATTCAGGCATAGTCTTCTTAATTAATTAATTGTCAACTTATGAAATGACACGTGAAAGGTAGGGCAGGGAAGAGCCCTAAACATTGATAAAGTGCGTTGGATATGAATAAAATATTTCATTTTGATAAAATAAAATAAATTTTTAATATTAGTTTATAGTTAAAGATCAAGTATTACTATTCAAGAAAAAAGTAATTATTTTTTAAAAAATAAAATTAAAAATATTTTTTTCACTCAACTCTACCATCTCCCTCCTATCCCATCCACCCCGTCCCCCACCCCCACTCCCCGACAATCTCCCACCCTTTTATTTTTTAAAATTTCTTTTATAAAATATTTTTAAAAAATTCTGACGTCACCTCCTCTCCCACTCCTTCCTAAAACATTCATATTATTTTTATTTTTTAAAACAAAAAAAAAATCTACCCACCCCATCTAACTCTCCACTTTTAATTTATCTTTATTTTTTGTACATGTTTCTCGTTTTGTATTAGATATGTACATATATTTTTAGGAAAATATTTTTTTCTACTTGCATACCGAATATAACAAAAATAAAATTTTATTTTAAAAAAGGTATTGTGGCAAGTAAAAGATACTTATATATAACACAAAACGAGAAAAAATAATAAAGAAGGATTAGGTGGATATAATAGAATTATTTCTTTTAAAAAAATTAAAACAATACCTAAATTATTATATGAAGGAGTGGGAGAGGAGGGGAGATGAAATAAGAATTTCTTTTAAAAATTTTACAAAGAAAATTAAAAGATAAACTAAAAGGGCAAGAAAAGTATTTTATATTTTATTTTATAAGAAAGTTTTTAGGATAGTAATATTTTAATATTTAACTTTAACTAATACTAATAATTTATTTAATTTTGATCAAGATGGAATGTTTTGTCCATGTGTGATGTGACAATTTTTTTATAAATAAAAGGGAGAGTGTAGTATACACACCGTGATGAGAGTGTAAAATAGAGATGTGTGTTTCTCAAATTAATAAATGATAGTTTAGAAATGAAACTCACACTCTCAATAATTTAAATATGAAACTCAAAAAAAGATGATAGATAAAATATGTTTTTGACACTTATTTCATATTTAAAATGTAAATTTGGGTCCTATGAAATTGGAACAATGCGTAAACAACCAAACTTACATTCCATAATGTATTGCAAAAAGAAAAATTGTACTACTAGAATTAACGTTTGCACGATTAGGGCAACTTTCTTTGTTTTTATATTTTGTTTTTTGGACTTTTAGGTAGATAATCAAAGTTCAAACTTACAAACCAATTAGAAAAGTGTGCTCTCTATATGTCTTTTTCAAAAAATTGAAATTCTATATTACTGGGCTCATTTGGACATGATATAAAATCAGATTAATTTAAAATTTAAATTTTACTTGGATATATAATTTAAATTTCTTAAATTATATTTTTTTCCCTCATAAATATAAAATATGAAAACATCATGATTAGTGAAAACTATTTGAATTTTCTCAACTCTTATACAATTTTGTCAAATCAGCAAACCATAATTAATAAACAAAGTATTGAAATATAGTAAGCAGTTGCATTAATTAATAAATTGAATATATCCATGTTCATTCATAAATAAATATTTGTGGTTACACACCATTACAAACTTTCAAATATACATAATTTTACAAAAAAAAAAATCAACAATAGTAGTATGAACAATATAATCCTTTCATAAGGCACGGACAATTTATTTACGTCGAATATGAGTCTTTTATTGCAAAATTTAAAATAATAAATCTTTTTTTACAAAATATAAACTTATGAATTAAATTTACATTAAAATCACAACTTAAAATTTGAAATCCTGTCGTTTGAAAATTTTCAAATTTCAAATCAAAACTTCAAATTTTCGAGCCCCTAATTAAATCCTTTGGTCAAACACTAACAGAGGCTCTTTACATACACATATTTTTAAAGAGAAAACTTAAGACTCTTAGCAAACATTAAAATTAATACAAGTACTTTCATGATTAAAGCCTAAAAATCTTGACATTAATATTATTTATATGGGTCATTTGCTTATACCCCACGTGTTGGATTATTTTTTTCTCTAAATCTACACGGAATTTTGTATAACATTCAACGATAATACATTTTTTTTTTTGGTAAAGGAGTATTACAAGAACATCAATTGCACACCTGCTACAACTTCAAAGTTGAGTATGTTTGGCTTCTCAGGGATCCTACAGCCATCATCATCCACCCTCTGTACCTCCTATATGCAGCACAGCAGCAGCAGTATGCAGCATATGCAGCACACAATAGCCATTGTTTGCTTGTGTGTTTTTCTGGTGTTGTTTGCCTGTGCAGGTACCAAAAGAGAGATCTACTACTGAATCTAACCTGCAACAACAAGCATGCTATCACTGCAGCTAGAGAGGCAGCAAGGAACTGGATACAAGACTGCAACAACCATGTTTGTTTGTTTCCTTGGCTACTTGTAGGTGCAGATCCTCATTATTGTAAACAACTGGATACTGAAGCATGGCTTACTAGGGCCTCTGCAGCACATCAAGATCTGCAGCAACCATATATTTGGACCCCCATGCAGGTGGTCGAATGCAGCTACACTTGTTCTGATATTCAGGCTCTCAATTTTCTCCACAACAACTCCAAGGCTGTTGGATATTATAGCTCCATATATTTCCTTTCCTTTCAGCCCCCATAGCTGATAATCATGATACTGATGCAATGGCACATTTCACCTGGATTTACTTGGTACGACAAGACTAAAAAGAGCAAAGATGAAAAGAATTTTCCCATCCCATGTGAGATAGAAGTTTCGTGTACTTGTTCTTCTTCAATGTAGCTATGTCTGGTACGTAGCATAGTTGGAATAGGACTAGTGTAGGTTACTTTCCTTTTTTCTCATGGAAGGGGAGAGTCTCCCTCATTTATGCTTTCATAGTTGAATTGTACCGGGAGGAGTCCTCTCACAGGTTTACTGCTTTCTAGTTATAGTTAGTCTCTTCTTTGTATCGGGGATGAGTTAGCCAACCTTAATAGGTTAGCCGACTTATGAACCACCATAGGATCGGAGGTAAGGTTTATGTCCCCTTCCGTGTATTTTTATTTTTGATTATTTATGTTAAGGCTTAGGGGTGTTGCTTAACCCCTGACTGTGCACGAGAGGTGGGAGCCTCGTGTAGGGTCTGTTCCCAAAAAAAAAAAATTATACAAAAACAAAAAGTCAACAAAGAAAAGAAATTAATTAACAGCCTATAGTCGGCAACTCATCAAACTTATCTTCAACATTATTAATTTAATTAATATGTTATGGTTGCTTAAAGAAACAAGTATCTCATGTAAATTTGAGTCATTAATTTTCCTATAAATATCCCCATAAAACCAAATGAATCTAAACATAAAATTAAAGCAAAGAAAATTCGATAAAAGACTATGGAGAAGTTAACTCTCGTGGTTGATTTCTTGCTTCTTTCATCAAGTTAGCCCTTATTTTCTTCTCATTTATTCTCATATTTATTTTTGACATAACATATAAATGTATCTTTTAACTTAGTCAATTTATATTTATTCACATCAATTTTAGATGGAGATAAGTGTTAAAAACACACTTAAATTATTCCTCTATTTTGAGTTTCATACTGAAACTATTGGAAGTGCGAGTTTCATACTTAAACTATCACTTATTGGTTTGAGAAACACATCTATCTCTTTTATTTCACTCTCATCATGGTGTGTGTTACATTCTCTCTTTCATTTTTAAAAAAAATTGACACATCACACTCCACATAGACAAAATATTCCACCTTGACAAAAATTAATTAAACTATTAAAATTAGTTAACATTTCATTTCTCCCGATCCAAAAATAGGATCCATTCTTTTTTTTTAATAAAAAAAAATTAAAATTAAATATTAAAGTATTACTATGCCCCACCCTTCAAAAAAATATAAAATAAAATATAAATATTTTTTTTAACTCACTCCGCCACTTTTTCTCACCATACTTCCCCTCCCCCCGGGCCCAATTTTTTTGTTTTATTTTTATTTTTTAAATTTCTTTTATAAAAGTTTTAAAAAAAATTTTTACTTCATCTTCCTACCTACCCACCCCCCTCAAATAATAAATTAGATATTATTTTTATATTTTTTTTAAAAAAATTTACCCCGCTCCACCTAACCCCTTGCTTCCAAATTTTTTTCTCATTTTGTGTTACTTACATACACATGATTTTAGTAAAATATTTTTTACTTGCCGTATGATTTTTTTTAAAATAAAATATTTTTTTCTGTTATATTTAGTACGCAAATAGAAAAAATATTATCTTATAAACATATCTAACACAGAATGAAAAAAATAATAAATAAATTAAGAGCGAAGGGTTAGATGGATGGATATAATTTTATTTTTTAAAAAAATTAAAAATAATAACATTTTTTAGGAAATAGTGGGGGAGAGGTGAAGTATGAATTTTTTTAAGAATATTTTACACAAGAAATTTAAAATAAAAAATAAAAGAATGGGGTATTGTCCAAGGGGGGGTGGAGGTGGTGAAGTGAGTGAGAAAAATATTTTTAAAAGTAACTTTAAAAAAAATCTTTTTTGTGATAGAAATACTTTAGTTTAAACTTTTAACTAATATTAATATTTTATTTAATTTTTTGTCAATATAGAATATTTTATTCATGTGGAATGCAATGTGGTAAGATTTTTTTAAAAATTAGAGAGAATGTATTACACACACTATTAAGGTGTAGTTCTCAAATTAATAAGTGATAGTTTAAGTATGAAACTTACACTTTCAATAATTTAGATTTGGAACTTAAAAAAAAGGAATATTTTAAATGTATTTTGACACTTATCTCTTTTAAATATGCACAAATAGGCATAGAACTGTCTTAACCACTAGGCCACTAAAGTCATCGCTTGGCCCCACATTTTTGGAGCCCCATTTAAAAAAAAACTACTTATACATATTATTAAAAAAATGTTATATTCTAGGGGAATGGAACAATTTTTGGGAATAATAATTGCCTTACGTGGGAAATTGTACTTCCTTATTTATCTCCTAAGAATTTGATCCTATATTATTATTTACCTTATCTTTTTTATTCTCTATTTTGTTATTTTACTTCTCAATATTGAATTCTCACCTACAAAATCTTTTGATTTACTGTTTCTTACGAGTTATAAAAGAACAAAATCTTGCTTTTTGGTGTCTTCTTCAAAATTTCAGTAAGTGCAACAAGCAATCATTATATTGAAGGAACGCAACACTATTTCGATATCGTTATATCAACTTATCAAATTTGTGAGACAGATTTATTATTCTAACTTTATTTTATAGTTTTTCTTGAAAATTTGTTATTGTTGATATTCTTAGTTCATAAGTACATATATTTTTATTTTAGTTATTATTAAAATTTATTCAATTTAAATATGTCAACTAGAAAATATGATTCCGATTTTGCAAAAAGAGAGAAAAAGAGAAAACTTGAAGAATTAAATAAATCCCAAAAAGGAGCCCTTCATAAATTTTTAACAAATAATAAAATTTTGAATTAAAAAATATGGGTGGATGTTCTTCAAATGAACAAGAAACTAATAGAATTGAGTTAGATGATAATAACATCCAAGAAGAAAATCTAGAAGAAGTTGATAAAAAATGTGACATAGTTCCCGATAATCAAGAACTCCTACATAATTTAAATACTTGCATCACTAAAAATATATATGATCCAAGTCAATGAAATAGTGTAGATACAAAATTGAGAGATCTATTAGTAGAAAAAGACCAATTAGAATGACTGATATAAATTTTCCAAAAGATAAATTCTTACTACATTTTTCTACAACACACTATATTTAAAAATTGGCAAATGGAGAAAAGCATGAAAGAACATGGTTAATTGACTCTAAAGATTTGGATAAAAAAAATTGTTTTTGTTGTAAATTATTTAGCACAACTTCTATTACTTGTAACAGTAAACTAGCTAGTGAAGATAGTAATGATTGGAGAAATCTTAATGATAAGCTCAAAACTCATGAAATAACGAACAAGCATATTATTAATATGAGCTCTTGGGTTAATTTAGAAATGAGATTGCATAAAAATAAAACAATTGATAAAGATGTGCAGGAACAAATTAATTGTCACGCCTCGAGAGGGTATCCTAGACGTGACCGACACTCAAAAACCATTACTGACTCCCAAACGAACCACTTGGTCTGATCACACATCTGTTCATTCATTCAATCAACGGAAGACTTAAAATAAAGAGATAATTAGGTGGACAATTTCAATCAACAATCTAGCTCAAGGAAAAAAGGCCACGGGCCAACAAAGCAAACTCCAATCTATGTCATTAAATAGTCTGACAAGAACAATTCAAGAAAATAAAATACTTCATCGACCCATCACTATCTAGTCTATAAAGCCTCTATCACTACTATCTAATTGGTACAAATGACAGGTTAATGGCTACCTCAAATCAGAATGAAAAGACTAAATTCAACACAAGAATAACATAAGTGGTATCCTCCGAATGTAGGGGAGGACTCATCAATAAACTGAGTGTGAACAGATCCTCAATGGTGCGCCTATTGATGATCTCTTAAACTTGGCTCTGCATCATGAAATGATGCTTGTCCAAATGGACGTCAGTAAGTAAAATATACGAGTATGTAATATGACAGAATGAAACATACATCAAGGTACAATAATATAAGTCCAAATATCTCAAATCAGAAAAATAAGAGAGACTCAATCAAGGTGTCATAAGTCTAAAGTAAGAATGCGATTTAGACAGAGACAACATATACAATTCAATCCAATCTAATCATATACAATTCGTTCCAATCCAATCATATACAATCCGACTCAATCCAATCACATACCATCCAATCCAATCATATATAATCTAATTCAATCCAATCACGTATCATCCAATCCAATCCAATCATCAACTCGACGAATAAAGTCAAAGGACCTGACTCAATAGACATGTGAATTAGAATTTAGAAATATTATACAAATCGACTCAATCATCTACAACACCAATCAAACCAATTAACCAAGTATTCAATCAACTCAATAATAAACTCAAAGGACTCGACTCAACAGATATGCAAATTAGAATTTAGCAATGTTTTACAATTTGACTCAATCATCTACAATCTCAATCAAACCAATTATATCATGCACAATCCACTTAATTTGGTAGTTTCTCTAACCGAAAACCATTACCTATGAGCCAGTGATGTACAACAAGACGACGTTGTTGCCACGTCTGTTCAATACCTTGCCAGGTATGAATGAATCAACCAATCATGGATCCATCAATCTATCAATTCATATCAGTTCAGGACAATGAAATAGGGAAACATCCCACTTTAATAGTTCAATCCTCTTCTACGTTGACTACGTAGTTTATGGGATTCGAGTAGGGACTATACTCTTACCCAATTCGGTTCTCGTTACTCCTCTCAAGACTCAATATGCTCATATCTATCAGGTGAGTAAAATACTCAAAATATTTATTTAGTCTCTTTTGGACTTAGTTTCAACTAAACTCATTTAGTCTCATTGGACTCTCTTCAAAACTCAATCAATCTGGTCTCATTGACCTTCTTTCAAAATCAACTCATCTCAATCATCAAACTCTTCTCTTTAAATTTGATATAATCTTAACTCAATGAATGCAATAAATATTAAATGTATTTAAAACATAATTTTAACCCCTTAACTCAATCTCAAAATAGACGTTTTAATGTAAAAATGCTCAACTCATTTATACTCATCCTCAAAATAATAATTAAGAGACTTCTCAAACTCAACTCATGCTTAAACTCTTTCTAAATCAAAGATAAAAATAATCATTCTTTGAACTCAAAATAGTGCATAAATAATTTATGCAAAAATGTTTGCAAATCATTTTCTTAAAACTCCTTACCAAACAATCATTTATACTCAAAATCCTCATAAGACTCCAATCGAATCAAATTATGCAATTTATATCATGTAGTCACATTACACTCCATCTCAAGATATCATCATCAACACTACCTCTTCATCCATCATTTTACCTTTTTAAAATTAAACATCATTTATATCATCATCAAACATCTTGCTCCAAAATCCTCATTTAACTCTATGTTCAATTTCATCAAACTCATTAAAATATGCATCATCTCATTTTGAAAGCAATATTTACATAAAAACCATCAATCTCAAACTCAAGACAAATTATGACAAATATGAAATCTCATCTTGGATTCATGTGAATGAATACATAAATCCATACTCTCAACAAAACTCAACTCAAGAACATCATTAATACATATGAATTTATATACAAAAAAACTCAATAGAAATTATAGATAACCCAAGAGCTCAACTCATGGAACCTCAAACTCAACTCAACTCGAATCAATGAAGATGTAGGGCACGTGGATGAAATCAATCCAACGTTGTGAGTAGTTTTACATACCTGAATCTTAGGATTTATTGGATAAAAGTGTTGGGTTTGGAACCTTGTAGCTTGAAGTTGAGAAAGCCATCTATGAATTTGTGAAGGAGATCTTGAACTTGGAGTCTTTAGATTTCCTAATATTGGAGAAATCTCTTTCTTGAAGTTCTTTATATTTTGGAGAAGGAGAATTTGAGATTTTGAGAGTATCTCTACGTATAAAAATATTATTACGTTGAAAGATTGAGAAAAATCACATTTTAATAAATTCCGTTGGCAATTTCGGTGAGCTGGAGGTCTCCTCGCCCAACCATTCGGCGAGTCGACAAAGAGTGTTTGAGCTCGCCTAAAATAATAGTTTATGGAGGATTTCGGATCCATTCAGCGAGCTAAATTGGCTTGTCGCTGAACCATTCGGTGAGTCACCAAATTGGCAGGTGAGATCACCGAATTGTCCTGTCTATACATGCTTCAGTAAAACAATCATAACTTTTTACTCCGAATTCCAAAAAATGTAATCTTTATGGAATTGAAAAGAAGACTCAAATATCTGTAATTTGATAGGTCACGGATCACCCAATTCTAGTATATATGGTCGTTTGAAGTTAACTCTTATACGAACTCATTCAAAAACTTAGCCGATAGAAATTCTTTGGACTTGGCTTGGTGTTAGAGATCCCTTATGACCCTAAACCACATCTAATACTTTTAAAATACTTAGGAATTGATCCTAACTCATGTATACAATTTGAAGTCATTCATTTCGAGTCTATACGCATATGAAGAATGGTTTAAGTCTTGGCAAAAAAAGAAAAAAAAATTGGGATGTTACATTAATAGAGATAGAGTGCACTGAAAAAAATGTATTGTCAAGAATTATTGTCGAAATCAAAACTCTTGGAAAAAATAATTTGACCTTTAGGGGAACAAACGAAAAGATCTATCAAGAGAGTAATAGTAATTTTTTAAGCCTAATTGAAATGATTGCTGAATTTGATCCAGGTATGCAAGAACATATTCGGCGAATTAAGCATGACGAAATTCATAATCATTACCTTGGACATAATATACAAAATGAATTGATAAACTTATTGGCAAATGAAGTCAAGAATAAAATTATTAAAGAGATTAGAGAAACAAAGTACTTCTCAATCATACTTGATTGCACTCCGGATGCAAGTCATCAAGAACAAATGACTTTTATATTGCGGAGTGTGGATATTCAACTACTCCAATAAAAATTAATTAATATTTTTTAAAATTTTTAAAAGTGGATGACACAAGTGGTAAAGGTCTTTTTGAAGTTATTATAGACGAGATAAAAAATATTGAACTTGCTATTGATAGTTTAAGAGGACAAGAATATGATAATGGATCAAATATGAAGGGAAAACATCAAGGAGTGCAAAAATGACTTCTCGATGTAAATCCTAGAGCATTTTATACACCTTGTGGTTGTCACAATTTAAATTTGGTACTTTGTGACATGGCTAATTTTTGTACAAAAGCTATATCATTTTTTGGAGTGATACAACGTATATATACACTATTTGCTTCTTCTACTAAGCGGTGAAAAATTTAAAGATTTTGTACCCAACCTAACTCTTAAATCATTGTCACAAACTCGTTGGGAAAGTCGTATTGAAAGTATTAAAGCATTAACATTTCAAGCACCAAAAATAAGAGATGCTTTATTGAAACTAGAAGAAGTTAGTGAGGATCCAAAAACAAAAAGTGAAGCTACTTGTTTAGCAACATATAAGCTTGGAAATTTTGAATTTTTATTGGGTATGACTATTTGGTATGATATATTATTTGTGGTTAATTCAATTAGTAAAAGTCTACAATCTAAGGAATGCATATTGATGTTGCCATAGATCAGTTAAGAGGTCTAATTATTTTTTTTCAAAAATTTTGAGAAGAAGGATTTGTGAGTGCTATGATTTTTGCTAAGAAAATTGCATATGAAATGAATATAGAACCTAAATTTCGTAAGAAACACATAATATTTAGAAAGAAGTAATTTGATGAAAATATTGATAATGAAATCACAAAGTCTCTTGAAGAATCTTTTAGAGTTGATTACTTTATATATATAGTAGATCAAGCTATTTTTGCACTTCAAAATTGATTTGAACAATTTGAAGCATATGAAAATATTTTTGATTTCTTATTTAGTGGTAAAAAATTGAGATCACTAGATGATCAGAATTTTAAAAAATATTGTCTTAACCTTGGACTTTCTTTAACACATAATATTTATTCTGATATTGATGGTTTAGATTTATTTTTTGAATTAAAAGTGTTGAGAGAAATAATACAAGTAGAAGATAATGATCTAATGGAGATACTCAATCAAATAAAAAGACTTGATTCTTTTTCAAATGCATATATTGCTTATAGAATAATGTTAACAATTTCTATGACCGTTGCTTCAGCCCAAAAAAGCTTTTCGAAACTAAAATTGATAAAATTTTATCTAAGATCAACAATGTCTCAAGAGAGATTGAATGAATTAGCTATGTTATCAACTGAAAAGGAATTATTAAAACAAATCGATTATAAAAAAATAATTAATGACTTCGCATCTAAAAAGGTTAGAAAAGTAGATTTTAATTAAATAAAAGTATATATGATGATCTTTAAAAAAAAAATATTAGGGCCCTCTCTAAAGTTTGGCTTTACGCCCCAATCTTGTTGAGTCGACCCTGAGTATGCATTTAAATTTATATAAAATTGAATAAGTACACACTCACGTCTTACATAGCATAACAAACCAGTTCGAGTGTATCTCACGTGAATTATCACACAGAACATGTGTATCCAACTCTCAAGTTAAACAATATATTTATGTATTATGTCTTTATTTTAAAATGGAAATTAGCTCATCGAAAACATTTTCAATGGACTTTCTTTTAGAAATCCCATATTTTAGCGGTATTCTGATGGAAACATACGTTGAAAATTCGCCTCTTTTTTGTAGTATTTTTTTCACATTTATTTCTACTTATTATTCAAACAAAAATTAATTTAAATTATTCTATGAACAGTCTTTATTCAACCTCTCACGGCTCAGTCCAGTTGCCCAGGTTTGATTTTTTAAATCTATTTATCTCCTGCTTATTATAATTCTTATATAGCACTCCATCTGTCCATTTTTATCTGTTCACTATACTAAAAATAAACACTCACTTCTATTTATTTAAATTAGAAAATCAAGAGATAATTTATTACTTACAAATTTTTAATTGTCATTTTCTAAACATTGAATTTATTATATTCAGGAGCTATAATAGACTGATCATTTTATTAGTTACTTCTTAAAAGATGTGCCAAATAAAATATAGAAAAATAAAAATAAACGGAAAGAATATTATTATTACTTTATTGCTTGTGCATATATATAACGGAAAATGGTCAAAAATGTCTTTAAACTATGTGAAATGAACAAAAATGTTCTCTATTTATAGTTTGGTCCAAAAATGTCTTTTTTCAAATAAATATATTATTTATTTTCTTTTTGAACACATAATAATTTTCCTTATAATATTTTTCTATGGGAAAAGGATCAAAAATGCCCTTAAACTATTTGAAATGAACTGGGTATCTATGTCAATAATATTTTTTCGAATTAAACGGAGGACATTTTTATTCATTTCACATAGACGAAAAGAGTATTATTATTACCTTATTGTTTATGCATATATATAATTATGTTTTTCTATCATATATATATGTAAAACATTATAGGGGTGAAAAAGGATAGATGGCCAGAACTTCTTGGAGCACCAGCAAAGTTGGCTAGGGGGAGAATTCAGAAGGAAATTAAAATCGAAAACTAACTAATGTTCCAAATGTGTTGAATGGTTCTCCAATGACAAAAGATTTTAGTTGTAATCGAGTTCGTCTTTTTGTTAATGTATTGGGTTATGTTGTACAAACTCCCCAAGTTGGTTAATTCGAGGAAAATATTTACTCATATCAAGTGTTTAAGTATGTTTTATTAGCCCCCAATAAAAATAAATTGGAGTCGTATGGTTATAATGCTTACTCGCATCGAGTGTTTAAGTATGTTTTATTAGCCCCCAATAAAAATAAATTGGAGCCGTATGGTTATAATGCTCCATGCATGTAATATACTATTTGGTGATAAATAAGTATGGCTTTTATATTATATCACTCTGCCCCTTCCCTTTCAATTAAGATGTATCACTCATCATTTTATTTGTTTTATTATTGATCACAAGCTATTTAAAGACAATACAATCAAATAATGATCAATATATAGACTATTCATACAAGTCTAGCTATATACTTATTTATACCCAAAATATCAGGCAGTGTCTTCTTTATAACAAAGAGCATTTCCATAATAATATTATCGACCAAACATTCATTACAAGCACTATTCAGATACTCCCTCTGTCCTATATTTTATATGACACCAATTAACTTGATATTGTATTTAAAAAGAAAAAAAATAAAATTTGTGGTCTAAAACAATCTATAGATATTTATGTGGTTGGATATCATTTCCGGTAAACGATGAATTTTAAAGTTAAATTATTTCTAATTATAGTAATGTGACATTCTTTTTGGAACGAACTAAAAAGTCTCACATAAAATGGGATGAAGTGAGTAACATATTATGATATGTTGATTTAATCTAAATGATATTTCCTCGATTCACTTTTACTTGTCCACTTGAAAAAATTTCATTTTTATTTGTCATTTTTAATGTAACAAGAAAAGACATTTTTTTTCTTTCATTTTTTACCTTTTGACACTATTACTTATTTCCCAAATTATTTTTCAAGGCCTAATACTAAATATCATTAATAAGGAGTATGACAAAATATTTTGCATAATGCTAAACTTAATTGTCAAAAAAATTCACGATAATATTTTTGGCGTATCTCAGAATAATAAATACGAAGGAGTGACTTCATCTTTTGGGGATCTGTTAGTTTCATGACAAATTCTAGTAGAAGGATGAAAGTTGTTAATTTTTAAATACTCGGAGGATGTTTTCTGCTAAGAATGGTATTTTAAGGATATAATCTAAAGTTTGGAGTATAATTTAAGGATGATTTTGGTCAAAAACTCAACAAAATAATCATGTCACTCTTATTAATAGATATATCGAATTTAGGGAAAAGGCATAAATTTCCCCCAGAAGTTGTATCGAAAAGTCAGTTACACACTTAAACTATCAGGACGACCTGTTACATATCTAAACTACCTAAAAGTGAATTTATTAACCCCCCCCCCCTAAAACGTATAACACCACTCTCATAGTATGTGATGTATTACACTCGCTGCCACGTCAGCATCACGTCAGAAATTATAATTTTTTAAATTCTTTTCTTTATTAATTAACTTTTTTTTATTAACTATATTTTATACTAATTAACTCCTAAATAATTATTAATCACCCATTCGATTTTTATATGTTTTTCTTTTCTTTTTTTATTAATTAATTTTTCTTTTATTAACTATATTTTATACTAATGAACTTCTAATTAATTATTAACCACTCATCCGACCCCCCTCCCTCCACAACCTCAATTGTCTTCTCCACCAAAATGGGGAGAATAATTCTTCTTCTTCTTCTTAATTGGTTTTGAAAGGAAAAAAATCAAGATTCAGAATGAAGAGTAAATGGAGGTGGGTGTGAACAAGAAAGGACCTGGGGGGTGGGGGGTTATTTTTTTAATTTTTGTTTACTTTAATGGGTTTTGAAAGAAAAAAATCAAGATTTAAAATGAGGAGTAAATGGAGATGGGTGTGAAGAAGAAGATGATATGTGGGTGAAAAGAAGAAGAGGGTAGGTGAGTGTGAAGAAGAAAGGACTTGGGATGGGGTGATTTTGTTCTTTTAATTTATTTTTTTACTTTAATTTTAATCTGGCGCTCCCTTTTTTTATTTATTTTTTATTTTCTTGCCACATCAGTTCTAGTTCTAGAGGGGTAACAAATTCACTTGTAGGTAATTTAAGTGTGTAATAGGTCATCATAATTTTTCGATAATTTATGCCTTTTCCCTTTAATGACAAACAAAAGTGACCAAAAAGGTAATAATCTAAAACATACATGTTAATCATTTATGCATGCATGCACTCACGAAAATAGAGAAAAATTGTAATGAAGAAAATTTTAAGCCAACCGGTCATACATACAATTAAGATTTCTGTTCCATTAAATTAATCCATTCTTTCTATTATACATATTACATATATATAACATACTTCTTATTTTATTCGCCACTAACGAAAAACCAATTAATCCGCCCGATGTTTGGTACCTGTATTACTGGGCCTAATTCACACATAGACTCAAACCGAAATGGAGTACTTATCGCTTCATCGCAATCATTGTTGGTTGTTAAATTTATGTAAATTTGCATATTATGTCCATGTATTGAAACAAGCAGAAAGATCTATTCCTAATTCTACCTTTTCAAAAAATTAAATAATAAAAAGAACTAGCTTGATCATAAAACAGAGATTTTGTGTATTTAATACGATGAAAAATGATTTCCCGGAAAATATTTTATGGGAAAGAATGTTTTCCGATATTTGGTTATAATGCTGAGTGTTGTCACACTTTGTTCGTGAGAGGAAGGGGACTAATCTCGTCTTCTCATCTTCTCCTTATTTAGTAGGAGTACATAGTATTATTTAGTACGGAATTGACATAGTATCTTATTCTTCATTTTTATTACTACTTGTTGCATCATTTGCATGGTATATCATGCCATTTTGTTGTTGTTATTTTTCTTTTAATCCTGCTTTGATTACATTTCTTGAGAGTCAAGTGTCTAGAAACAACTTCTCTATCCTGCAAAGTTAGTAGATAAGGTCTGCATATATCCTACTCTTCCCAGACTCCAGTTGTCGAACTTCAGTTGTTATGTCCTTGTTGTTGAATGTTGGAAACTGTGTTTTTTTTCTCATGTCGCCTACTATTAGCTCATGGAGTTTTCAATACTATGAATTCCCTTTTAATTCCTTTTTATTGTATAGTTTTTATCATTTAAATAGTGTATAAGACCTAGCTAAGTTTGTTAAATAAACTGCTGACATTTCTTGACATGCATTTAAGTTTGGTCAACATGTATAATTTTGTAATTCAGAACTCAGAAACTAAAAATTCTGGTTCTTCCTCTGCCTGCTAGATGTTGTCAACTCTGAGATAGTAAAAGTACTACTTTTTTTTTTCCAATTGCAGCTTGACTGTCATTTTCTTTGCAAAAGAAGGTGAAGATTGTTGCTTGACTCCTATGAAGGAAAGTTTACTTCCACCAATAACCATTACATTTCAAAAAGGTTTATCTCAGAAATTTAGACAATCCTCTGGAACTGGCATTGATCTTTCCATGTTTGAAGAGGCAGAATTGTCGAAGGGCAGTAATGCAGATGTATATCAGCTGGCGGTAAAGGTAGATGCATTCGAAGATACCCAGAGTGAAGCAGAGGATGGAAATGCAGTGTCTGTGTCTACAAATTCCCAGATTACTCAAGCAGTTTTTGAAAAGGACAAAGGCGAATTCAAAATTAGGGTGGTGAAGCAAATCCTTTGGGTCAATGGAATGAGGTATGAATTGCAAGAGATTTATGGCATTGGAAATTCAGTTGATAAGGACTTTGATGGAACTGATAACGGGAAGGAATGCGTCGTGTGCCTTTCTGAACCTCGGGACATTACTGTACTTCCATGCCGCCACATGGTATGAATTCTACTGTTCTTAACGCTTTTTTGTTGTCGAATCTTAAGAGTGTTCTTCATCAAAATGTTATCTTGAATGCACTGTTATAATGTGACCTATGTTATAGTTTCTGCAGCTGCCCTTGCATCTAGCTGTCAAAAACCATTCCTCCCAGCCCCTAAAATACCACTTAATCTTTTTTTCCCCTTGGTACTCATGTTTCTTTTCCCTTCTTTGGATGCAAAACTAGAAATTTACAGCTTCAATATGAAAATATAGTATGCATATCTAACATAGGGGCAGAGCCCAGTAGGGTTGAACCCCCTATGGATTCTTTGTGTGTTAAATTTTCATATTCTGAAACCCCTTCATGAAAATCTAGGCTCTGCCACTGATCTCACAATTTATAGCCTATTTGGCTGACATTCCAAGATCTGCTTATTCTAAAAAGTATTTTTTGTCCGGAGCACTTTTCAGGTAGGTACTTTTGGAGAGTAGCAATGTGGCTAGTCAATTTGAAAAGTACTTTTGTCAAAATAAGAGCAACAATAGATGTTTGCCCAAGGTTCCAGAATTGCTTGGAGGAATAAGCTATACTCTTTTTATCTTCTAAAAACGGCTTCTACTACTACTACTCAAAAGGGCTTATTTTCCCTTAAAAGCTTGACAAAACACCTCAGTAGTGTGCATCAGTTTCATTGCTTGCCTTGTTGGAATTTGTTGAATGTAGAGGCCATATATGGAATGCCTGTTGCTTTGTTTTTCTTGTTTAAATGATTGTGATGCAACACCGTTGATGGATATCAAAACTAAGTGTGCATCTTAAATCCAGTGCATGTGCAGCGGATGTGCAAAAGTTTTGAGGTTCCAGACAAATCGTTGTCCTATTTGTCGTCAACCAGTTGAGCGATTCTTGGAGATTAAGGTCAGCAAAGCTACTGAAGAGTAAGAATCGCGACAACCACCCTTTTATAAACACACGGACGGAGTTAGAAGCCTGGATATGAGTTTGGCTGAATGTAGTAACTTTTGCTCTAAAATCCAGAACCCATAAAGTTAATATCCTGACTCTGCCTCATTCCTGTTTTCCTCTTTTGGTTCTTTTGTCTTTCCTTTGTCCTCTGCTTCATGGATCAGAATAACCCGAAAGGAAGACCCTCAAAAGTATCCAGTGACTGAAAATGGAGTTTCCAACAAGTAGGTCAACAAATGCTGTAAGTTTATCGATTTTGTATTTCCTTATACATTTTTATATTTCCTTAATGAGAAGCTTTTTATAACTGTTTCCAGGGTTCAAGCCTTGGAAACAGCCTCTGGCAGAAATACAAGGTAAGGCTGCGTACAATAGACCCTTGTGGTCGGACCCTTCCCCGGACCCTGCGCATAGCGGGAGCTTTAGTGCACCGGGCTGCCCTTTTTTTTAAGCTTTTTATAACTGTACAAATGTTATATGAGATGTTTAAGATCACTATTTTCAGAAGTATTATAGTCACACAAATATTATGACATATTTAATACCACACAAGTCTTAGAATATGTTCCACCTTTATTCAACTATGTGTCAAGTTAAATTATGTCAAACACAGTGAAACGGAGGGAGTATATGTGCTTTGTAACCTTTTTGGATGTTTCTTTTAACATTTCTTTTTTCCTTTTCCAGGGGAAAGATAAATACATGGAGTTAAATATTGCATTTCTTGCCATACTTTGGGTGTTCAGAAATAAATGAGCATCATATGCATAAACAGAGTCTGCAGGGTTACCATAACGAGGCAGATGGGAATTTGCTGATTTTGGACTGTACTAAATTGAACAAAACAATAGATAACCACAATTTGTTTTGTTTACGGGGTTATGAATAGATTATTTATATTACTACTATATAGAAGCCTCTACAAGAGTTGAGCGAAAGTTACTTGATTCTACCGAACCCCTTCCACTGTGAACTGTGAAGAAATGAAGTCTAATTTGGCTTATATTGTAGAAGCTAGATAGTGGGTATAATTGGACCTTTTCAAATAATTGCAGGTGGTGTACAAGTTTAACAACTTAGGGGTACCTTTGGATGTTTTGTTTGTCTACATAGCCAAGTTGGGACAACCATCAATGAGAGGAGAATATTCATGAATATATACTTTTAAGGACATATTTGAACTTGGTAGTATGTGACAATGATTTTTAAAGAATCTTCTCTATATGCTACAAACAGATAATATTAATAGTTTTGACACTGCCTCCTCTCAGGATCCCACTATATGCCAAGAGACATCCAAGACTCGAATGTGCCCTAACATCTGAATTCTGATGCATACCACAAATCAAGATCATCACTTGGCTATAATTAGTTAATACAACTACGACAAATCTTCACTTAACTACAACAACATACCACATGTAGAGTCTCAAAGGATGGAGCATACATAGACTTTATCCAATTTTATCCGAGAGGTTGTTTTTGAAAGACCCTTGACTCAAGTACAGCAAATCAAAATAGCTACGACAAAGGAAATATGGCAGCGAATGTTAACATGGCAACTAATAAGGAAAGTAGTACAAAGCATTCGGGAAAAAGAACAATAACAGCAAAATAATGCACTAACCGAAACATAATAAACAATAGATGTTAACAGAGAACACAGTTATTCACTTAACTATAACTATTTAAAAACTATGGTGCATACACCAACTCCTGGTGAAATTTTCACCATCCAATATTTACCCCAAATCTTGTCCTTTGCAGGCTATGCAAAGCTTTAGCAAGAATCCATCCAAATTTCCAGAATCCAAGTGTAAATGAACACCACCAAAAACAACAAACCCGAACTTTCTAGAAAGCCCAACTCTCCACAGAAGTTCTGCGTCGAGGGAAAAAAGGGAATCTAAACAATCATCAGAAAGTACGGTACATTTCGATCATAGTTGGCTCACCTAACCAACAGGCAAAAGTAAAATTCGATGACAGAGCTGTAAATAATTAGATCGCCCGCCCGCATAATGTTCATACGACAAGGTAATCCAATATAAGTCACTGTCAACCAAGAGTTTCTTAGCAAAATTGGCTGAAAAGAAAGGGGGAAAAGTCAAAGGGAAGGAGGAGGTTGGGAACTAGGAATTACATATCTCAAGAGACCAACCTCAAATTATTTTTGCCTATCATACTTACAAGCTGCGTGGACACTCTTCTAACCTCCTGCTGCTCCCGGCAGCATCTTCATTGTTCACTATACAATTAGTTGGTCAATCTCAGTGCAAGCGAAGATAAATAAATGGTTACTGACATTTGTAAAAGGAGACCCATATAGTGAATCCGCCGTTTTGCAAACCCCTTCCTCAAAACACACACACGATTACTGTTAGGTCATTGCTTGGAACTTGGAACTGATAACTTTTCCTGATATTGGTGGCTTCTCCTTCAAACTTGTACTTAGTAAAGACTCCGAGTTGCTAGTTTGGGTTTCACCAAACTCTGGCCTCACCCAAACCTTTATATGCCCCTCGCGGCAGATAGTAAGAACTGATTCATGAGTAAACATCACACCAGATAGTGGTTCAGTGTGAACACGATGAGTGACCAGGGGCGATAGCTTTGGAATATCTCGCACGCTTGGAGCAGGTTGCAGCGTACCAACAGGGCAAGCCCTATCCCAATGAGATGACTGACTCCCCGTGCTGTAAGTTGGTGATCCACCATGAGGACGGCGCATCGGTACTACAATTTCATCCATTTCCAGATCCCACAAGAGCAATTGTGTGTCCTACAAAGAAGCATCACGTCAAAACAGCTTAAAAGGAGATGTCATACACCTCAAAACAGATCACAGCCTTTGAAAATCATATTATGAGCAAGGCAAGGAAAATATTTTGGAACACAAACAAACTAATCTTGAATGAGAAAATAAAAGACCAAGTAATATAGTGAGACGAGAACTCAATATTATTGAGTTTTTTTTATTTTGAACATGTACCTGACCAACAGAACCAAAACGGTAGACCACATTTTCATCTGTGCCATCTGAATTTGGTGCTGACCAATATGAATCAAATGCCACACCACTGACCTGCCAGACACAAGTTAAGAGAATAAGGCACGAATTCTACATAGAAACCAAGGTAAGTTATAACTACTCGAAACTCACCCAGGAGTTATGCCCCTCACCCCATGCAATAACTTTACGGTCTTCCATGCTCCAAACCTGAACTAGGTCATCTTCTCCACCAGCTAAAACGTACTTTCCATCCATGCTGTTGATACATGTACTCTCAGTATAGATACTCTTTCTAGCCAAAACATTAAAAACAGCATGCATTCGTTTGTTGTGGGCATCTGTGGGGGTGGGCGAAGGAAGGTGGAGGGGAATGTATGCTACATAGCAAGGTCCACAAGGCAAAAGTGACTTCAAGTTACAAATATGTCATGAATAAAAAACAATAAACACTCACCTCCAAGCACAACATAACAGAGCACCATAATAGCTTTTTCCACCACATATAAGATGTTCATTTTTGTAGTCAAATATACGCAGATAACCTGCATTAGATCAGTCATACTCAGTAAGGGTAAATTATCACAACAAAAGAATCAATAGCTTCACAAGTCATCTAATGAAGAAAATACCATCCCTCCCTACAGTCGCAATATACGCCCCATCAGTTGAGAAAGCAATGCTATTGATGGACCCTTGGCAAATATGCCATCTAGCTACAGGATTCTGCATATAAAAGCCAAATGGAAATATGTGAAAGGAAGAACTTACTGCAGTTCTTAGATTTGATATCTAGACAGTCAAATATTTTTCAGTCTTACCACAATCAACTAGGAGATATTAAATATAATGCCACAATGAATGGCTAATAAACTAACCACGACATTTATTTAATTTTGGTAGAGCACAAGCAGACTATATGTTCTTATTCCAGACAAGCTAAACATAGAATGTGCTTGTTAACATATCATGAAAAAAACTGGTCCAGTGTTTAGGAAGACGAAACTGGAACTAGGTTTATGTTTTTACTGAGCAGTAAACTTGCTTCTTTAGGGACTATTTGGTTCACGGACAGGTTATGTAAGGATTATTTAGCTGTGAATCATAATGTAGGGATTGCTACGCATAAAATAATAATACAAGAACTGTTATGTGGTAAGCGATAATGTAGGGATTGCTATGCCGGGTCAGGGATTGCCTCTTTATGAGCATTTATGTCTTTAGGTACTCTTATCTATGTTTTGCAAATACACTTATTCTTACTCTGCATCCTCCCGCGTAAAACATAAATTCCCGTGTATCGTCTATGGGTATGTTGAGTTTAATACTGCCTATAAAACATGCATTGGCCATGTGAAGTTTAGTACCATAAACTAAACGTTGCATTAGTTATTCATATATTATTTTTTCTCATGCAGTCAACCAAAATATAGTATTACTGATACAGAATTTTCCATCAATGAATGAGAGTTTAGATGGTGTGATTCAAGAAAAAAAAGGGGAGAAGTAGGGGGGAAGAAACAAGAAAAGAATATAGATGTTGCAATGGACACTAATTCTTCTTGTTCCCAGAGAAGGAGAACCTGAAGCACCAATTCATGAATGGGGCTCATTGTGATTGGTCAAAGATTACGGCAATTAAACTGAAACAATCCACTATTAATTGGGTCTAAACCTGTGTATATAAGGTTGTTCATCTCTTTTCTCTTCTCTTCTTGATGATAAGAATGTCTCCCTCGGAAGTGAATGAAACACAAATCTAAATCAAATAAAATAGGAACCAATAATATATGAATGTGTGCTTAAAACACATGGAAGAATTCCTCTTCTGTTTATATTTATGGTTCCTTGGAAAACAAGGGCAGTTCTCACACATGATTCCTTTTTTCCTTCTTTCTAAAATTTAAAACTAAAAAACACAAATAGATGTCTTTGCTTACTACTAATCAGACCACAAAGGTACACAAATTCTGCTAAGAAGTAACCTCCCTAACAATTTGTATATGTCTTGAGTATGGTCTTAGCAATTTGCTTGTAATGAAGTTCAAGGGCAAAGACCATCTAATTTGTTATATTTATTGGTTTAGTGCAAATGCTAAGCAAAGATTACAGAATAGATGATAACTTAAAAAATGATTCTATATCCACTAGAATAACATTAAATCATTAAGCTTAAATCTATTTCCTAGAGTGCACAAATTAAACCTTTTTCCCTCATTGCACAATCTGGTAATATAACTTCTATACTAATGTGCTGGATTTCAAGGAAATACACTACAATCTCAACCATCTTGCAGTGTTGTTAAAGGCTTGTTTGAAGCACGTTTTAACTCCTAAATCTAGGTGAAGTCCAAGTTGTGCGCTTCGCTTAGGTGGTGCATTAGTACAAGCACGAAGATATTAGGGGTCGTATGGTAGGATGTATTAGAGCAAATAATACATATATTATCCATGGTATTATTTAATCCTTTGTTTGGTAAGATTTTCAGCCAATGACATGTATTAGTTATACGCCATATTCAGTATTATAGGGTGTATAACTAATACATAGCAAACCATGGTATTAGCAATACAAGGGTTGTTAATGAAGGATAAGCATGATAAGATAGAACTGCCTTTAATACACCAAACCAAACAGTGGGAAAAAAATAATCCTAGCATAATTAATCGCTGCATTGCTTTAATATTTTTGTACGGAGATTAACTATGAAAGTCATCCTAACCTCCCCAGACCCCACTAATGGAATTCCAGAAAGGTCGTCATTGTAGTACTATGAAAGTCATAAATGGGGAAAGTGTTTTTGAAACTGAAAAAAATTACGAATCGTGGGGGGGGGGGGGGGTTGAACTTTTTCTAATTTTTTGCAAATATGTTTGAACACTTAAATATTTGAACAAGACAGTGGAAAAAAATCCAAGGCTAATAGCCTCTTATCTTATTAATAGAAAATTGATTTTTTAATACAATTTCAAAAGTGAGACTTTGTTTTGTAGTTCAAAAGCTAATCCCAGCATTACTAATACATCTTATTTAGTACTATACACTCTACCAAATGACCCATAAGACACATGCCTCATCACTAAGACCTCAATCTTTAAGAGAAAAATACTAGACACTAAAATATATTTAGCAAAGTTATAGACCATTGTTAACAACACATTATGAATGAAATGAATAGCTAAAAATGAAAACTTGGGATTATCTCAACCTCAATATCAACCTTATCAGGTAAAGCCTGCCCAACACCATATAACAAGACTATAGGTAATCACTTCACCTTTTTCAAAAAAAAAAAAAACCAAGACTATAGGTAATCCCTCAACCGTGTGGATTGTGGAACTCTAACCTCCACTTCCTCCGCACACCCAGGGCTACATACCCGGAGCACGGACAGTGTAATATGGAGGACCAACATCGGGTAACCAAAGAAAAGAGATAGGCTTAGCACTGATAACATTTAAATAAATGGACCTTAAGCTTAAACTCCACTCCAAAAGCTATCTCAAAGTGAGGATCGCCTATCACCATATAAGATGGTTAAGGACACTCTTTAATAATAATGATTAGGAATAAGAAGTTAAAAGAATTAAAAACTACTCACAACAAAACTTTAACTTGCATCAGTACATCTACGTCAAAATTTTGACAATGTTTTTTAATTTGACTGGCATAATGCTTTTTCCCTATGTTACTCAGACACTTCAAAAATGATGTTGCACCCATGTCGAATTCGTCAAAAATATACTAGGTTTGGAGAATCAGACACGTACCCATCAACATTTTTGAAGAGTCCGAGCGACGGAGCTTTTTACTATTCTTAGTTCTAGTTTTCTTCAATTCTTTTGTCCAAACACTGTAGTTTATGTTTATAGTTGATTTTTATATCTATATATACACACAATCTCTTCATAACCATTTTCTTTCTCTAAAGCCCGCCATTTTAATTGGGCTCTACGCTTTATAGTCCGGCAGACCTTGGAGTTTATCTAAATTCTTCACCTTTGACAACTCTGCCATCCAGTTCACTCAGCCTTAATTTCAATGTATAACATAACGCATACATTGCAGGTATTACTCATACTTGCAATATTAATCATTGCAAGATATGATTAATTTGTTCCATACATAATATCTGAGAGATAACTTGATTTACGAACAGAGCCTTTATTACTTATTAAATAATAGCCTCAACATACTGAAAGCAGTTGACTGTATATATGCCTTTCATCCACCTTGTTTATCTCACAGAAAGAACATGCTTGTGCTTTCTGATAAATATTCTAAAAAGGTTAGAATGTTGTTCTTAAAAGAAAAGCGGGAATATATGAACCAAGAAATTTGCAAATAATTGAAGGTAAACAAGAGAAATTGATAATCTCAGTACTGATACCAGGGACACATCATCAAACGCTGAAGAAAGAACTATATTCACAAGCAAAATACCTTACTATAACGTGCGTGGGCAACTGAAAAATGAGTTTGATCTTTGATGACAGGAAATGAGGGATCAGCAGATCCATCTTTGCTCTGAATATGACAACAAAAATGCACATTGGTCTAAGAAAAGTAGAATATGAGGATCATGGAAAAGGACCTGGAAATTGGTACACTCCCAAATTAGTTTCAACACTTACCTTATCATATACGTAAAAATTTCCATCCGCGTGAGCAACAACAAAAGCCCCATCACTATTAGGCACCCAAGCGATACTAGTACATCGACTGTTGAAAGGCAAAGTAATATATTAAATCTGCTCCATCATTATAGGCACCCATCAAAATTGATTACTAGTACATTGTCGGTCAAAAACAAAAGAAAATTATTAAATCTGAAAAAGTAAAGATTATCTTTGGCATACGAAACCCTTAAGTTACTTGTCTTTTTTAAATAGGCAAAATGCATAGATCGACATTTCAAGTTGTCACCAAATATCAGATAGACACTTTAACTATCCATGTAACCAGATAGACACCTCGTGTTGGCATTAGTGTGCCTCGTGAAACCATGGGTGAACTTCCGTGTGAGTTGCATTGCGGATAATGTGGCAGTTGATATATCAAAGGATGACACGTGAAATTTTAGAAAGAAAAAGAAAAAATGCATCTAATTTTAAAAAAGAAAAAAATTAGACACCCACCCCCACTTTCTTCTTCTTCGTCCAAAATAATCACCAGCTTCCTCACACTCTTTTCTTCTTCATCATCCATTAAATTCCAGAAAACACCACCACCCCCCCCCCCCCCACCATCAACCACCACATGGATCTCTCAAACCCAATTTTACATGTGTCAACACCCATCCACCCACCTCAGCAATCTCTTCCTTCTTATAATCCTCAATCCTCTTTGAATCCTAAAAGTTCGCAAAATCCAGTTTGAAATGTTTTGTGCCTATCATGGTAAAAAAAAATCAGAGAGAAGGGTATCAGATTTAGCTGTGGTGATAAAAAAAAATCAAAGATAGGTGGCGGTGGAGGAGGTGGTAGTGGAGTTGAAATTGTTCATTTGAACTGCCTGATTTTGGTTAAGCTTTTAAACAAATTGTTGAAAATTGAACATGGAGGTAGTCGTGCAGCGGAAGGTAATGTCTCCGACAATGGCAGTGACGGGTGGTCTGCCAATATTTTCCCTTTTTTTGCATTCCCGTCACGTCTTACTTAATGGTTAGGTCCGAATTCTACAATGGTGCTCAGAATGAAACTGGTTCTTGAGTCAATCCTCTCCGTCTTTATTGGCTCGAAGCTATTGATTTTTGTTCTATTTCTATAAGAAGATTCTTTTTAGTATGGTATGAGCGCGTATTGATGCTTTATTACACTGCCTTTTATGAGACTACTCATACCCCTTACATATTGGAATTTTATATTTTATATCATTGGTGTTCTTTTTCTGCGTGGTTCTGTGGTCTTTGATGGGTGAAGCTTTCTGGGTTCTAGAGGTGGTCGAGGCGCAGCTGTAATGGTTTATGGCAATGAAGCTATGGTGGAGAAGAATGATTTCTTGATGGTTCTCTAATGATTGAGTGTCTATGGAGTTAATGGTATGAACATCATGTGAAGGATGTACAGAGTTTTGTTTCTGTATTATGTGACAGCTGACGGGTTTTGTTGAAGGAGGGCTTTGGAGTGGTGGATGATGGAGGCTAAAGGTGGTTATGGGAGATAAAAGTGAGTGGGTGGTGGTGACGGCAATAGTAAAGGTGTGAAGAGATGGAAAATGTTGATGGAATTAAGGGTAAATAAGGAATTTTCATGTTTTTAACAGTTGGAGATAAATTATAAATATATCCAACACACTAAAAGGCAATTGTTCACTTATGCTAATGTGAGGAGTCTATATGGTCATAAGGATAGTTAAGGTATCTATGTTGGTGACAGCCTTAAGTAGCTACTTGTGTATTTCGCCTTTGAAATATTCCATGATGCAGGAAGCACTATGACTATTTAGTAAGTGGGTGGGAGGAAGGGAAGGAGATAATTCCAAAGTATTACAGTCATACTGTTCATGGCGCTGACATCACGACTCTAATCGTATTTGGGTTGTGTGGGGAGCTTCAACTTGTTTACCTTGGTGAGATTTCTAGAAACTGAAAATTCTAAAATAGTTGTCATCCACAGATTCCCCAACTAATTTAGAGTGAGGTGTAATTGATTGATTGATTGATTTCATTCTCATACTACAAAGACTATCCTGACTCTCTTTATTTTCCCTTGGCACACAAATGGAAGGGGGTGCAGCACAGGGGTCAAAAATCTTGAAGCATCCCTACGAGAACTTTGAATTATGATTACTACATTTATAAGACAGCAGAATGTACTTCTAAGGTTACTAACTATAACTTCTACAACAACAAAAACATACCCAGAGAATCTCACAAATGGGGTCTAAGGAGGGTAGACTGTATGCAAACCTTAACCTACCTCATGAAGGTAGAAAGGTTGTTTCTGGAGGACCCTATGCTCGAGTACAACAAATCAAAGTAGGTATGAAAAGGGAAAACGACACTGAAGAAAACATAGCAACTAATAAGGAAACAATAACAATAAAATAGTACAATAATCGCAACACCATAAATGACAGATTGGTGTTTTAATCAAAAAAAAAAAGCAACAGATGATGATAGAAATCAAAAGCAAAACACTACATGAATAAGGTTAATACTACGACAAACACCACCAAGCCTAAACTTGTTGAAGCAAGACATCACGCCACTACCTACGAACCTTCCACCGTAATCCACAACCTTCACACCATCCTATCTAAGTTCTAAGGTCATGTCATCGATAAACTGAAGTTTTCGCCATAACATATCTTTTCACCTCTCTCCAATAAATTTTCAACCTACCTCTACCACTTCTCGTATCCACTATATCCAACCTTTCGTACCCCCTTACTGGAGCATATGTGCATCTCCTTTTCACATGCTAAAACCATCTCAGTCTGGTTCACTCATCTTGTCCACAACGGAGGCCACTCTTACCTTAGCTTGATATCCTCATTCCTAATCTTATCACTTCTAGTATGCCTATAAATCTATCTCAGCATCCTCATTTTCGCAACTTGTATCTTCAAAACATGGGAATTCTTGACTAGTCAGCACTCCGCATAGTGAGTTAAGGATGAACCGTAGACAAAGACAAAGGAAGGAGTAGATGGAGCTAACCTTGCCGCTGACCTGGGAGCCCATACCAAAAAGTCAATATAACCACCACTCAATAGAATTTACTTTTAAGTTAAAGTATAACCATTTTGTCACACAAGACTCTGAAAGCAAACCTCTACTTCATCCACGTTGCACCAATACAATGAGTAACATCATCGTCAATGTCCCCACTTTCCTGGATTAAAAACCCAAGATATTTGAAACTATATCTCTTGGGAATAGCATGTGTGTCAAGCCTCACTTCTACGCCTACCTCACGAATTGCATCACTGAATTTACACTCCAAATATTTCGTTTTGATCCTACTCAACCTGAACCCTTTACACTATAGAATTTGTCTCCACACCTCCAATCTAACATTAACTATGTTGCATGTCTCATCAATCAATACTATGTCATTTGCAAATAACATACACCTTCATCTTAAATATGCAATGTCAATCCATCCCGCGCCAAGGCAAATAGGAATGTCCCATCCATTATTGACTACTACTTCTAAAAGATATTAATTATGGAACTTGACATCAAGTTTTCTGAAACATGACATGGAGTTCTCAGAGACCTATAAACATTATTGGGGTCCTTAAAATGCGTTCCAAAAAGTAATGCATTCTCTGAATTATATTCCAACAACAATATTAAGCATCTATGACTGACATAAATAAAATTGTGAAATAACCACCTCAACTGCATTCACCGTCCAATTAAACTTATACTAGGATTGTGCAAATATCCAAAGAAGACCTCCATTTACAACCAATCAAAAACATAAGCAACTAAGAATCTCAGCTTCCAGCTATATTAGTAGGAAAAACCTGTCACTCTAATAGTTCTCAAAGAATATTCCAAGAAACACGCAATTATAGATATTTCTGTAGTGTTGTGCTTTGGTCTCGCCTCTAGCTATAAAAGCATACATGACACAGCTATGACTATTCATCTATTTAACAAAAGATAACTCAAAAATAGGATGTCAAGTCCAGACCATTAACATTATTCCAAAAAGACGAGATAAATAACATAAAGAAAAGCATTACAATTCCAAAATAGTATTCATAAGAATAACAAAGACGGTTGAGTTCAGAGCCTTACCTGTTGTTAACTGAACCATCCTTGTTGTAATGTTGTGCCCCAACAAGCTTCTTCCCAATATCTTGCATTTGTTGGCGTAGAGATACCGAATAAACTGCAAAACATACATTGTAGCCTTGTAGGTAAAGAATGAAGTGGAAGATTGAAGTTCTACGTCATGTAGAAAGAAATTTACCGTCTCCGGAACTCAACCCAATGAGCAAATCATGCCCTTCCTTTGCATCCGGACCAAATGCATGGCAAACAGGATTTGAATTACTAAAGTGTATTGACTTTATAGGATCCTACATTTTCCAATGAACCTCTCAGAATTCATATATTCAATTTTTTCCATCACAAAGAACAAATATAGTTGATAACCATACCTTATCTCGAGAATTCAAATCACTAATAAAAATTGTGTCACCAACATTGAATATCAAATAAGTCCCTTTGCCATCGAAATTGGGAATACTGCCAGAGTTATTTGAACTTGTCACCCCAAATGATCCAGCTCTACCACTCATACCACTGACAGACTTACTTCCACCATTTCCTCCGACAAAACTAAGTGACTTACTACCATTTCCACCACCTAACAATCTTGCTGCTGCTGACTTAACACCAATGCTGACTCCAAAACTTGATGTCGAGTGAGGCTGTGCCTGAATGGGCTTATCTTTGAGAGGAGCTAGAGAAACCTGAAAATCATCTCGGGACTTCAAAAGTTGGACTTATGTTTATGTTGTTTTGACAATATATTAAAGGCAAACCGAGCATTAGCTAGTAGCTACTAACTAAAGCTTATCTAGCAGGTATCTGAATGTTAAAGCCGCAACTGCATGGATACATTTCCTTCATTTAAAGGGTTTATTTCAGCCATTTATTGAAGCAAACTCTTCAAGTAAGCCAGGACCCAAAAAGTTTAAAATTGAAGATATAAGGCCTGAAATGAGTTTAAGCACTGAAACCAAAGAACTTCATCTCTATACTGGGATTGTCAAATTGGTGCATTAAGAAATATTTTTAAACATTGAATAAACTGTGAAACTAATTTGTTTTTTCACAAGTTCTCAATAAACTCCAAAAACAACAAAGTAGATAACAAAAAAAAAATTGAACTTTTCGCAGAATGATGAATTACTAAACCCCATAACCTTAAAATTGACCATGTTAGCCAAACCCATTCCAGATTCCGCTCAAAATATCGATTTTACAAAAAGGGTCAATCTCAAAATCCGATTTTGAGCACCATATAAAACACTAATATCCCAAAACAACATAATTGGACTAAATTAAGAAAGAAAAAAGAACAACCCTAGAAAGGGGTTTACCTGAGTAACAGTCTTGCCATGGGAAAAATGAAGAAGACCAGCAGGATAAGTTTTTTCATAGTGAAGCTTATATTTTCCTTCTGGGGTTTTGAAATAAGTCTTCAAACCAGGAGATTGTGCGTTGTTATTTCCCGATGCCGATGACGGCGACATCATACTATTACTATTACTATTACTATTCGTCGTGGTGATCATTCTTGGAAAATACCAATCCAAAATTCTCACATTAACACATGTAATCAGATCATTCTTGTACCACTTTTCGATTCTGGGTGTGTAATTGTTTAAACGATTATGGAGTGGAGTGCATATAACTTAGAAAAAGGTGAAGATTTTGACTTTTGGGGGAGAGTTTTGAGAGCTTTTTGGTTGAAGGGATGGACGGTTGGAACAAGTCTAAGAAGCTAGTTATTCTTCTTTCTTCTTCAATGCTCTGTGTTTTTGAGTGCGTTAAGATTAACTTGGATTAAAGGAAGATCCAGTCATATTCGTTTCTCTATGACTTTCACAAAGGCTGTTTGGAAAATGTTTTGTTGGAAAATATATGTTTTATTATTTATTTTTAAATGTTTGATAAATAATTAAAATATATATTTTTAAAGTATTTATACATAACTTAACAAAATACTATATGAACAGAATTGGGTACTGAGTGTAGGTTCGGGGATGGTCAAGGGCTGGGAATTGGGAGGTTAGGAGAAGATAATGAACTTGAATGTCACCTGTGTTTATTTATAAAGTGGTAATAGAATTTGATGTAATTGAGTATAATTATTTAATTGATCATGTAATTACTTGATCAATAGATAATTCAGTGTAATTGGCAGGAAGTAATATCATTCTTCAATTCTCAAGTAGAAGTTGTGAATTGTTGGTAATTAAATGGTCTGATTACTTTTAAATTTCTTCTTTTTATTTCTAGTTTTATTTTTTTCATTTTAATTTACGTTTTGTTATTATTATTTTAATTTCTTTTTTTTTTTATTAGTCTATATTTTCTAAAATACATATTTTATTTATTTATTTTTATATTTTAATTTGTTTTCTTATTCTCAATCTTTACTTCATGTGATTCAATGCAATTTTTTCTATTATCTATTTTTTAATTTTATGTTTATTTTTTTCATTAGCATAATTTTGTTGGTATTCTAATTTTTAAATTAAAGTAGAATTCATTATTATAGACATACATTTTTCTTTTCTTTTACGTCACATTTATGTACGTTATGTTGAAATTTGAACTAAGAGCACTATATTAAATTTTTTGTTTTGAATTTAAAAGTTATGTTATATTTTCAATTTCATTTGTTTTAGTAGTATTGGTTTGTTATTTCATATTGCAAGCCATTTATTTTTTAATTGGATTTGATAGATTATTTTTTTATCAAATGTTTTAATAATTTTATGGCATTATATTTATGATCTTTTTGTCAAACATGCATTTCATGATGTCCATAGAAATTTGTGCTTTTTATTTTTATTTTTATGATTAATTTAATTAAAATATATTAATTTAAAAAAATATAAATCAATTTTTTAAAAAAATATTGGTTAAGAATATTTTTTAATTAATATATTTTCAAAAGACATATATATATATATATATATATATATATATATATATATATATAATATTTACTTTAATGTCATTTATAAGGGCTCTTATTTGTTTGATATAATTTTTTAATTTTAGAAAATTAACTTGTACTTTTAAAATTTAATATAACCTTATGATTGCACTTATGCAGTCAAGCAGTACACTTATAATTACATTGTAATTACATTGTGGTAAATAAATACATCATCGTAATTATTTGATTGTGTAATTATCGGACTGACAATTAGTACTCTAGTAATTACACCAATTTCAATTATCCGATGACTTTCTAAACAGATCCTTCTTAAATTTATTTTCCCTACTTTCATCAAAAAATTATTTTTCTCTCTTTTCATAAGTTTATTTTTCTAGAGAACAATATTTTTTAAAAAAAAATTATCAATCAAACATGAAAAAATTAAAAATTATTTACACACTCTTAATTTAGGTTTGGCAAGTATTGAAAAAGGAAAAAAGATAATGAGGACAAGGATTAAAGGATTTCGCCCCTCTGTTTTGAAGCTTCTAAGAGAGCGAATTTTTTGAGTGGTCAGTCAAATTTTCAATTGCCTACAAAAATTACTTTTATTTTTTTTTAGAATGGAAAATGGTTAAAAATATTTTTAAATTATGTGAAATGAATAAAAATATTCTTAATTAATAATTTAGTTTTAAAATATCTTTCTTATTACTTAATGGGTCAAAAATACTTTTTTCTAAACAAATATATTATTTCTTTCTTTTTTACACATTTTTTTTTCTAATGATAATTTTTTTAATTAGAAAATGTTTATCCTATATCAATTCAAAAAAAGATTATGAAAAAAAAAATACGGTTTTATTATAATTTTCTCATCGTGATGAAAATTAATGACGAAATTCTATGATCTTATATGTATGATCTATTGTGGCAGAAATACAAGGTAAGGTTGCGTACAATAAATTCTTGTGGTCAGACCCTTCCCCGAATCCTGCGCATAGATGGAGTTTTAGTGCACCAGGCTGCCCTATATATATGATTTATTGATCTATATTATCAGTTAAAAAAGTACATGAAGTTATTCTATTTTAATTGTTAAAATAAGATTAAGAAAAAAAATCTACTTATTTGTTAGTTAAAGTGATTTTAAAAGAAAAAATAATAATGTTAGTAATAATTAGAGAAAATAGCGATTTTAGTCCCTGTGTTATTGCATAATTTTAATTTTAGTCCCTGTATTATTTGACTATTCACATTAACCTTCAATTATTTGAAGTGTACGATTTTGGTCCTTGGAGTTAACAAAAGTTAATTATTTGACAAAATGATTATTTTGAAATATATAAAATAAAATAAATTGAAGAGTTGGTAATTCTAAATGATTGAAGAATTATGTGGGTAAAAAAATTAATTTTAATAAAAATTAAATGTTAGATTTTTTAAAAAAGTGAAAGTTGTCAAAACACCATTGATAGCCTTAAGGAGTCTGTTCACCTACTAAATCATCAAATGTAATCGTATTTAATATTGATTAGTAACCATTGAAAAAGAGATGAAGAAAGAGTCACTAAAAAATAAAAAATAGAGCATAGAGCGAATAAAATGGATCTAATAAATAAAATATAATTTAAATTTTATATACATAATTATCAAGCATTTAAAATCACCGGCCTTTTATTTTATTTTATTCTATATATTATCAAATAATCATTTTGTTAAATAGTTAATTTTTGTTAACTTCAAGGACTAAAAACGCACACTTCAAATAAATGAAGGTTAGATGTACATAGTCAAATAACACAAGGACTAAAACTAGAATTATGCAATAACACAAGGACTAAAACCGTTATTTCCTCTAATAATTATATTGGAATACCCTCATAGTAACTTCGTCATTAATTTCTATTTAGATAATGATTAAAAAATTAATAAAATAGAAAATATTTTTCTTAATATTTTCTGAATTGAAGCAGGATAAATATTTTCTAATATGAAAATATCATCAATAGAAACAGAGTGTGTTTAAAAAGAAAATAAATAATATATTTATTTGAAAATGGACATTTTTGATCCATTAAGTAACAATAAGGGCTTTGAGTCCACTAAATTTACAGTGTGTCCTTAAGAAAATTATTCCTCTCAAGTATACGAGGTTATGGAATATATCCTCGGAGGATAGAACGATTTACTTCAGAATAGTGGTACCTTAAATTTTGTCGAACTTTGAACTCACTCAACAATTGCAAATTAAACATGAGTTTTTAAGAAAAGAAGAGTAGATGATCAGAAAATTTGTTGTTAGAAAATTAGAAGAAACACCTCTATTTATAGACAATAAAGGATAGTATGAACATGTTTTTATTGTGTCTTATTCAAAAAGTCACAATCATTTGAAAAGGTCACAACTCATCAAAAAAGTCACAACCTTTTGCAAAGGTCACAATTTATCAAAAAAGTCACGACTCTTGGGATGTGAAAGGTGTTATTCAAATTGCATCTTTTCTCTTAGTGTCTTTTCAGAAAGAAAAAAAATACTTCATTTTCCATTCATATCTTTCAAAACTCAATTGTCTCCCTCATAAATAGGGAATGACTCTAAAAAAAAAATAGGGACAAGTGTGGGATTTTATAAGAGAAGACTAATTGCATCTAGACAAATAGATTTTTCTTTAAATTTTTCATAATGAACTTATATCGGATGCACTCGATCAATTGGTAGATGCGGTATCTTAGAACTATCAAACTTTGTTATACATCTAGACAATACAAGTCACACAATTAACCTTTAATTATCTATGATTCTCACGATTATGTTTGTTTTAGCCATGAACACTACTTGATTTCACGAGTACGTAGAGAAACAACATTTACCATCATTCTCCTTAAAACAACTTACTCTTCACACTCATATAGGTGATTCCTAAACATTTTATCCTATAGATAAATCTTGATGATTTATCCTCATTTCTTAACATGGTCTTCATCATTAGAATATGTTGAGTTATTTGACAATGTTGAAAAGTCATTTATAACTTTATTTGATCTCCTTGAACCTAACTCTTGGGATCTCCAATATACTAGGTAGAGTTATCCGCCATGATGACTTGTCTTAGGCTTTAAACTCATTCTCATTGATGATTTTTCAACCACCTCACTAGTTAAAGATTTTGTAAGTTGATCCAACATAGATAATTATATTTTTATCGTATGTGACATGCTTTTCCATTATACGTACTGATCGTTGTCTTATCTATTATTGGTTGGCTATCACAATGCATACATATAGATGCCAAAAGTTTGGGCCAAAATGAAATATCTTTTTAGAAATTTCGGAGTCATTCAACTTCTTCATCTACTTTATCTAAAGCTATAAATTCAGATTTTATCATAGAGTGAGCGATGCATGTTTGTTTGGATGATTTTCAAGACACTACTCTTTCACCAAGTGTGAATGCATATTCACTTGTGGATATATCTTTATTTAATTCAGTGATTCAATTTGCATCATTATATCCTTCAAGTAATGCAGGAATACTTGTCATAATGCAAAGCATAATTTTAAATATATTTCAAATACCTTAAAATTCATTTTATTACCATCCAATGAGTTTGATTGGAATTACTAGTGAACCGACTTAGTTACTAATAGCACATGTTACATCTAATTGTGTACAATTTATGATATACATTAAATTTTTCAATACTCGTGCATAATCTATTGTGAATTACTTTAACCTTCATTCTTTTGAAGTGCAAAGCTCACATCAACTGATTTCTTGACAATTTTAAAATTTAAATACTTGAACTTGTCAAGTACCTTTTCAATGCGATGAGACTGTGATAATGATAAATCTTGTTGAGTTTTGTGAATTTTAATACCTAAGATTACATTAATAATTAAGTCTTTCATATCAAATTTGCTAGTCAGCATATGCTTAGTAGCATTTATGTTAGAAATGTCTCTACTGATGATTAACATGTCACCAATATACAAAAAAATAATAAATTTATGATTTTAGGTGTCTTTAATGTAAATAAATTGATCACACTCATTAATCTCAAATTCATTTATCAATATTGTTTAATCAAAATTTGCATACAATTGTTTGAATGCTTGTTTTAGTCCATAAAGTGACTTAAAAAATTTGCACACTTTCATATCTTTAAAATACAATACGATATTTTAATGATACAAATCCTTGTATATGATTCAAAATACAAACTATAACTTTTTCAAGACAACAAATGATAATGGATACAAATATAAATACAAACACAAAAGACAATAAATACAAATACAGATACAGATGGTAATACATAAATACAAAAGACAAGGCAACATACGAATACAAATATAATTTGTTATAAAATACAAAATTGATATAATTGTATTTGTTTATATAATTATATTCATTAATTCAAATTGTATTTATCGATACAAATTATATTGCATTAATAGATTTAAACCCGATACAACTTGAACTATGAATCGTAATTGTCACGCTCCGGGAGAGTACCCTAGATGTGGTCGGCACTCGGAAATCATTACTGGCTCCCAAGCGAACCAGTTGGTCTTGTCACACATCCGTTCATTCATTCAATCATCAGAAGACTTATTATCAACAATCTAACTTTAGGAAGAAAAGTCATAGGCCAACAAGTCAAATTCCAATCTATGTCATGAGAATAGTTTGACAAGAACAATTCAAGAAATAGAAATACTCAATCAACTCATATTTATCTACTCTATGAAGCCTCTATCACTACTTTCTAAATGGTGCCAATGACAGATTCATGGATACCTCAATTCAAAATGAAAAGACTAAACTCAAAATAAGAATGACTAAGTAGTATCCTCCGAATGCAGAGAAGAACTCACCAATCAGCTGAATATGGAAAGATCCTCAATGGTGCGCATGTTGATGATCTCGAGAACCTATTTCTGCATCATGAAATGATGTAGGCCCAAATGGACGTTAGTACGTGGAATGTACGAATATGTAATATGATACAATGAAACATGCATCAAGGTAGAATAATATCAATTCATATATCTCAAATCAGAAAGATGAGACACTCAATTAGTATGTCATAAATCTAAAGTAAGAATAAGATTTAGACAGAGACCAGTCATATACAATCCAATCCAATTATTAGAGTACTATCAAGACCTATCTGGATCAACTCTGACAATACTCATGTCGACTCAGAGGACTCAACTCGATAGATATGCAAATTAGAATTTAGCAATGCCTTTCAAATTGACTCAATCATCTACAATCTTAATTAAACCAATCACATCATGCACAATTCACTCAATTTGAGAGTTTCTCTAACCGACAACCATTACCTATGAGCCAGTGATGCATAATGAAGTGGTGTCGTTGCCACACTCGTCCAATACTTTGCCAGGGTAAGGAACGAATCACTATCATTGGATCCACAATATATCAAAGTCCATCGTTTTGGGACTTAAGGGGTTTAACTCTCCATCCTACGCTGGCTACGTAGTTCATGGGATTCGAGTAGTGACTATACTCATACCCAATTCGGTGTTCAATACTCCTTTCAAGACTCAATATACTCATATCTATCAGATAAGATATTCAAATCATCTCATCCAGTCTCATTGGACCCTTTTTCAACTCATTCGTTCTATCAAATCAATCCTTTCAACCAATCAATTTTCCAATTATTCTCAAATCATTTAGTTATGAGGGATTTTAGACAATCATTTATGACAACATCTAAGAAAATCAATTCGTCGACACTATCAATACTATCATCTTGTTCACATTCCAATCACAATCATGAATTCACAATTCAAGGCTCAAGACTAAATCTTTAATCATGATGCTCTTTCAAATCAATTCAATTAAATCCACTCATTTAAATTAAATACTTAACTCTTTTAAATATCTTTAAAAACATGCAATCTCGACTCAAAATAATGCATAGAGAAATCAGGATCACAACACAATTATAATCTTAAAGACTCTTTCCAATTCAACTCGAACTCGGCTCATGCTCAAATCATCAAATTCTTTCAGTAATATATATATATATATATATATATTCAAAATAATGAAAAACTTTCAAAGACTCCTTAGACTCAACTCATGTGAAAACTCAAACTCTTAAAAAATCATTTCTCAAAATCAAATATAATCCTCAATTAGGATTCATGTGAATGAAGACATGAATATGCATCTAAATCAAATACTCAACCCATGAACAACATCAATACGTATTTAAATAAGCAAAAGGAATTCAAGAGACAATAGATAACTCAAGAATTTAATTCAGGGAACTCGAAAACTCCAATTCAACTCAACTTGAATAAATAAAGATGAAAAGGCACGTGGATGAACTCAGTCCAACATTGCGTTAGCCTTACATACCTGAATCTTAGAAATTATTGAATTCAAGTGTTAGGTTTGGAACCTTGTAGCTTGAAGTTGAGAAATCAATCTATGGATTTGTGAAGGAAATTTTGAACTTGGAGTCTTTAGATCTCCCAATATTGGAGAAATCCCTTTTTTGAAGTTCTTGATCTTTGGGAGAAGGAGAATTTAGGAATTTGAGAGTATCTCTACGTATAAGAATGTTATTAGGTTGAAAGATTGAGAAAAATCACCTTTTAATAAATCTCGTCGGCAATTTCGGCGAAGTGGAGGTCTTCTCGCCGAATCATTCGGCGAGTCGCCAAAGAGTGTTTTAGCTCGCCTAAAATAACAGTTTCTGTAGGATTTCATATCCATTTAGTGAGCTAAATCGGCTTGTCGTTGAACCATTCGGCAAGTCGCCAAATTGGCAGGTGAGCTCGCCGAATTGTCCTATCCAAACATGTTTCAGTAAAATGATCATAATTTTCTACTCCAAACTCCAAATGAGGTAAACTTGATGGCATTGGAAAGAAGACACAAAGATCCTTAATTTGATAGGTGATGGGACACATAAATCTTAATATTATGAGAGATATGGTCATTTGAAGTTGCCCCTCATATGATCTTATACGAAAACTCAATCGGTAAAGGTTATTTAAACTCGACTTAGCACTAGAGGTTCCTTATGACCCTAATTCACCTCCAATACACCTTAAATACTTAGAAATTTATCCTAAAACATATATACAATTATAATTTATTAGGCTCGAGCCTATACCATAAGAAGAATGGCCTGTGTCTTATCTTAAAAAATTTCGAGATATGATAATTAAGCAAATTATAGCTATAGATCTCTAATTAAGCCGATAGACATTTTTGGATTTGTTTTTTCAATTGCATTGGCTTCTTTGGGAGTAAACCAACAAAACCAAGGAGTTTGGGTCTCAAAGAAGAAAGAGAAAATAATTTTATTGTTATGCACCAACCCACGCACCCATGGTATTTAAGCAGCAACGCCTGACCGGAAGTGCATTCTTCTCCTTCCGTTTCATACTCGACAAAATCTGCGTTAGGTGACGATGAGTTTCTGAAGATCTGATTTCATTGACAAGTTGAATTCGTAGATCACCTTCCTCTCAACGATCTCGTGGTAAGCTCCTCTAAATCTCGCATTGCATTTTTTTCTAGCAGATCTGCTTTGGTTTGAGTCAGATTCTTCATTTTTTGTACATTTTTCTGCAATTTTTGTTGCTTGGAATCGTGAGATTTTGATTTCTTATTTTCATTTTTTGGGGGATGAAGGGTCTATGATTAGAGCCTTTCAATTTTGCAATTTTCTGAAGGTCTGATTTTGTGTTTCACTGGTCCTTATTTGTTTTTGATGAGATCTGGATTCTAATTTGTTGTATGCTCTTTATATCTTTGAAAGAATTTCATGATATCAGTGCATTTCACGCAGATGTTATGCATTTAATTTTTCTTACAGTCTCGCATTAGCATAGATTCAGGAAGCCGGCTTTTGAAAATTGGTGATGAAATGATGAAAATCTGGACAAACCGCCTTTTGCCATAGTGGTGCACAAACCTTTCCTTTGTCAGAAAAGAAGAACATAAGTTGATTACCATCCTTGTACCTCTATGATTTTTGGAGTTGGAAAGAGTAGCTTAGGGAAAAGCCCATTTGACAATGAAAGTGAGCTAAGATATTTGTTTATTCAAAAAACTTTAGCTTGTACACAAATACACAGACCTTTCCTAAATCCATGTGAATACCTCTTCGTAGTTTTTCATTTCACCAGGTCTGTGAAATAAGTTGACTTCCAAAATTCAACAAGATTGGGGATATCAAAGAAAGGGAGTCTCGCTAATTCTTATTGTAGATATGAATAGGTAATTCACCTCTGAAGATTAATGACGAAAGGTTGGTTTGTTTATTTGCTATTGAAAAATTCAATATCGATTGGATCCATTGATATGCGTTTTTTCTTTCATCTGCTTAATCTAAAAGAGTGAAATCATGGAAGAGAATTTTATGAAAAATATAAAATGAGTGTAGTCAATTCATTCTAGGAAACTATCTTTATGATAATAATTTTCTCCCATGGTGCAAGTGGTTAAATGGCAATTTTATTCCCAGGATACGAGGCGTACAAGTTGCACTCTCTGATTTTGTTCTTCTACCAAAACTAATGTCAATAGGAAGGAGTTCTAGAGTTGGAGTAGAGTATTGAAGAAAGAGGAATAACAAAAAAATTCAAATTTGATGAAGAATTGGCAAAATGGTATTAAGGACTTTTTTATATGACTGATTTCATTTTCAGTTGCTACAAAAAGTTTGTATTCATAAATAAAGCCAACCAACAAACACTTTCGAAAATTAAAAGAAAAGGTAGTTATTCTCTAAATAATACTTAAATGAATAAAAGAAAACTAACTTGAAGTGTCTTCTGTAAAGATTGAATTTTCAAATGCCCGTTGGCTAGCTTCAAAAATTTGAAAAGCAAAAGCTGTATATATATATATATATATATAGGTTCTCTGTAGCAGCCAGAAAATTAAATTGGCTGTAGAAAATGAAACATTCTTCTTTACACCATTCTGCCGATTTTTCTTTAATGTTACTATTCCTCCTTCAATCTATACTATAATTTTGGAAGTCCTTTCTATTGGTTTAGTTCTTGTGACAGAAGAAATTAAAAAGTGCAAATTTGATTTTTTTAGTAGACATTGTATCTCGGGGATAAATGAAAAAGAAAATCAGTCAACCATTTGCACCATGTAGGGAAATTAATATCATAAATACAGCTTCTTGAAAAGGGGGCGTATACTTATTCCATATTTTCCATAAAATTCTTGCATGATTTCACTCTTATAATTTTTTTTTTCAATATCTCTACAACATTCCCTTGTTTGGTTATGGAGGAAATGTGAAGGTATGTGTTACCTTTTTGTGTAGCATTTTAGCTCCAAAACTAGAAAACCAGAGGAATTAAATGTTCTTAACATTCCTTCTACCTATACTAAACAAGTGGAGTAGTTTAATGTAGCAGTATTTACGAAGTAGTTTTGACAAATGACAATAATGGTCATTTAAAGACGTTATGTTTTAATTAGTACCATATTCCTATAAGTAGCTGACACTTTATGTACAAGTGACCACAATATTCTATGTACATGACACATGGTCATTATTGTCATTTGTCAAAATTACTTTAAGATACTGCTACATTACATACTTAAAATATCCTCTCATTCCATTTTCCTGTTTTTCCCATAACCAAACTTATTCTAAAGGTAACTCCTCCATATTATAAAACCTTAATTCGTTGCCCACCTACTTTAGCTTAAGATAGAACAACTTCTTTTGTTCTTGGGTCATTGTGAATTATCTTGGTTTGCCTTGAATCTTCAACACCTGCCGAAACTACCGTAAGAACTTTAGATCAAGTTGCAGTTGACTCAATTACAAAGCAGTTTAAACTGACGCCAATGCATTCTTGTTAATGTAGCCTCTCAGTCCAGCGTCATAAATTTTGTAGATTCTTTATTGTTTCTTTACACATCTGATTTTTGAGTCCTTCCTCAAACTTGCTCCACTAGGCTATTTTTCAAGACCTCATATTTCTAATTTAACCTCGTGAGTGTGCTTAACACTAAAAATGGGGGGTTTGGTTTGGTGAGTTGGCATGTCATTTTGGCAAAAATGGATGGGGTTAACACAGGAAGGACAAATTTGAGCCACTTTTATAACATCAAGGGCATATATGGACCAATGGTATAACATTAAGGGCATAAATGGACGATAGTATAATGGAGGGCAATATTAAACCTTCTTCAATAGTAGAGGGGCAAATATGGCCCTTTTTTTCCTATTCATTATCACTTGTTCTTTGACAATTTTCAAGATCATGTTGTATGGGCTATGTAATTATTTTGTAGATGTTGCTATGCATCATATTGACGTAGTAGACACTTCCATTGAAAAAATGGTTTGTATTCTAAGGAAACATGTGATAGTTTCTTCTGAAGTTGGATAAAAGCTAACATATGACTGCATCACAGAGCAATTCAAAGTTGGGATTTGAATTTGTTCTTTTTGTGTAGACTTTGTTCTGTGCTCAACTATACACGTGAATCTAAATTGAAATGATATTTTTTATCGTTTGGTTAAGCAGAAAAATATGGCCAAGGATGTCGAAGTTAACGGATTCAACCCAGGATTGATTGTCTTACTTGTTATTGGTGGGCTCGTGCTGACGTTTCTTATCGGGAACTATGTCCTTTATGTGTATGCCCAGAAAACTCTTCCTCCAAAGAAAAAGAAGCCAATCTCCAAGAAGAAGATGAAGAAAGAAAGACTGAAGCAAGGTGTTTCAGCACCTGGAGAGTAGATGTTTAGACACTGAGGGACAAGAACAGGTCTGAACAGCACTAAAATCAGATGATTGTAATTCTTAAGGTTACGTTTTCCTGTCAAAACAGATAGAACATCAAAAGCTGCTGCCTTTTATTGTGCTTTACTGACTCAGAAATTTCCGTAGAAGCCACTGGTTTTCCTTCTAGAATAACTATCGGTTTTCTATTTTTCTTTTTGGTGATATGAGGTTTATGCTTAGTGCTTCTATATATCTCGAGTTGCATAATTGTCGAAGAAGTTGATTTTGTCCCTCATAAAAATAGATTTGTAACTAAATGAATATATCATATGGTAAATTGTTAAAAAGCAAAACGACAAGGACATGTTACAAAATGTATAAGACTCATCTGTTGGGTGTTTATATGAAATCATATCAATTTACTATAGTTAAGTGATTTACACCTTGTTTGGATGGTCGTATTAATATGTCATGAATTGGTTTGATGTAATCATTTGCACGGTGGTTATAAAGCAATAGATATGTTAAGGGTGCAACATTGAAAAATCTATAATTCTAATCATTTCATTGATTAATAGTGAAGCTACTTGCAGCAATCAGAACCCCACAATCCTTATTTAAACAAATTATGATAGATGATATATTCCCAGTGTGTTTCATATTTCATAACATCTATTCTTCGGCAATTTAAGAAACATCATTGTTTATTCAAATTTCCTGAATACCTAATAAATCAAACTTTGTTACAAACATTTTCTTCCCCTGCAACAAAGCCAAATACTAAATCAAACATAAAAAGATGAACACTTACACCTTGTTTGGACGGTTGTTACCCATTGTATTGTATTGTATTGTTAGTTTAAATACAATGTTATTGTTACTTAAATTCTATTGTATCGTATTGTTTAAATTCATTGTTAGGTAACGACGAAAAGACCCATTTTATATAACGACCGATTTGGTGTATTCGCGTCGTTACCTTAATATTTTCTTCTCATTTTGTCTTTATTTATTATTTTTAATAATTATATTTCATCTTTTACCCTGTCTTTTTCATAGTAGCTCTACCATATACCCTACTTTTCTTGTAAGTTTTATCATTCAAATTATGGATATGTGACATTATGTAACGACGAAAAACGATACAATCTATCTAAACATTGTACTCATTAAAACAATACAGTACAATACAACACAACACAATACAATACGATATATTATGAAATAATTCGTAACAACCATCCAAAGAAATGTGTTATAGAAATCCATGGAACACTACTTGTTGTGTAAGTAGGAAGAGATCTAATTTCTCACATGAGTTTGGCAAGGCTTACTAGCTCTAAGGCCATTATATTTGTAACCATTATGTCATCCCTAGGATCGATTTGATGTAGGAATGCGAGGATGAGTTTCAGGATCTCTATAATCGATGTCATAAATTTCTGAATTCATATTTGATAAATTCTTTTTTTGCTATCAAGAAAAAAAAATTAAACGTTTAAATTAGTCATAAATCCCACATCACAAATGCCAGACTGCGACCCTGAGATTTTGATGCTTTATGTATCATACTTTCCTTTTATAAATCCATGTCAAGCAAATAAAAAGAACACCCACTATTTGACTATAAAAACAAACCTGACGAAGTAGGCAAAGGGCTACTGGAGGATGGACAAAATGAGTTATTAAACTGCACAAGTTTTGGCAATATTTGTATGTGTCGTTATCTTGACAGCAAAATTAGTTACTTGTGTCTGGTTGGAACATTTATGTTGTGAACCGTGCCATGTGTACATTATTGAAAAATGTACTACTATAAGCTATCCTGCCATACAGCAAATCGATAAACTGCATCAAATCGATAAATCAAATCAAACCGGGAAAAAAATCCGACTAGTGGTTTGGTTTGACTTGATTTGGTGTTTGGAAAAAAAATCCGACCATTATAGGATTGGTTTGGTTTTAACTAAAAAAATCAAACCGAACCCAAACCGACCCGATTATAGATATACTACTTTTAAATTATGTTATACATGAAAATATTTATTAGAATGCAATTTATAAAATTTTTAAAATTTTTTTTCATAATTTTTGTTTTCTTTCTTACATTTAGATTTGGACTTGAGAAGCCCGTCTAAATAATATACAAAAAAAACTCATCTTATAAAGTTATATTATAAAGTTAAAACTTCAAACAGTGTTCTGTCTTCATCTTATATGTTGATATTTTGTATTAGAACTCTTTTTATGAAGCACTACTCTATGTTTTTTATTGGATACTATGAAAAACCCAAGAAACCCGAAAAATCCGAAAAAACCCCAAAAAATTGAGAAAAATTGATATCGAAAAACCTGATTTTTATTGGTTTGGTTTGGTTTATAGATTTAATAACCCGACACAAATAGTTTAGTTTGGTTTGTAAAAAATCTGAACCAACCCGGTCCATGTACACCCCTACTGCCATACTATAGGACTCTTCAAGAATATTGTATGATGTGTATAGACACAACATATACGCTTTAGTTTAAACAGTATCGTTCGATTATTTCATTAAATTTTTTATTAAATATATATTGTGGATATGGAATCTTTGAAGAATCTAATACGACTGCAATAACATTTTTAAAAATATCTAAGCATTATATAACTTATAAAAAATTGTTTAAATCGATAAAATCTACAAAGTAAATACAAGGAAACAATCTATATCGATCATATTTACGTGTACATAGATTTCTGGTATCCATACACTAATTATGTGACAGTTGCAAAACGTGATGTGTGATAGGATCTACTCATGCCATAATTTTTGGCTTTAATTGAACATGACAGAAATGTGAAAGCCGCGTGAGCCATAGCTAAATCTTTTACTACAGGGGTACCCTATATTTTCATTATATTTCTCTGCGCATGTGTCATGTGTGTAAGGACCGAGGCGGATAGACATTTGAAGTTTATGAATTTTTACAACAATTTCAAGTAAATACATAGTAATAATTGAGTCCTCGATCAAATAATTATACATATACAAAATTTATACTAAAGTTATTGAGTTTTCATGAATTCGTACCTCCCACATTGCATGGAGGTTTTCTTTTCGTTTGTACGGTTGGTTTCAATAAATCCTACAATAGCATGACATAATGTACGAGCGACACCTATATATATATATATATATGTTAATCATTAGAGTCGTTTGGTATAAAAAATAATAACATAGGGATTAGTAACATAGGGATTAGTGAATTAGTAACGTAGGGATTAATAATGCAAAAATTACTTTTATCAAGTGTTCGGTTATTACTTCCCACCTAATCTTGTATTTGGTTTAAAACTCTATAAAAACCTTCTTTTCAATTATACCGTTGAATTATTATGGAATTTTCTATTTCATGTAATTGTGTCAAGGTAGATAACTGCCGGACAATATTATTTTTTTGTGGCCTTCTAACTAGCTAAGAGAAGAACAATTTTATCGTCATGTTTGCTATTTTATCACTTGAATTATTTTAGCATAAAACTCTACAAAAATTTCCCTTACAATTATACCCTTGAGTTTTTATAGAATTTTCTATTTCACATAACTAGTCAAGTTAAATACTAAAATATGAAAAAGAAATTGTTATTAATTTTGAGGTGTGATATGTCACTAAGGAGATCCTTGATAGCACGGTGTATTTCTAATTTTTTTTGTTGGTCAAACATACCTTAAACGTAACATAGATTTAAGGCTACTTAAAATTTTCAAATACCTAAAGCTTATTTAAAAAAGAAAACAGATAGTTCAAGTGGTCAATCGACGAACTAAATTTTTAAAAAACTCCAAAAAATCAACCCGATATAACAAACCAAATATGGAGAAAAAAATATTACTTTGTGAAAAAAAATATTACTTTGTGAAATTATCAAATTACACTGAAACGAATTTGTAGAATTTAAAAGAACATTTATAACCAATCTAATATAATTAAAAAGGACATCAAATTACAAAATAAATTTAGGAAAAGAAATTAAAGAATAATTTAGTCTCCAATGATTGTTACACTCATAATAAGTTATTCCTCCATTGTCTAGAAATAAAATAAGACATCATATAATGTATAACTAATCCATGAATTAATTTAATAGAGTAATCAAACAATATATTTACTTAGCTAAATTTTAATCCAGAAACTATTTTAATTAGTACCGCCTACCAAACGACCCCTTAATTCCAATACTGGCAAATGGCAATGCTAATAGAATTATATACTTATTTATAACTCATCACCATGTTTATCTTTCTATTTTGCTTAATTTATCCTTCTACACTAAAAAAATGTTTTAAAGAACAACTTGGAAGAGCCCAATTTTGCTCAAAATAGCTGAAAATATAATTAAATATATAAAATATTTATTTTTAATAATTAAACTTTTAAATAAAATAGCCACAATTCAATATTATATCAACGCAGGCAAATATTTTAAGTTCGAGTCAGTAATTTCTGAAAGTACAATACTGAGATTCAATCAGTCTGTAATCTTTACAACAAAAAAGTAAGATTTTTTTTTCCTATGTCGGTGGATGCTTTTCTTCTAAATGTAAAAGTGATTTAATTAATGGTGTCAGCTTCGTGAGTTGTTGTTATTATTATTAAAAAGCAAATAAAAAAGACTAATAAGAAGCATCTAATCATTTTCTGCCGGATAATAAACAAAACAGTGAGATGATTACAAATTAACCACTAAAGAATGTGGTTTTAGTGGATGGAGTTGTTCTTTTAATAAAGATATATCGAGTTGGCTGTGAATATGAAAAAATTAGAAGTGTGGGGTCCACTTAACCAGCTCCACCCAATGGGTCCCAAAACCAGCTGGTCTTCTTTCATGGTTGAGTTCTTCATCAAGATCTGATTTTTATCACACTACAAGTGCCTAAAAAGGGTACTAAAGTAAGAGGGGTCCAACATTTTCTTGATCTTTTTTTGTTACCCTCTACAGAATATAAACATATTTTGACATAAAGTTACAATCTTTGAAGAACAAATTAGATATTTTTTGAGATCTGAAGAAGGGGCTGGATCTAATTTTGTCTACAGGGTATTTCTTCATACTTCAGATCTTTCGAAATATGTATATTTTTCATTTCTTGATTTTTTTTTTTGCTGTTTTGGTGGAAATTGAAGCTAGTTGCAGTGTCATTTTCTTTGATGTCTTTTTAAAGATTGGTGGACTGTTGCTCTTTTGGAACTAATACTAACTATGTTCAGTTGGATTAGTAGTTCTGTTATCTTGTTTAGCTGTTTAGTATGTATTGAGATAAATAGCCAATTTTGATCTATCTATGTGATTTTTGACCACTGTGGGACTGAGGATTCAGAATCTTTCTTGATTTTTATCCCTGTTTGAGAAATTAGAGTAGTAGTGTAGGTTCTGGATAACTTGATATCTGGTTAGAAATGACTGCTTAATTCATAGATCTTTCAGTTGTTACATTCTTTTCCTAAATGATCTTGAGATGATTTGTAGTTTCTCTCTTCACCCTTGTCCTAGTATTACTCTTGTAGTTTTTTGTCCTTTCCATTATTTCTTTTTCTAGACTGCTTTGGACTGTTTTTTCTTGAGTCCAGAGTCTATTGAAAACAATCTCTCTACCTCTTGAGTTAAGGTTTGTGTGCACTCTACCCTCTTAGACCCCACATTGTGGGAATACACTAGGTATGTTGTTGTTGTATTTGCTTCTTGTTAAATTGTGTGAGTTGTGTGGATGAATCTCTCACCGAAAAGGTTGAGCTAGCCATGTAATGTGCTTTGGTTTGTCTTTCAAATAGGGAAAATTGAGGAATGAATTGAAAATGGGGAAGAAAGGAAACTGGTTTTCTTCAGTAAAGAAGGCACTGAGCCCAGATCCTAAGGTGAGAATGCGACAAGGTTTTGTGGAATAGTTGTATCGAGCTTTTCTAGTATGCTGTAGCGCTTTTTCATCATTTAACAGTGACTAAATGTTCTTGAGCTCAATTTCAGAAAGCAAGTAAATCAAAGAAGAAATGGCTTGGGAAAGAAAAGGATCCAGTTCCAGATTCTTCATCCCTGGTTGCTGCCTCGGTGTCTCCTCCTCATCCTGTTCCTCATGCGGAAGAGGTCGCACTGGCTGAAGTGGAAGAGGAGCAGACAAAACATGCATACTCCGTTGCAGCTTCCACTTCTGCAGTTGCTGAAGCTGCTGTTTCAGCCACCGAGGCTGCTGCAGAGGTTGTTCCATTAGCTAAAGTGACTCAGTTTGCAGGCAAATCAAAGGAGGAAGTAGCCACAATCAGGATTCAGACTGCATTTAGAGGATATATGGTATGCTTCTGTACATTCTTATATTCGTTTTATTATAAACGAATTTCCCGTACATGGAAGTGTTTCTTTTCAGCTAGGGTACTGTAAGCTTGATACTTTTCCTTATTAGATCGGTAAAGCTAGTAATAAATGGTTTGATACTGAGAAGGAATTTGCTATTGGCATTTATATCTGCAGGCTAGGAGGGCATTGAGAGCTTTACGAGGGCTAGTCAGACTCAAATCACTTGCTGATGGACCTACGGTGAAACGACAAACTGCCCATACTCTAAAATGCATGCAAACTCTATCTCGTGTGCAGTCTCAGATTAGTTCTAGAAGGATTAGGATGTTGGAAGAGAATCAAGCTCTCCAGAGGCAGCTTATGCAGAAACATGCAAAAGAACTTGAGAGTTTGAGGGTCAGTATTCTTCCGTTATTCCACCTTTTTTTTTTCTGAAAGAAGGGCTGTAGATCTTGAATGTGAAAATTGATCCTCCATTAGACATCACGAGAGCTAAAACTTCCACAAATCTGTGCTTAGTGTTTTAATAACGTTCACTAGGAAATATTATATGCCGAATTATGTGGAAACATTAACTTCAAAAAATGCTGCAATATAGAACTTGATATCTACACTTGGCCGCATTAATAATTACTCATTGAAAGTTAGCTTGGAGATTTCACTATTTTGAAAGTTAAGCAGCTGATATGTTTTGTTTCAATTTTGTGAACAATCGTTCTTGGTTGAACCTTGTCAGTACCTTTCTGTACTTTTTTTTTCCTTAACCAATATTTTGTTTCTTTGCTATAGCTGTGAACTGAACTGCTCAGCATCTTGTAGCATTCTATGTTTTTTCAACCAAATTGGAGGGAGGGATATGATTACTATGCATATCTATATCTGCACAATAGAATGTGTCGAAATGGATTGTTTGCTTCTTTTTTTCTCTAATAGAAGTTTTTGTTTGTTTTGATAGAGAGGAGATGAATGGGATGACAGTGCACAATCAAAAGAGCAGATTGAAGCAAGCTTGCTCAGCAAATATGAAGCTGCTGTGAGACGAGAAAGAGCCCTAGCATATTCATATTCACATCAGGTAATTAATTAGCTATATCTTTTCTTCTATACAAAAGAATGAGCATTTAGGAAGAGCGCATTCGATGCATGTGGGTACATTATACATGTATATGACCTCTAGGAATCATGTTTACGACCTCTCGCATTTCTATCGTCAAAACTTTATGATGACATGATCACTTATATTGGGGTCTCATCTCTTTTTATTTTCCCTGTAAAACATATATAATGCATCACTTAAGCAGAATGACTCTAGCGTATGTTCAAAACTTATAATTTCATATCTAATTTTGGAAGTTATTTTGTATTGCTTGTGACAAAAACTTTGACCGTACAGAAAACCTGGAAGAAGTCACCAAGATCTGCCAACTTGTTGTTTATGGATCCAACCAATCCTCAGTGGGGTTGGAGCTGGTTAGATCAGTGGATGGGCGCTAAACCTTGGGAAACCCAAAGCATGTCAGAGAAGGAACTCAAAAATGATCAAATGTCCGTTCGAAGTGCCAGTATTGCTGGAGGAGAAATTACCAAGGCATTTGCCCGATATCAGCTGAACTCTGACCTCCCTTCTCCATCCAGCCAAAAACCAAGTCACCAATCTCCTACAACCCCTTCCAAGCCAGCCAATTCAATAGCATCCAGAAAATTGAAATCGGCAAGAGTAGCTGCAATAAGCCAAGATGATGATGCGCGAAGCATGATCAGTGTTCAATCAGAACGTAACAACAGGAGGCATAGCATTGGGGTATCATCTATAAGAGATGATGAGAGTTTGGGAAGCTCCTCCTCTGTACCAAGTTACATGGTACCTACTAAGTCAGCAAAAGCAAAAACACGTTTGCAAAACCCTTTAGGCATGGAGAACGGTACCCCAGAAAAGGGACCAGTTGGGTCTGTCAAGAAGCGACTCTCTTACCCGCCTTCACCTGCCAGAACAAGGCGGCATTCAGGCCCACCAAAATTGGAGAATACCTCCATGAACACCTCTATGAACACATCCATTGCCGAGGAAAACGTGAAAGAGGAGGTCAACTAATTAAGATGTCTGGAAATCACCTTCTCCATAAAATTCTTATTAGGTTGTTGCTGTATTTGGGCTCAACGCGGATGATTCTTGCTTTCATATATTTCCTTCTCGCAGAATTATTGAACACGTTAGATTGTGATAGTTGTGAATCATTTTACAGAAAACATTCTTCTTGATTGTGATTATATATGATTGTATCCTTGTTAAGTATCCACATAGTGTAACAAATTACAATATTTATTTATTCAGTTAAAGGTGCATTATTTGCTGTCTTTGAAATTTATCTATTTTTGCTTGCTTGAATTCTGGGGATGGTTGACAAAAAAATGGCCTTAGACCTGAATGTCAATCAGTCATAACAAGTACATTGTGTCTTTTCTTGGTAAGCCCCTCCCGGCATGCCTAGGATTGGACATAGGTAGCGTAAGATGGGGGCCGACATCAAGTAAACAATGAATTTGGACCAGCATGACCCTTATATCATGATAAAGAAATGGACTTTGAATCTAACTCAAATCTAAAAGTTAGCTCAAGGCAAGAATTATCTGCAGAATTTCCTTAGCATAGCTCATCTGGGACTCAACAATCTGCATTTCTTGAGACAAATGTTTTCTTAAAGTTAATATCACTAAAGGAAGGACCTTGAGTAGGAATAAAGTCTTTTGTAATTGGAATGAGTGTATATCACGTATTGGATTGTAAATGATGACAATTAACATAATGATGAAAGAGAATTGACAAGTGGGAAGGCAATATGGAATTGTGATGATTAGAGGTGGCAAAATAGCCTATGAAATTATAATGCGCAACTTATTCAAGGATTGATTATTGACGAGAAGAAATCATAATAATTCGCACAACTCATTCAAATTTGAGTTGATTATTGACGTGCTGATTTATTAGCTTAGTGTAATTTATTTCAACCCATCAAATTTTGGACTGATACAACAACAACAACCTAGTGAAATCTCATAACGTGGGGTCTGGCGGGTAAAGTGTACGCAGACCTTACTCCTACCAAGGTAGGATGGCTGTTTCCGAGAGACCATCGGCTCAAAAGAAGCATAAAAAGAGGTCAGATAAGGCTAAGAAGTTCAAAGCGATATGGAAAAGCAAATAACGAATAACGCAAATAACGAAAGCGACACAGATAAAATAGAGTAATCAAAGTAAAAAAAGTAATAGAAAGATAATAACAGAAGCCAGAGCACAAGAAATTATAGTGCGCTTATGCGCCTACTAATACGGAGGAATAACGAGACTATGTACTAGCTTTCTACCCTAATATGAGTCCTCCACACCCTCCTATCTAAGGTCATGTCCTTGGTAAGCTGTAACTGCATCATGTCCTGTCTAATCACCTCTTCCCAATATTTTTTCGGCCTACCCCTACCTCTTCTGAAACCATCCATGGCCAACTTCTCACACCTCCACACTGGGGCATCTGTGTCTCTCCTCTTCACATGCCCAAACCATCTCAGTCGCATTTCCCGCATTTTGTCTTCCACCGAGGCCACTCCTACCTTGTCTCGAATAGCCTCATTTCTAACACTATCGCTCCTGGTATGCCCACACATCCATCTCAACATTCTCATCTCGGCTACTTTCATCTTTTGAACATGAGAGACCTTAACTAGTCAACACTCCGCCACATATAACATAGCCGGTCTAACCACTACTTTGTAGAATTTGCCCTTAAGTTTTGATGGCACCTTTTTATGATAACATATTATAAGGTCCATACAAAGTATTCACTCATTTTTTACCATGTTCTTTGGCCTTAAGCCAAATTCGAATTGTTTACTGCCTAGAGTTTCAAAAAGTATTAGGTGATTTTTTCTTATTTATCTAAATTCCTACAATAGCATATTGACCCGGACACCACCAATTATATATATAAAGAAAATAATCAAAGCCCCATGTTTTCACTCTTACAACTAGACAATGACTAACTAATCTATTGAACTAAACCCAATGTACTATTCTTTACTAAAAGCTATATATAGAAGTCATGATCTCCTGAAAGCCATAAAAACTACTTCTCACCTTCTGATTATATGACAATTGATTTTAATAAAAAGTTGAAGTTAAATTATTTTCAAATTTAGAAAACTAACGATCATTTTGAAACAGACCCTTAATAATTCATAGATTTTATGATGGAGTATTTAAAATCACAAATTTCAAAAATTCTATAATCATATCATTGTATTTAAATCGATAGATACTAGTTAGGAGATTTATAGGTTTCTCCATAGCTGAAGGGATCCACCTAGAGGAGAGCTCTCTTTGTCCATAACCTAAATACCCTTTAGGAATGCATAGATATTAGTGAACCCTAACTGTCATCTAATATGTGGAAAAAACTCTATTGATATATATTTTATACACTAGGATTAAAGTTAAGGAGGAAGATAAGCAATAGTATCAAATCTAGCCTGTTGGGCTAAATTGTATGTGAAAAATGAGGTATTATGACGATAGTGTAAAATTTATCTTGTCTAATAAAATTTGTGAAAAATTTAATAAGATACGTAAAATTAAGATAAATCAAATTGTGATGAACAATCGAAAAATACATGCGAGATTTTCACATTCAACAAAATTTGTGAAGAATTTAAAAAGATAAATAAGACGCAAATATTTTATATTATTCGTCTAAAACTTTTCCCAAACCTGTGGTATGATTTTCATTCTTTAGTTTGTCTAGTGTTAAGTTTAGGTTATATTTGCAAAACCTTTTAAAATTGTAACAAACATTAAATAGTGGCGCAAAAGGGCCATATGGATAAACATCCGCAATTGAAAATGGTCCGGTTTGGTTAGGCCCAAATCCATTTTCCAGAGTATTCTCTTCTTCCTCATTTTCTCTTCTTCATTTCTGGGGAAAAAAAACCCTAACCGGAAAAGCCATGAGATATTCTTTGTTCTGAATTCTTCTTCAGAAAATGGTAATGAATTTTTTATTAGAAAAAAGTTACTTTTTAAAAAATTATTATTTCAGTAATTGTCCGCTTTGCTTAATTTGTTCATGTAAATTTTGATTTGATTTATCGTTTGTAAGATGATTTATAGTTTTTTCATGTAGCTGTAATTTTTGTACTTATTGTTTTGATAAAGTTTGAAGTTTTGTACTTAATAGTTTCTTCTATTTAATTACTACTATAGTTGTTTTGATAAAGTTTGAAGTTTTGCTTTTTATACATCCAAAGTGTTGATTCTAGTCTGTGAAGTTGGATTAAGTTATTTCTTTGGGTGTTTGATGCTGCCTAAGCGTTTTTTTTTTTTTGGATATCATTTCTGCTGACTCCAGCTATCTTGGATTGAGGAGTAGTTATTGTTGTTTACGCTCAAGTCTGCACCTTTTAGCTATTGTCTGTCTAAAATATCTATGTTGTCTAATTGTTGGATCTTTAGATATTGCTCCCAAACCCAAACAAAAGAGATTTGAAGTTTTTCCAAGTGTTATGTTTCGGTTCGGTTTGGTTTAGATCATTTTTTGCCTTTCAATTTGAGACAATGATTTTTCTTGTCTCCTTGGTGGAATTATTAGGGTGTTCTAACCAAATTGGAATAGACAAGTTCCTAGAGAGGGTGGATGAAGGGACGGAGAAATGCCCTCTTTGGTGGAAAAAAGACGGGTGGGCTCTAAAGTTGGATAGCGCCATATTTGTGCCCATTTGTGTTCATATAGTGTCTTCATATTTGTTGTTGGATGTGCGTTATCCCTTTTGTTGTAAGTTCTCCACTTATTAAATTAGGTGCACAAGAAACTCGCTATTTGTTATTGAACTTACTTTACTTAGTCTATGATGTGGCCTTTGGAATGAGGGTTCACATGCATGTTTTATATTCTAATGTTTAGTTTCCATATTCTTTTTCTCACTTTCACGTAGTTCTGCATCCCGTCAATTACTCATTGTCTTTCCATATTTTACTTCCAAGTATTTTGCTTTATCTATTTGTACATATGTCAAAGGATTACATAAATTTAAGCCGTAGTAGACCCAGGGGCTTTGTTCTAGTGATAAGAAAGTAGCGCGTGATATTACACACACACACACAGAGTTGCGTGTGCCGTGTGGTATGTGGTTAGGCGCATGTCACGAGTTTGAATCTTGCCGCAAATAAAGGCTAGTATTGATTATCCACCGAATGTCGAGCTGTGCACTAGCTGGCCCTTGGATTTTTCTCTGTTGTGGTTCCAATACATTATTGTTTTTTAACACAAGCAGTAGTAATTGTGTTAACAGGCTGCTTTTTTCATCTGTTGTGGTTTCATTATATTATCTTTTCGCAATCATAATTAAGAATTAACAACATACTTATTTCCAACTTGTGCATCAGACCACACCATTGATAGCAGGACTGAGTGTTGCTGCTGCTGCATTGGCTGGAAGGTATGGCATCCAGGCTTGGCAAGCATTCAAGGCCAGACCACCCACTGCAAGAATGCGAAAATTTTATGAAGGAGGTTTTCAGCCTAAAATGACAAGAAGGGAAGCAGCTCTTATTCTTGGTGTCAGGTGTGTTTTATCATTCTTTTTAAGGTTTGGTGGGATTGTCAATGCTTAGTTATAGAATGCATTACAAATGTGAAGACGCTCATTATTTGCATTGATGGGGAGATTATGTGTGGTTGTTTTGATGGTTATTTGCATTAATGTAGATGTGCCCAATAATGTTATCGCATCTATAAGAAATAATATTATAATGACTATGTTTAGTATTAAGAACAATGTCAATGTTGTACCGAGGTTGTGACCTAGTGACCAATGAAGTGGGTGCAAGTCTTGGAGCCTAGGGTTCAAATCCCCATAGAGGATAAAATATTACTCCCTCTGTCCTAATTACACACTTTCCTTTTTAGTCCGTCCCAAAAAGAATGTCACCTTTCTATTATTATAAACAATTTAACTTTATAATTTTTCATTTTCGTTTTAATGAAATGATTTATAGCCGCACAATGGTCAAGGAGTGTTTTAGACGACAAATTTCAAAAGTCTTCCTTTCTTTCTTAAACTTTGTGCCAAGTCAAGCGGTGTAGCATAAATTGAGACATAGGAGTAAGTGATTTCGTCCTGCCTAAGTCTTATTGAGCAGAGTTAACCGGGTCCCTGTGTTGGTGGAGGAGGTAGCAGGTACTATGTGGAATACCTTAGGTGTGCATAACCTAGCTAGCTTCAATGTGCTCCTTGCTAAAGGTTACAAATTATGGTGAAAATATGTTTTGGTAGATTTTGAACACTTATTATTTTCTTGTTGCACGTTGAGGCTGACCATCTATTTCATTCTAACTTAGTCAATTAAGCTCAGGATAATGACTATTTATTTTAACTAGAGGAACATCAATATATGTCTCTTAATACAATGTTTTTGGATGCTCTCCGTGAAGCACAATTTTATAAAAAAGACCAAAATAAACCTTGCACAAAGACTTCATATATACACAAATATTTCAATTTCAAAACTAAAAAAGTAGATAGCAAAACATCCTCCATAGGACAAACAAATTCAAAACCAAAAATCAAAATACATTGGTTGCCCCCCCCCCCCCCCCCACACACACAAAAACCCATTGCGACCAAGAATTGAAAAAATAAAATTGCCAGCCCCTCCCAGCAGTGAAGCGACAAAGAGGAAAAGAGAACAAAAGACATACTTGGAAAAAGACAATGGAGTTGCGGTCGCACAAAGGTGAATCCTAGTCGGACTCTTTTCGCTTTTTCGATTCGAAGAAATGTCCAGTTTCTTAGAATTAAAAAAAGCATACGCTTCTGCTCGCTTTGCGGTTCAGGGGTTGAAGCTCCCACTTCTGTTCACCTCTCTTGCTTTAACTATTTGAAGCGCCAGACCCCGCTTCACCTCACCTGCTTTCCTAAACACTGCTTAATGGGGAAGCAAATTTGAAGTAAAGCAAATATTGATGATAATAAGTGTCCTTTATTAGACTTTGGACATTTGTTATTAGTCCATTCCAAGCTTTGATTGAGTATGGAGTTTAAGAAAGAAATAATTTTTTTTTGAAACTTGTGGTCTAAAACAAGTTATATATATTTGTGTGGATATAAATCATTTTATTAAGGTAAAATGAAAAGTTTAAAGTTTAAAGTTTAATCTTACATATAGAAAAATACTCCCTCCATTCCTATTTAGTTGTCACAATTTTAGGTTTCACACCCCTTAAGAAACTAGTTAAGTTTACCATTATATCTTTATTTAGTGTAAAGTCGAGTTTTCAATAAATGATAAATATGCTTTTTGGAAGTCTAAATCAGCATTAATTCATATCAAATCTTGCAAAGTGAAATAAAAAGGCAATCTTTTCATATTTTCTTATACCCCACGAAAACTAAATTACAAATGGAGTACATTATAATTGAAATGCATTGGACGAATATTTCAAATTTTTGAGCTTGAAATTGAAGCCAAAAATTTCAATATGAATTGATCTAAAATCTGAAAATTTAAAATTTCTTACCTTAGTTTCCCTATATGTTTTATGTAAAAAGAATGTTTTATTAACTCTTGAAGTAAACGTGGAAGCCCACTCTTGAGTTATGAACATGGATTAATTACTTAGTTTTCCTATGTTGGTCAAATGCATACTTTCAAGGCTTCAAAGCTAATAACTCTCAAGGGTAAAATAGGAAGAATAATGTCATTTATGCATTGATTTTGTAAAATGACAAGTATTAAGGAACATCTATTTTTAGTAAGGATAGCATGTAAATAGAAACGGAGGGAGTATCATTTTTTTGTGACATACTAAAAAGGAAAGTGTTTCACATAAATTGGGACATAGTACTCCCTTCGTTCCTATTTAAATGGCATCCTTACTAAAAATAAATGTTCCTTAATACTTGTCATTTCACAAAACCAATGCATAAATGACACTATTCTCCTATTTTACCCTTGAGAGTTAGAGCCTGTTTGGATTGGCTTATGACTTATAAGTCATAAGTTAGAAATTCTAATTTATGCTTTTTGGCTTTTTTGTTACTTTGGCTAAAAAAACAAGTGCTTATAAGCATTTTTTTATTTTATCCAAACACTACAAAACTGCTTAAAAGCTATTTTGGCTTAAAAACATATAAAATAAGCCAATTCAAACAGGCTCTTGTTAGCCTTGAAAGTATGCATTTGACTAACATAGGAAATTAAAGTAATTAATTCATGTTCATAACTCAAGAGTGAGTTGCAATGTTTACTTCAAGAGTTAATAAAACATTTTTTACATAAAATATATAGGGAAATTTTCAGATTTTGGATCAATTCATATTGAAATTTTGGCTCCAATTTCAAGCTCAAAATTTGAGATAGTCGTCCAATGCATTTCAATACTCCATTTGTAATTTAGTCTTTACGAAGTATAAGCAAATATGAAAAGATTGTTTTTGTACTTCACTTTGCAAGATTTGATATGAATTAATGTTGATTTAGACTTCCAACAAACATTTTATCATTTATCGAAAACTTGACTTCAAGAGAACACAATGGTAAACTTACCTAGTTTCTTAAGGGGCGTGAGAACTAAATAGAAATGGAGGGAGTACTTTTTTTTTTGCACAATGATATTTACCATTCTGATAAACTGACCTAAAAATAAATCCTAATTATTTGTTACTCCATATTCTTTGGTAAGCCTTATGAAAAATCATTTTTATTGGGGAAGCTGTAGCAGTACTCAGTTGATCCAATTTATATGACATTCTTTTTTATTTGGTATATCCTGAAATGTTGGCACTATGTCTCGATAGTGTTATTAATTTATACAACTCTTACTACTTCAACTATTAAATTTTAATATGATGTGATGTTTTTCTCTATGGCAACAACATTTCAAATATTTATCACGTTTCATCCAGTAATAGTTATGTATCTATGATTCATATATAGTCGATCCCAACTTGTTTGAGATTGAGCCTTACTTGTGCATTCTATCTGACTAGCCTTACTTGTGCATTCTTGAAACGTTGAGATCAGAATAAGGTAGAGATGTCAGATCACGATTGATTTACAAGAAAGGCCCCTTTGGGGGATTAACTACTCAAATCTTTTGGAACATCTCTGGTAGATGTAGCTGCTCCATTGCATAAGTGTGGTGGTGCTTCATTTCCCCTTTTTTCTTAGAATCTTCTTTTTCAAGTTTTCTGCAAGATCAAAATTAGTTTGACATGGTAAAATCTATTATCCTAGAACAAGTCAAAAGCATATGCTGGCATCAGGTTGTGATCCTTTTGCACTGAAGACAACTTTTAGGGATCTCGTTGAGATTTAAGGGGATAAAATGTCAAAAGCCATCATTCCCTACTTCCTTTCCACAGAATCATATGAGAAGTAATATTTAGATGCTTTGATCTCTGCCTATATCACCAATGAGACTCAGCTAGTACTTTGTTATGTATGAGGAGATGATTTGTGACATGAGATATGGGCAAATTCAAAATGCCACTCATAGTAGAGTATATGGGCAAATAACATATTTGATTTGTTTTCCATCATCCTTAGGTTTCTTTTCCTGACTTTTGTCTTGCATGCTTTACCGTTGTTTTACTACCTCTTTCTTCTCCCTCCTTGCTCCTTTTTAAGCTTGTGATTTGGTTGATTTTAGGTAGTACATAACATTCTTGTTAAAGTGGAAAGGTATATCACTTCCTTTTCCACTAAATATCTGTGGGATAATTCATCTTCTGATCTATTGAATTGATTTCATTGGCATCATCTTCAACAGGGAAAGCACTCCACCAGATAAAGTGAGGGAGGCACATAGGAAGGTGATGGTAGCCAACCATCCAGATGCAGGAGGCAGTCACTACCTTGCTTCAAAAATTAATGAAGCAAAAGACATATTGCTTGGAAAGTCTAAGAACAGCGGTTCTGCATTTTAATCTCAACCGTGAGTCTCTTTGGTCCTTTAGAAGTTACAAATTACATGGTAACCGGAGGTGGATCATGCTTTCTGGCATCAGAGACAAATTTAAAGTGAAGTAGATTAATTCTTTTTGACCAAAAGATGTATGTTAGTTGGAGAAGGAAACACGTTTTGATAGTTGTATGAGTTCACTGAATGTGAAGAAGTTCCAGACATAGCATTAAGCCAATATGTACTTTTAACAATTGATGATACATATTCATGGTTAATAATTGGTTGGTTTCTTCTTTGTTTGGATGCTGGAAACACGCTATATTATTGCTGATTTGTTGCCACAAAGTTCTGGATATCAGATTATGTCGATACAAACAATGATAGTTATGAAATACTTGGACTTTGTGTTGATAAGAGCCAACTCTATTGGTCGCGCTACATCTGTATTTGTAGACCATGCTCGTATCCAAAATCTCACCAAGAACTAGTATACGTCAACCATTGTCCTCTCCTTTCAAACAATGTGAAACAATTCAGGAGAAATTTCACGTGAAGAAAATTGAGATATGGGTACTGCACCTGTTTTGATTTCAAATCAAGGTATTAGCTTTTGTTGAAAAGCAAATGCACGCAATGGTTAAAAGAGATCACCATAGGAAAAAACAGAATAAAAGAACTAGGCCCGTAGTATTATTTTGAAATATTTTTTTTAGGCTTGAAAAGACACTCAAAATGAGATGAATGGAATAGTGCAAAACCTTAAGAGGTCGTTTGATTGAGAAATGAGTTACCACAGGACCAATAATGATGAGATGTAATAATAACATCAATTAAACGAGTTATCCAAGATTAATAATGATGAGATGTAATATCAAGATTAATAATAACAAGATTATTTTGTGGATGTACTTATGTTTTGTTTATTAGACTAAAAATGGAATATAGGGTATAATATAAAACTTGTGTTTAGCTTAAAGTAGATAAACTAAAATAAACTTTTATTTTCAATTTTAATCTTGTCTTTATTATAAAGTTTGGGGAAAAAATTTCAGAGAAGGACAAATGTGTCATTTTGTTCTTTTATCAATGTGGAATAAAAATAATACCACAATATGATATAATTTAGGAAAAATTACTTGAATACATAACTTATTTTATCATATTCTCTAAAATTTTCTACCATTTGAAAAAATTACAAAAATACTTACTCTCTCCTATTATCAGATACATCACTTTACGCGATTTATCGAACAGATACATCACTTCATGCGATGTATCGGATAGATGTATCGGGACGTTGAGTGATGTATCCGGACCGAGAAGCGATGTATCGGGATGTATCCGAAACTAAAATGCGATGTATCGAGACGTTTTGAGATGTATCCGAATTTCACCAAATTAAGCGATTTTTGTAATTTGAAAAAGAATAAAGACATGATGTAATTAGCTCTTAATATTATGATAACATTATGAGATTTGCGTAATCCCTACTATAATTTATCTCAGGATAAAAAAATTCAACCAAACCTGAGATATAAACTTATCCCGAATTTAATTTCAAAATTATAATTCCCTTAACCCTCAAACCAAACGACTCTAATTATAGAACAAATGAAGTACTTCACAGCTTAATTCCCTACCAAAGAAATCATTTCCTTTGACCTTTCCATTCTCTCAAGCATATCTTAGCATGATTTTACCAGATAGAACATGCCCAACTTCTTTATAAAATATCTACTTCTGAGATTTTCCATAAAATAAATATATATTTTTTCAAAAAAGTAATCATTTGATAGTACATTTTACATTGATGATAAATTGATTCACTAGCTTGTTGAGGCTTTTATCTTAAAAGTTGATACTTGACTTAAACTTAAAGTTAAGTATAATTAAGTTGTACTATTTTCATTGATAAAAATCTGAATAGACTTCAAAATTTTTGATTAGTTAATTATTCAAAACGCAAAAAAAAAAAAAAGACAAAAATTAGTTGTCTTAATCTTGATAATTATAACTGACAATGAAGCATACAATTTATAAGGATATAACTTAATTTTTGGTTAGCCACATGCATGTGCATTTTAAGTATTTAATTAAAAACATAGTTGTCTAGAATTAGTAGAGTTTTAAAAAAAATTGAAGATGCCACAACGAAAGAAAGCCTGTCTTTACCAACCAAGCCTCTAGATAACACAAATTAGACTGATGTGATGGTTCACGATTTTTTTAAAATTTTTATTTAGATTTCGAATTCAAACTCTTGAAAATGTAAAAAAATCTCATAAAAAACTCACAACTCTAACGAATTTCTGGGCATACGATTTAGGATGTGTTTGATACAATTTTTTTCAAAAAAAAAAGCAAATTCTTTAAAAGTTGAAAAAAAATCACTTCCCTTAAAGTATTTACAATATTACATATGAATACGTTTAAAATATATATTTTTCCTTACCCATTACATACCAAAAAGTAAGTAACAAATATCATTTATTTTCTTAACAAATATTTTCCACAGAACACGTTTTTTCTTCGTACCAAAAACACAATTACACATTAATCAAAACTTTAAAATTGTCACGATTCAATCCATCGGACCGTGCGGGCACCTACTCTAACACCTAAGCAGGAGAACTCTTAATCTCCAAATGAATAACATGTGGAAGTTTAACGAAAATATCAACACAACATTCTAAAAGGGAAAGAAGACACCGTATATTAAATTAAAACTCTGAAGTTAATTACACAACAGTATTCTAACACCCCAGGGATACTAGTATCTCAATATGACAATTAAGTTTTCATATTAGGTGTTATCTTTCTATCACATCCTTATGACTTGTATACTAGTATCTCAATATGACAATTAAGTTTTTTTAAAATTTTTATGTTATATTTATCTCTTTATAACAATTATTTACTTATAATAACAATAACCAACTTTATAACAATACACTCTTTATAAATTAACCTCTCTGTAACAACTATTTTTAATATTAATATAGAAATAGAACCTCTACTATTACCAATAATAGATTTAGAGATTTTGGCCAAATGTGTATTTTGATACGTTAATACATCTTTTATGACGAAAAAAATATTATATGAATATATATTTATTATCATTAAAAAAATTCTCTTATTTATACCAAGTGTGATTAAGTTTAAAACTTGACATTTTTTTTGCTTATAACAGTTAAACATTATTTAAATTTCAAATATTATTATGGCGGCATATCAATCAATCGCTATATCAATTTAAAAAATCTTGAAAATAATTATATTGTTATAGAAAAATTTAACTGTATTTTATTTAAAAAGTGATTATAAATATAAAAATATGTCAAATTATTGCGTAGTTAACTAGCGCAAGTCAACTACGCGTGTAAAAGATAATGTTGAGGATTATAAAAGATTTTGGTCCGTGAGGTTCACGGATAATAGACTCTATAAATTAAATTGGAAAAAAATAATAAATTTTCTCCTAGTCTTTATTTATGTATCACTTATTTTAAAATTACTAGTACTAACGGTAAAGTTGAATAAAATAATTTTTTAATTTTTTTTAAATAATTAAGTATTTTTAATAACAACTTTTAGTAAATATAATAATTAAATGGGAATGGAAGGAGTATATAGTGGTATATATCATATAACATTAAAAGATTTTTCCTCTGTTTTAAAATAAGTTATTTTTTATATTTATTTTATTTCAAAATAAGTGATATTTTATAATTAGGAAAAATTAACTTTTTTCTTTCAAAATTGCATTTGTTTTAATACCTGAAGTTGTACACCATTGAAGAGCCGCTTCTTTCTTCAAGCATTTAATTAAGAGTAAGATAGTAAAATACTTTTACTCATTTCATTTCTTTCTAGTTATTATAGTTTTTTTTTTAGAGTCAAACGATATGAATTATTACTAATATTTTAAGATATATATTTTTTATTATGTTAATATGAAAAAAATATAATTTATAGTACTTACACATAGATTTTGAATATCAAAATTTTTATTTAAAATATCAAATTAATGTAATTTAATTTAACTTTAAAAATTAGTTAAATTGACTTTTAAAATGAGCTGGATCAACTAAAAATGAACAAAGAAAGTATTTTCTATGAAAGAGTAATTCTTTTAAGGATTGTGTCAAAGCTATAAATACCCCTTACTTTAAAAGATGAAAATATACAGTAATTATATTTTAATATTTTCTTGCAAAGATAACTTAAAAGTACTGTGCTTTTATACTTAGAATAATTTTTTTACTTGACCATTAAATTAAGAAAAAATTATTATTTTCTTCCAATAATACATTTATCATAAAGTAACTACAAGTCAAGTTTAATTTTCAAAATATAATTGATAAGATCAATTTAGTAAAATAAATTATCAATAAATATTTTTAAAAAATATATACATATCAATTTACTTTGCTCCATTTGTTAGTTGAACCCTTCTACTTAGCAGTTTTCAACTAAACCCTTTAGAACACAATATTTCAAATCATTTTCTCATCCGATCATTATACGTGTAATACACTCGACTCCACATAGCATTCCAAGTCATTTTTTAATGATACATAAGAAATTATATTTTAAAAAAATAAAAAATCAAATAGGCCACTTTTACATTTCTGAAAAATACCAATAGTCATCTTCTTCATATTACTCACAAATTGAACATCAAATTTATGCCAAATAGGTGAAATTCTTTCCATTTGACTTGAAAATTCGACTACAAGTTTACCAACACAAACCCAATGAGCATCAATCACATTTTAAAATCAATTTCACAAATTTACAAGACCCATTTTTATTGTTCTTTAAGCTTTTTCAAATTCATTCATGGAGTTTAAAATTTTTCAATACCCATCATCGCCTTCATGTTAATCCATACACACACCTCTTCTTTGAAACTAACTAACACAAACAATGGTACCAATATTTTTAAAATCTAGAAAACTAAAAACTAGAGAGGTAAGGGGGTGGCCAACAAGGGCTATGGGATGGAATGTTGATTTGTAGCAAAAAAGTTGAGGAAGAAGAAGAAGATGAGGAGGAGAATGGGTGTGATGGATGAATTCGGAGAAGAAAAGGGCTAGAGGAGAAGAATTTTGGGGATTCGGTGCGGATGAGGCTGGGTTGAAGAAGAAGAAAGTTGGTCGTGGGATGGTTGAAGAAGATTTTTTTTTTTTTTAATTTTTTAAAATCAATTCTTATTTTTAAAAATAATTTTAATATAAAATTATGTATGTACTCGCTTTAAAATGCGTGCTTTCACACGTTTATCCAATTCAGCGCCACATAAGTCGATCAATGGTCAGAGGGGTTTGAAATGTTGTGTTCTAATGGGATTAAGGGTTCAGTTGATAAATTGTTAAGTTAGGAGGGTTCAACTGACAAACGAAACCAAATACAAGGGTCTTCGAGGTCACTCCGCCTATAATTAATGATGCAAGTTCCGAAACACCCTTACATTTCCCCATATATACTCCATAGACCATGTTGGAAAAGAATTCCCCTAAATATTTACTACTCCATTATCATTTCTAAAACTACCCAAAAGAAAAAACAAAATTATTTTTCATTGACTATAAGCACAAAAAATATAAAAATATAAAAACTAGAAAAAGAAAAAATGAAGTAGAGTAGTCATTTTTCATTGGACAACAAAACAAGTGAAGTCCATCTTGATTCGGTAATTTGAGAGCTATCATTCACTAACTCTGGTGGGTCCCACAACATCCAATAGCGCATGTTTCAAGAGGGTTCATATTATTTTTCCTCTCAATTTAAATGAGATTTTTTGAAATTCTAGAGTCAAATTAACTTTCTTTTTTATCTTGATTTTTCATATGTTTTTTTAAAATATTTTAAATAATTAATTATTATAACTTGTAATATTTTTAAGGGAAAACTACACGATCAATGATGAAACTATTTATTTAAATTGGACCCAACTCAAATTATTTATTTTTAATAGATTCATGGCCTAAACTATTTATCCTTTTAACCCACTTTCTCCCTTTTAATTTCGCGTGTGACATCATGCTGACATCAGCATCACTGCTCTTTTTTGATACCATTAGAGTATAATATACCTTGATGGTATCAAACAGTTTATTAGAGTATATTATACTTTGATGGTATTAAACAAAGTATAATATACTCTGGTGGTATCAATCAATTTCGCTCAAACACTGTCTCTTCCTTCTTGATACCATGAGAGTATATATTATACTCTAATGGTATCAAACAACTTCGCTCAAGCACTGTCTCTTCCTTCTTGATACCATCAGAGTATATATATACTCTCATGGTATCAAACGTGTATTTACGCTAATGGCCCTTCCCTTGTTCCTCTTTGATACGATCAAAGTATATTATACTTTGATGGTATCAAACAATTTATCAAAAAGGAAGAAATAGTATTTCAGCGAAACTGCTTGATACCATCAGAGTATATTATATACTCTCATGGTATCAAATGCGCGAGATAGCTAAAAACAAGAGGTATGAAAGTAATGGCGTATGCAATGGTAAATAGTTTTCTTTTTTGGGATATAACAATAATTATTCCTATTTTTAATGTAATTATTAAATATGGAGATTTATTTTAAATAAATTAAAATTTTATTTTTGAATTTACGGTGAAAATTTAATATTGAAATTTGAGTTTGTGTCACATAATTTTAGATTAAAAAAAAGGTTCAGCTTAGTGCACAAAATATTTTACATTGATAGGGTCTCGTCGCTGTTTTCACGGTTTAAATTATTTTGAAAAAAGCTACATAATATATATTTATATATATATATATATATATATATATATATAAATTTTAAATCACCTAAATTAAAGATTTAACTCAATAATTTAAGAATTCAAAATTATAGTTCACTAGACAACTAACTGTTAGCTCCATAGGCTCCCCTTCAAATTAGTGTACCTTCTTTTTCAATCTTTTTCCTAGTACTCCTATTTTATATTTTTCCAATTTCTACATCCACTGACAAAAAACAGAACTACTACATAGAAGTGAAGTTGAGAGGGGAAAAAGAAAAGAAAAACAGAGTATTTTTCTTCTTCTTAGATTATTTTTTTTTTTTTTTTTGTTGTTGTAAAGATAGCAGCTGCTAGTTTCTGACTAAATAAAAACTTGATTTTTCACTGGACAGAGATATGTCTGGTCAGTTCAAAAACTGTTCATTTATTGTCTTATAGACAGCTTGTTGATTCTTCTCATTTATAATGGTTATGTTCTTTCCTCAGTTTTCATGTGTTTGGTGTACTAGTAGTTGTTCACAGCATTCATTTCTCATGTGGGTTGGTGTCCTTTTTTTCTTTTTTGTGAATGTGAGTTGGTTTCTTTGGAATAAAGGTTCAGTCCTTGAGGTTGTTTTTAGTTTTTTTTTTTTCTGTTTCAGATCTGTTTATGCATTAGGAACAGAGAAAATAATAATTCAAGAAAAGACTTCCTAGTTGTGAATCATTTTATGTGGTTGTGTTCCATAAAGTCATTACTGATTACTATGTTAATTAGGCACTTTTCAAAGTTTTTAATTGTGGTTTGTAATGTCTTAGATGAGTTTAAATGGAGCCACAAAGACAATAATTGTCTTTGTTTTTTTTTCCTTGTGATGATTGTGGTGTTCAGGCTACTAAGTTTAGACCGACCGATGTAAAGAAATCACCTAATGTTTTTTTTTGTCGTTGGTATTTGAACCTAAACTTATTGACCACTAGGCCGCACACTTAATGTGTCTTTGTTGTTATGATGATGGTTTCTAAAGTCATTTTCTATGTGTATTTTAGTGTCATTTTCTTAGGCTTGATGTTGTCCCAAAGTGTTATATTGCTGTTATTATACAGTATAAACAACATGAGTAGAGATGAAGTTATAGGGATCTTTTTTTTTTTTTTTTTGGATATATATGACTTACATAATTGGGGTGCATTCGTTTCTTCTCTTTTTCTGTTTTGGCTTCTTGCTCTTTTATTGTATATTTGGTTGGTGGTAGTGGAGGTTGTTTCTATTTGGAGTTCCTTTGAAGGGATTGTATGTTTTACTTAATTTGGTTTCTAATTTGGATGTGGATTGCAATTTGCAAATCCATCATGTACTATATTGTTATTTTCTTTAGTTTTGTACTTTTGCATATGCACATTTTAATCAAATTTTTTTCTAAACCAAGAAATCTTCTCAACTATTTCAGGTGTTGCTGAGAGGAAATTAATATTATGCAGACACCAAAGTCAAGGTATTCATAATCTCTAACAGTAAATGACAATATTTCATCCTTGAAATAACATACAGTTCTGTAGTTATTATTATCTATATATTAGAAACAAGAATGGTAACCAAGTACTCGAAACTTGCAAGTAATGTAGAGTTTTGTACTAAAATTATTTTCTCTTATACTTCAAATCAAACGAGCCCCGGGAACAATGTTCTTAGCAGTAATATGAGAACCATTCATGTGTCATTGAGTACTTGAAGATCTGCAGCTCAGCTTATGCTATCTCAGACAAAAACTAATTGAAATCGATATTGAAGGGAGTAAGTGCTTTGAACTAAGAGTTAGATGCTTATCGCGAAAAAAAGAGGAAAAAACTCTCTTATTACTTGTTCTGTGATTATCTTTGACAATTTGACATGTAAATTTCTGTAACATATTTGTACTAGCTATAGAATACTACTAGAACGGAGCCTTGGAGCAAAGGTAAAGTTGTCTCTGTGTGACCTATAAGTGACGGGTTCGAGATCAATGTTCTGATGTGATTCATACATTTTGAGTTCTTGGATTTTATCTGTAGTTAGTTGTTTGACTATCTTATTCACCTTTGTTTGCTTGTTTTTGGCTGAAGGAATGTTACGGTGGAGGTGCCACAAAGGAAATCTCCTGCAGCACCAAAGACAGCTCGAAAGCTCAAAACTCCAGGATCAGATGCTGCTACCAGGACCCCTAAAGAGAGGAGTCCTAAAGTTGTTGTTCGTCGTTCTCCACGTAGTCCAGCTTTAGAGGTAAGGAAGAAACTTGAATACTTAAGGTTCACAAAAATTTCTGCAACATAGTTAGAACTTTCATCCTATTAATCTTGTCATGTCTCATTCTTATAAATTGGGAGCTACCATGTTCAGTTATACTTTTAACTCTTTTGTCTCGAAATGACCATTTGATATAGCTATTTCTCTCAGCAAGCGTTAAAAAACCTTCATGTCTTTCTAGCACTCTTGAATGGGACGGTCTTTGTACTGAAACTGTTTTGTTCTTGTTGAGGAAGATTTATGGTAGTGTCACTAAATAGAGTGGCTTCATGCCTCTCTTCGTGGTAGATATATGGCACGATCACTAAATCAGATGTTCTTTCTATTTCCTTGTTCTTTTTTTCAGTTTCGTGTTTGAGTAGCTGGTTCGAGGCACTTGCAGTATTTGATGGAAAACTTATTCTATTTATAGAACTTAAATTCCATAATCTACAGCATTATCTTTCTATTCTTATCTGAGGACCCTGCTAAAGCAGGATGCTTTGTGCACCGGACTGCCCTTTTATTAGTTCTTTGCTGCTCTCTTACTGCTTAAAGGTCCTCAAATGTTACTAAGGTACTCATTGCTCATATTTGTTTAACAGAAGAAGCTTTCAACCAGAGATTCTGACTTGGAAACTCAGCTTGCTCAACTTCAAGAGGAGCTAAAGAAGGTAAAGGATCAGCTCAATTCATCTGAATCATTAAAAAGACGGGCTCAACTAGAGGCGGAGGAAGCGAAGAAGCAGCTCACAGCTATGTCAGAGCAGCTTGAGGAATCTGAGAAACAGCTAGTTGAACTCTCGGATTCTGAGGAAGCTCGAATCCTGGAGCTACGCAAGCTCTCACAAGATCGAGATCGAGCATGGGAATCTGAACTTGAGGCTGTCCAGAAGCAGCATGAATTCGACTCTGCTGCTCTAGGTTCTGCTATGAATGAAATCCAGAAGCTTAAAATTCAGCTGGATCGTGTCGCTGATTCTGAAGCCAATCAAGCTCGACATGCTGAATCAGCTTATGCTGAGATTCAAAGCTTAAGGGTAGAACTTATGGAAACACTTACATTGGTCGAAAAATTGAGAAATCAGCTAAATGATAGCAAGGAATCTGAGTCTTGTGCGCTTGAAGAAGTGAGTAAAGCGCGGATGCAGCTGGAAGTGGCAAAGATGACCGAGGATTCTCTACATTCTGAAGGTCTGAAAGCAATGGAGGCTTACAAGTCCTTGTCGTTGGAGTTAAAACAATCAAACGATCGAGTAGCTACATTGGAGGAACTTGTCAGTGAACTTCAAAGTGCTCAAGGTATCGAAAACATGAACTCTGCACATGAAAATGGAGTTAATGTGGAAGCCGAGGAACTCAAAACCGAGCTGAGTAATCTACAAGTTGAAATAAGTCAACTAAGAGCTGCATTAGAGGTTTCAGAGACAAGATATCAGGAAGAATATATCCAGAGAACTTTGCAGATTAGAAGTGCTTATGAGCTAGTGGAACAAACGAAATCTGAATCAATACAGAGAGAGGCTGAATGGGAGGCAAAGTTAGAGGCTACAAAAGCTGACTTGGAAGAGTTAAAGGAGAAATTAATGAGCAAAGAAGCTACGTTACGAAGCATTTCAGACGAAAATAAGAATTTCAGTACATTAGATGTTGTACTGAAGGAATCAGAGTCAACTCTAGGAGTATTGAGGGCAAGTTTGCTCAACAGAGAAATGGAGTTGCAAAGTATGAAGGAGGAAAATGAGATACTGAAGTCCGAAATGAAGAAGAGGGAAACTGAGGGTAGCAAAGCGAATGATTCAGCTCTTGCCTTGGCAGAAGCCGCAAGATGTGCAGAAAAAGAGGCCCTGATAAAGTTAGGACACTTGACTGAGGAAGCGGATAATAGTATTAGAAAGGCAGCACGTGTGACCGAGCAGTTGGATGCAGCACAGAATGCCAACTCTGAGATGGAAGCTGAGTTGAGGAGGTTAAAAGTGCAATCTGATCAGTGGAGGAAGGCTGCTGAGGCAGCTGCAGCTATGCTTTCAACTGGAAATAACGGGAAATACGCAGAGAGAACAGGTTCTTTAGATTACCACACTAAGCTGGATTCGCCATTATCTGAAGATACGGATGATGACTCGCCCAAGAAGAAGAATGGAAACATGTTGAAAAAGATTGGTGTTTTATTGAAAAAAAGCCAGAAGTAGAAGCATATCTTTGCAGGTTGCTTTTGAATAATCACTGTTTGATTTGTATGATAATAATAGTCTAGTTTATATTTCCAGTTTTTTTTGTTAATAAATCTACTATACACCTTATGAATCTCATAGAAGATTTTTGTATAGCTATTTGAAATTAAGAACACTGTATGATCTCCGTTGCCAAATATTTGGTAGGCTCTCTAAGGAGATATTAAGTGTTGTAATTTCTTTTGGTTATAATCTTCAGTTTATATGGTAGTTGGTCTACTCTGATATTTTGAACAAATTCTGCAGATGTAATGAAGCAAAGAAACATGATTGAGTGTATACGATATGTTTTCCAATTTTTTCAAGTTTGGTTGGTTAAAATGTTTTGGAAAACGATCTTTTAGGAAAACAAGTCGAAAAATGACTGAAAGTATGGAAAAACAAGTTTCAAAAGTGAAGTTCCAAGCTCATTGTCTTCCCCCCACCCATTCAACTCCCATGCCTTGACCATCCCGCTACACCACGAACCCCACTCCCCACCCAATATCCCACCTTTATAGTGTTTTTCTACCTTACATATAAATGTTGTTATGATAATATTTTGTTGCTTACTTAACAAATACTAAAAAGTAAGTAAGAAATCAACTTTTTTTTAAGAAAACAATTTCCTAAATGCCGAACATGTTAAAGAGCAAGTGGATGTCCATTTAAGTAGGACCCGTTTGACAATTAGTAGACATTGGATGTCCATTTAAGTAGGATCCACTTGGCAATTTGTAGACAACTTGTAGGCAAGTTATACTCATTTTTTTGGCTATAAAAGTCATTCCCTGCAATACAAAATTGATACGGAACAATATTCAATCTCTCCTCTCTCTATTTCTCATACTCTCTCCTTCTTAATTTGCTAAGTTAATTTATTTTATAACACGTTATCAACACGAAACTCTAATTTTTTTCCAGAAAATTAACTTCTATATTAGGTATATCTACTGAAAAAATTTAATTTTAAGTTGTCTTTGTTATTTTTAAATTAATTTTCATCTTGTCAAAATTGGAGTTTGTGGCACTTGATATTTCTGACAAAAATTATTTGTCATGGGTACTTGTTGCTGAAATTCACCTTACTGCTAAGGGTCTTGGTGATGCTATAATCGAAGAAAATAAAGCATCACGTCAGGATAAAGTAAAGACTATGATTTTCCTTCGTCGTCATCTAGATGAAAGTCCGAAGGTTGAATACTTGACAGTGAAAGATCCACTTGAATTGTGGATAGATTTAAAAGGAAGGTATGACCACCTCAGGGCAACAGTATTGCCAAGGGATCGTTATGATTTTGTGGGAAAACTATAAATGATAAGGACATGTTGGAAAAGACACTAACTACTTTCCATGCCTCTAATGTGATATTACAGCAACAATACCGTGAAAAAGATTTTCAAAAATACTCTGAATTGATCTCATACCTTCCGATGGCTGAGCAATATAATGCTCTTTTAATGAAAAATTATGAAGTCCGTCTCACTGGAACTGTTCCGTTACCGAAAGCAAATGTGGTAGAAGCACATGACCAGTCTAAAAGAAGACAATAAAAATCAAGGCCACAATAATGTATGTGGACATGACAATGGTAGAAGACGATATAATAATCGTTGTGGTGGTGGTCAATATAAAAGGGAGAACAATATGAGTTCTCAAAGTGGACCTTCAAGAAGTAACCGTCATCGTTGTAGCATGAAAGGCAACTGGAAAAATGAATGTCGGACGCCTAAGCATTTTGTAAGGCTTTATCAAAATTTCTTCAAAAGAAAGGCAAATAGAGGTGGTGCCTCTTCTTCTAATGCTCGGATACAGTCACACTTGGCATTTGAAAATAGTGTTGAGACAAAACCTTCGTATAATGATAATATTAAAGCAAATCTGACTTTGAAGGATAACGATTTTAATGACCTCAATGATATTACTCATTTGGAGGTTGAAGACTTCTTTAAGGATTATAATTGATGTTTAATTTCATTATATGATTTACAATATGTTGTCGTTTTTATGTACTTTTAATTATCATGTTTTTACATTTATCTATTTAAAAGAAAGAAGAAAAAAAGACTTATGTTTTTCTAGCAATATTGTTACTTACTTTATCTCTTATAATGTATTTTTATTTTATGAAGATAAATAAATTTTTCAGTCTTCAATTGGATCGAAGATGAGTAATGGAGATATGTGTCTTTTGGATAATGCCACAACTCATACGATATTAAAAGAAAAGAAATATTTCTGTCATTTGATTATGAAAAAGGCCTATGTCAATACAATATCCGGTAGTACAAAATTGATTAAAGGATCTGGAAGAGCGGCCTTATTACTACCTGGAGGAACGATATTGGTAATGCATTGTATTGTAGTAAGTCTTAAAAAAACTTGTTAAGTTTCAAGGTTATTCATCAAAATGGCGATCATATTGAGACTACGAATGAAGGAAAGATTGAATACCTTTATATTACTACAATAAATACGGAGAAGAAAATTGTGCATAAAAAATTACCTGCACTTTTTTCTGGATTGTACCATACAAATATTGATACTATTAAATCACATGCTATAGTAAACAAAATATTTACTGACTCTAATGATTTTATCATTTGGCATGACCGGTTGGGCCATTTCGATTATAATATGATGCGCAGAATTATTGAGAATTCACATGGACACACTTTGAAGAATTAGAAAATTCCTCAATCTAAGGAATTATCTTGTGTTGCTTGTTCCCAAGGAAAACTGATTATTAAACCATCAACAACTAAGGTTGGGATTAAATTCTCTGCGTTTCTGGAACGTATACATGGTGATATATATGGGTCAATTCACCCTTCACATGAATCATTTAAATATTATATGATTTTGATAGATGCATCATCAAGATGGTCACATATGTGCTTATTATCAACTTGCAACATGGCTTTTGCGAGATTGTTAGCTCAAATTATAAGGTTAAGAATACAATTTTCAGATTATGCAATAAAGACAATTCATCTTGATAATGCTAGTGAATTTATATCTCAATCCTTTAATGATTATTGTTTGTCGGTTGAAATAAAAGTTGAGCATCCGGTCGCTCATGTTCATACTCAAAATGGTCTAGCAGAATCATTGATTGAACGCCTCCAATTGATAGCTAGACCATTGCTAATGAGGACAAAACTTCCTTTTTCGATATGAGGGCATGCTATTTTGCATGCAGCAACACTTGTGCATATAAGACCAACAAATTTTCATGAATTTTTTCCATTACAGTTGGCTTTTGGAAGGGAGGCAAACATATCCCATCTTAGAATATTTTGGTGTGCGATATATGTCCCAATTGCTCCACCACACTGCACAAAGATGGGTCCCCAAAGAAGGTTGGAAATATATGTTGGGTATGAATCTCCTTCTATTATAAAATATTTAAAATCTATGACAGGAGATTTATTTACGGTAAGATTCGATGATTGTCATTTTGATGAATCAGTATACCCAACATTAGGGGGAGAACATGAACAATTGGAAAATGAGATAGATTGAAATTCATTATCATTATCTCATTTAGATCCTCGAACAAATCAATGTGAGTAAGAAGTTCAAAAGATGATTTTTTTATAGAATATTGCAAATCAACTACCGGATGCATTTACTAACCTTCCACGGGTTATTAAATCGCATATCCCAGCTGCTAATGCTCAAGTTCGAGTTGATGTCCCGGTAGAACAACTTGTTTAGGCAGATGAGTCTAGGTCACGCTTAAAATGTAGAAGACCAATTGGTTTCAAAGATAAAAATCCTCAAAAAAGGAAAGGAATAAATTATCAAGATGATCATAATTTGGAGGCAATTGCTCAAGAAGAGCCATAGACATAACAAACGGTGATACCACCGAGGATGTCCAAGTACCTGAAAATAATGAGAATGAAGAAATCTCAATAAGTTATGTCTCAACAGGGAAACGGTGGAATCGAAATGATATTGTGGTCGATAATATTTTTGCTTATAATGTTGTCATTGAAATAATACAACAAGATAAGGATCTTGAACCAAAATCTGTCGATGAATGTAGACAGAGAAATTATTGACCAAAATAAAAGGATGCAATTCAAGTAGAGTTAACTTCACTTGAAAAACGTGAAGTTTTTGGATCAATAATCCGAATACCTAAAGGTGTCAAGCCAGTAGGGTACAAATGAGTTTTTGTGCGTAAACGAAATGAAAAAGGTGAATCGTAAGATATAAAGCACGACTTGTAGCCTACGGTTTTTCGCAAAGGCCTGACATTGACTATATGGAAACATATTCCCATGTGGTGGATGCAATTACCTTCAGATATTTAATGAATTTGACAGTTTATGAAAAGCTTGAAATGTATATAATTGACGTGGTCACTGCCTATTTATATGGCTCAGTGGACCACGACATTTTTATGAAAATTTTTGAAGGATTCAAAGTGCCTGAAGCATACAAGAATTCTCAAAAAACTTGCTCAATAAAGTTTCAGAAATCCTTATACGGGTTAAAACAATTAGGGCGCATGTGGTACAATCGTTTTAGTGAATATTTGCTAAAAGAAGGATATAAAAATGATCCAATTTGTCCTTGTGTCTTTATGAAAAGGTTTGGATCTGAATTTATCGTAATAGCAGTATATGTTGATGATTTGAATATTATTGAAACTCCGAAAGAACTTTCAAAGCCAGTAAAATGTCTGAAAAAGAAGTTTGAAATGAAAGACCTCGAAAAGATAAAAAAATTTCTTGGTCTATAAATTGAATATTTTACAAATGGAATATTTGTACATCAGTCAACATATACTGAAAAAATATTTTAAAGAGGTTTTATATGATTAAAGCACATCCATTGAGTACCCCAATGGTTGTGAGATCTCATGATATTAATACAAATTCATTTTGACATCATGAAAATGATGAAGAGCTTATTGGTGCTGAAATACCATATCTTAGTGCAATTAGTGCATTAATGTATTTTGCCAATAATTCTAGACCAGATATAGTTTTCTCTGTAAGCTTGTTATCAAGATTTAGTTCTTCTCCAACACGAAGACACTGGAATGAAATTAAGCATATATTCAGATATCTCCAAGGGACCATTGATATAGGATTGTTTTACTTAAATGAATTCACGTCACAATTGATTGGTTAAGCAGATGCGGGATATTTGTCCGATCCCCATAAAGGTCGATCGTAGACAAGCTATTTGTTTACATGTGATGGTACATCTATATCATGACGTTCAACAAAGCAAACTATGATTGCCACTTCCTCAAATCATGCAGAGATAATAGTTATCCATGAAGCAAGTCGAGAATGCATTTGGTTAAGATCAATAACTCAACACATTCAAGAAACATGCATAGCTCAACTGAAGGGAGGATACATCAAAGGAGACAGAACAAAACATATTTTAGCAAAATTATTTTTTACTCATGATCTTCAAAAGAAGGGTGAAATAGATGTCCAACAAGTTCGTTCAAGTAACAATTTAGCAGATATGTTTACCAAGGCATTGCCGACTTCAACCTTTGAGAAAATGAGATACAAAATTAGAATGCGACGTCTTCGAGATATCAAATGAAGTTTTCATCAGGGGGAGTAAAATACGTATTGCACTCTTTTTCCCTTAACCAAAGTTTTGTCCCACTATTTTTTTTTTGGTATAGTTTTTAATGAGGCAGCACTCAAGGCGTATTACTAGATGTGTGTATTCTTTTTTCTTCACTAGGCTTTCTCCCACTGGGTTTTTTCTAGTAAGGTTTTAACGAGGCACAATATTTATGGATGTTTACGATAGCTATGTTTATTATTTCTTGTAAAAAATTTAATGAGACATATTTTACGTGGACATATAAGGGAGAGTGTTAAAGAGTAAAATGTCTATTTAAGTAGGACCCACTTGACAATTTGTAGACATTGGATGTCCATTTAAGTATGACCCATTTGGCAATTTGTACTCATTTATTTGGCTATAAAAGTCATTCTCTGCAATATAAAATTGATGCGGAACAATATTCAATCTCTCCTCTCTCTATTTCTCATACTCTCTCCTTCTTAATTTGCTAGGTTAGTTTATTTTATAACAGAATACACCCTAAAGGTAGGATTGATCTATTTGTATACAATGAACTCGTCTAGTGTTGGGTGTGTATGTGCTTTTAACCTTGAACACAAACAAGATAAAATTATGAAAATCTATGATTTTTCATATGATAATTATTTGTTTCAGCTAGAAATTTATCGACATTTCGTGTAAATATCAACTGTAATTCATCAAAAAAATAACATAAAAAGGAAAGTCTTGGGCACAAAGCATCTTGCGTTAGCAAAATCCAGGGAATGGGCTGCAATCTAAAAATCACAAAACATGCACAACATGCTAACTTATGGATTAATCTCAATTTCATTGTATTTGATATTTGAAATATATATGTTCTTAATTTATATCAATATCAAATTGATTGATTTAGAAAAAATATAACTTTTACAAGTTCTCTAGTAAAGGTTGATGTTACAATAGATCTGAGAAATGAATAAAAAATAATAATATTTTGATGTAACATTGGTTTTATTTAAATAAGAAGATGAAAAGAGGAATGAACAAATATAGATTTTATGATTTTTTTGGGGTGAAGTTTCTTTTCTTGAATACTATTTATTCAAAAGAAATTCGGATTGTTAGTCCATCCAAATAATTTTGCCCTTACCCTTTTGGGTCGAGCGCTAGGTTCAAGCAACTTCATACCACTTCGTCCCTTTCACTCTTTTGCTCAATCTCTACAACAAAAAAGGGTCATTGTCACATCTCAGACGATAGAAAATCTAAATATTTGTGAAAGAGGGTGAATCTACTTTATTATACATGAGAAACTCACAAAAATTTTGAGTGCTTGAGCATCCAATAAGTTGAAACAAGGGTCAATGAAAGAGGCTATCTATTATTCCTACATATTTTATATTCAAACGATGCAAATCCACTAGCTTAGGGCCTAATTACATGCCTTCACATGAGTTTTAGAAATTACAATCCGTGCTAGATTTTCGTCTCTATATAAATGGAGTCAAAATTAAGTGTAATTTATTTTAAATTTATTGTATCCAAGTAAATTGACATGTATCTGTTATGTACTTACTCTCTCGCTCGCCTCTCTCCTATCTCGCTTGCCACTCTCCTCCCTCACTCGTCTTTCTCCCTTTTCACTCATCTCTCTATGTATCAATATTTCATAATGTATCTTAAGTGTATCTGATATTCTATATATATGTATGTAGTGTAATTTGCATGTATCTGGGATATACTGACTCTCTCGCTTACCTCTCTCTTCCTATGTATCTACATTTCAGAGTGTATCTGATAGCAGAAATATATGTATCTAAGTGTATTTGACTGAAAATATGGTATGAATATTAATTAGTGAGACAATATATAAATATTTCAAACTATAGGGAGAATTATTAGTAAATATGGTAGGAATATTTGTATAATTAGGTAGTTTTTTCCATCTTTCATTAGCAATATTTTCTGGGCCTAAGCATACAGCCCAAAGCATTGTTAGACCCAACATCCTTCTCACTCAGCCCAAACCCAGAACTCTTTTATAGACCGGTTAGGGTTTTATTAAGCTGCTGCATCTCTTCATCAGCAACAACAGCCTGAAGTCGGAGCACTCTGTCACTCAGCAAACATGGGGTATGATTTCTGTTTATTTTCTTCCATTTTGATTTACTTATTCACTGCTATTATGGAAGTAAACAGTAAAAGGGAGTTTTGTTCTTGTGTTTTTCTTATGGGAATCTGATTCTAGCTGTTCGATGTGAACTCCTAATTGTACCGAGTTAATTGTCTATGGGAATGATGATGAACTACTAAAACATGTGAGAAATTTTGAGTATCTAAAAGCTAGAAGTAGTAGATATTGTAATTTGTAAGGGTAGTTATGGAGAGTGTTTAATTACGTTAGATCTGTGCTGGAACTAAAAATGGTAGATTGAATTGCTTTTTCCTATGTGGCATAATGCATTTTTAGGTGAAAAAGAATGGCATGAAAGGTTCAATACATGATTGGGGCCAGTATGGATTTCAAATCTGGGTTAAATCCATTGCAACAATTTGTGATACTGAAGGGAATCAAGAAAAACTGGATTTTGAATACAATTTCACCAGGAAAATCCCAATAATGTTATAAAATCATAATATATGTACAATATCTCAAGTCTGGTTAAAGAAATAAGCATGAAGGGAGATCTGGAAATAAGATTTAAGAGATTTAGGTGAAAGAAATTGGTAGAAATCTATGGACGGAATGAGATAAGGAGATAGATTAAAGTTTGGATTGTTAAATATGAAGATGAAATGGGGAAATTGTAAAGAAGAGATAGGGTTTTGGGTTGAAATTACCAGAAGGTTCTTATTTGTGTTGAGTTGGCTCGAAATAGTAAGGTTATTTAAGTAAATAAAAATGGGGAGAGTGCTAATCTACTAGACTCATGTAGTAGGTAACCAAAACCTCATATATATATATATATATAGCCACTCATGTATAGTACCTGACTATATTATATATAGGGTTTTGCTAACATACTACAGGAGTTGTATATTAGGTTAATATTGTTCCCATTTTAATGTTTTCTTAAAAACCATTATGAGTACATCACCAAGGCATTAAGTAGGTGTTTGTACATGAGTTGGTTGTGATTTGAAAATAGAAGTGGTATTTAAAGTAGAAGTTGAAAAGGGTATTTGGAAGTTGAAGTTGTGTCTGAACATGCAAATATAGTTGAAGTTTTGTGAGTAAAGATTTGGGGAAAAAACATGAAATTCCTGAAACTTGTTTTTCAAATTTTATATTTCAAGTTTGAAGTTGAAATAATGAGCCAATTTAATCTTGTTTTTTCAAACTTCTAATTCTATTTTTCCAAGTTTGAAGTTGAAATAATTAGTCAATTTTAATAAACTAACACTTATTTGAAATAGTCTCCAAATTTATTTCAAAGATTTGGAATCTTATCTGAGCTATTATATGATTTTGTTTAATAAAAATCCTCAATAATTCACATGCTTCAACCCAAATGGTCTTAAAATCTTGGTAGAATATGTAGGGATCACCCTAAACTTGACGCGTTTTATTTGGTGCATGTATAGACTTAATGTTTTTTTGTAGTTGCTCCTACAAAAAAGCTTGGCATTTCAATAGTTTGACCCCTTGTAACAACCACCTAGTATAGAAAGTAGATTCAAACTATGTTTGGACGTGTGTGTGTGTGGGGGGGGGGGGGTAAATATTTAGTAACATCATATAAATCTAGCCATAAAAATGTAAAATTAATGATTTCCTCTTTAATTTTTTCTCCGCCCCTATGTTCCTGTCTCTCATTTTTCCTATATATTGTTTTCTCCACATTTCCCTTCCTCCATTAGTATGCAACTTCTGATTTTCTTTCTTTTACCATCAATTTCAACCCTTTCCATTTTCCTTTTTGACTCCCTTATTTCTCATATAACATGTGTCTGCTTTGTTAACATGATAAAGTTCCTCTCAGTGTATGTTCCACTCTTTAAATATATAGTAGTTTCGAACTATGTGTGGACCCATGAACACTATATGATATGAATATTTACTCTCCTACACGCCCAACATAGTTTAGTTCCAGTTTCTATGCAAGGTGGCTAATAAATGGGGCCAAGTTTATTGAAATGCCAACTTTAAGGGGATAATTAGATCAATGTACAATTCTAGGTGTGCACTAAATAAAATGCGTCAAGTTTAGGAGGTCCCAATGTATTCTCCCTAAGTTCATTTGGTAAGATGTGAAGAATAAACCCTAAGCTACTCATTAACACATTTTGTTGTTAAGAGGGAAGATCATTGCCCATTAAGATTATATTTGTGTTGCATTGTATGATTGGTTCATTTTTAGATTCCTATGATCTGTTGTGGTATAGCATCTAGTACTAGTTTAAGGGGGGATGTTTAGCCATTTTGCTTGTATGAGCTATATACATGTCCTTATGGGTAAAAATTTGCAGGAAGACACGTGGAATGGGAGCTGGACGCAAGCTGAAGTCCCACCGTAGAAGGCAAAGGTGGGCTGACAAGTCCTACAAGAAATCCCATCTTGGGAATGAATGGAAGAAGCCATTTGCTGGGTCATCCCATGCCAAAGGCATTGTGCTTGAGAAGATGTAGGTCCACTCTATGCTGTATATGGTTACACTGTCCTCCAAACCATGCAGATTTATAGCACTTTGTTCTAACATTCAAACTTGCTGGAATGCTTTGTATGCAGAGGTATTGAAGCTAAGCAGCCGAATTCTGCTATTCGTAAATGTGCTAGGGTTCAACTCATCAAAAATGGGAAGAAGATTGCTGCTTTTGTCCCCAATGATGGTTGTTTGAACTACATTGAAGAAAACGTACGCCCCTTGCTTCTTATATCTCTTTTCCTAAGCAGACTGTCAAATTTTGTCGCTTTTCTTGTTGCTGACCCTTGACACATTGCAGGATGAGGTGTTGATCGCTGGATTTGGTCGTAAGGGACATGCTGTGGGAGATATTCCTGGTGTCAGGTTCAAGGTTGTCAAGGTTTCTGGTGTCTCTCTCCTGGCTCTCTTCAAGGAGAAGAAAGAGAAACCTAGATCTTAGGTTGTCCTTTTTACCAAAATACTTTCAAGCATGTAACAGGCTATATTAGCTATCTTGAGTTTGTGAACGAACAGTTTTTGATCTAGGGTATTATGTTGGAATTTCGATTCTTCTATGAAGTTCATATTTATTATCTTAAAATATTAAAGTACTGTTCAAGTTAAGCCCCCCACAGGCCCACACCCAAAGAACCAAAGAAAAAAAGAACAACTAGGGGTGTTTTTTACTTATTTTCTTATGTTTTGTGTGTAAAATTATTTTAAATGTATTTGTATATAATTGAGATAAATATTATGAGAGGTGGGGTAGAGCGATCGGGATGGGGAATAGATTGATGGAGTGATCATGAGGTATGAGGTGTGTTGGAAGGTGGGAGTAGACAAATCAATATGAGATGTCATTTAGGTGACATTCTGTTTAGAGTAGGTTTTTTGTTTTCCTTATACACCAAGCTCAAGGAAAGATTATTGAAAAAACATATAATCTCATAATTAAAAATAACTTAATAAATTATAGTGTGACTAAATATTACTCATATTAAGAGCCTGTTTGGATGGGCTTAAAAAAAGTAATTTTTATGTATGAAGTGCTTTTAGAATTTTGAAGTGCTGAAAGTTATTTTTATATATATAAAAAGGGTAGTTTGGGAATTTAGTTAAAATATAAGGGATATAAAAATAATTTCCATGGTCAAACAAAATAACTTTAAGCATTTGGAAAAAAAAGTTAGAAATCCTAACTTTTCATTTTTGACTGACTTTAAGAACTTTTGGCTTAAAGTTAGCATTAGACAAACACGTCCAAAAGCTAAAAAGGGACTTTAAGTTGGTTCCCATCCAAACGGTCTCTAAATTCTTTATAAGGTTCATTCAGTCCTCACCGTCAGTTCTATAAAACTGAGACCTTTATTGTGCGTTTCACCATATTGTTTGCGCAAAACTTGTAAGTTTTCTACCTCTCTTCCTCATCCTCCAATTCCACACCCAAAGAGAAAACGAACAACTAAGGGTGTGTTTGCTATTAAGAAAAATGTTTCTTAGGAAAACAAGTAGGTTTTTTAATTTATTTTCTTGTGTTTTGTATGTAAAATTTAAATATAATCTAGACAAATAATATGAGAGGTGGGGTACAGCGATGGGGATGAGGAATACAGTGGCGGAGTGATCATGAGGTGTGTTGGAAGGTGGGAAAAGACAATCAATGTGGGATGTCATTCAAGTGACATTCTATTAGAGTAGTTTTTTTGTTTTCCTTCGTACAGAATGCACGCAGTGATGATTCGACAAAAAATAATATTATTTATATATGGTTAAAATATTTTTTTTTATATATATATATAGTAAATATCGAATCCCTTCAACTAGTTCGTATGTCTACTTTTTTATATTTTGAACCCTCTTAATCAAAATCCAGAATGGAGTAGTTTAGGAGTATTATATTAGTCATCAACTAGTAGTGACAAAGATTACCAAAAAAAATAAAAATAGCAAGAGACAAAACAAGAAAACATTATTGCTCAATTCTTGAAAAAAACATATAATGTAATAAATAAAAATAACTTAATAAATTATATTTAAATACTACTCATATTAAATTCTTTTACTTTATAAGGCTGTAAAACTGAAACCTTTATTGTGCGTTTCACCAAATTGTTTGCGCAAAAGTTGTCAGTAAGTTTTGAAGCTCTGTTCGTCATCCTCCAATGTTTGTGGTTCCCTTGATCATTGTGTACTTTATGGCTTTGATTTTTTAAAACAATTCTTACTTGTGCAATTTTTCACAATTGAAGCTCAAAAAGGAAAATAAATAAATAAATTGCAGTGCTTAATATTTACTCATAACAAACCCTTTGGTTTCTCGAATTAAGATGATTTTTTTGATGGATTGTAGTGAAAAGTAGTGTGACGTCTCTTCGCTTTTATTTAAAGTCCAAAATTTTGCATATGACATTCTGGTTTCAATTTTCAAATAATAGCGGGAATCGAGAATCTGTGTACTGAGTAAAAGCGAAATATCTAACCTTCTCTACTTTTGAAGATAGACTGGAAAGCAAGCTCAGAGAATAGCTAAGTGGAAGTTGAACAGAGAGTGAACGGACGGCAAGTGACTTTGCTCTCATGCTGGTTTTCGTCGAATCTTTTTGATCACCTTCAAAAACAAACCGGAATTCCGTCTTGACATGATAAATAGTGATGCCCACCTGCCTGGATTCTATCGGAAATAGCCTCTCTTTTACCTAAGCTAAGGTTTGTCTACACTTTACCCTTCTGTCTGGATGGAACTTTAGTTACTGTGCAGATTTATTTTATTTTTTCCTTAATATTTTGGTTAAAATGCCTAACATTACGAGTATGTCTTGTTTAATGATCCAAAGTTTGAGTTTTTTTTTCATGATATTTTGTTTTGCAAGATACCCTTAAAATAAGACCATGAGATACCCTTTAGGCCTTTATTACCAGGCTGCCAGTACTGGATTTTTTTTTAGATTCTCATTTAATCACTTGGTATGGAATTTAGTTCTTTTTCAGTTGAATTTTGCTCAAACTAATGTTGTATCTCTTTTCAACCTTCAAGAAGGCAGGCCTGGTTACAAGTTCAGTATTTATCATATGCTTGTGATTTTACTGTTAGCTGAGTACATGCATCCCTCTTTTCAAGAAGCCAAGAAGGTTATAGTTTCTAGAGGATTGGGATATGAAAGTTCCCATTAAAGCAATTTTTTATCATTCAAGTATAAGAGCAAACTAGAGAACAGGATTTTGATTGTGCTCAAGTACAGATTGAAACCTTTGGTTACTCCTCATTGCTCTAATGGGGATATAATCATTCTTGAAACATGCCTCAAACTCCTAAAAAATCATTCTTCTCCTTCTCTCTTATTCCCTTCCTTCTGGTGTATACACTCATCCGCTTCGACTCATCTTTATTCGTTCAACTCCTGAAGTTCCCTCAATGTCAAACACTAACTATGCCTGAATCAGTAGATTCTGAGCCATTTATTTCTAGTAGCTCTGATGATTGCCACCATCACCAGAAGCAACAATCTGATAGCAAAAATTATATTGTTCGATTTTATCAGTATAGAAAAGCTGAAGATCACTGGAATTATCTTCAAGATAACTTGAAGTTTAAGGGATGGCAATGGATTGAGAGGAGAAATCCGGCTGCAAGATTTCCTACTGACTTTGGTTTGGTGGCAATAGACAAGTCAGCAAAAGAACTTTTGCTAGAAAAGTTCATAGAATTGAATCTTGTAAAAGACGTTTCATTGGATTTGAGCTATCAAAGGATAGTTCTTGAAGAGAAGAGTGAGAAGATTGGAGCTTTTGCCAATGGGAAGAAGAGGCCAGGGAAGATTTTTTCTGCTATGTCCTTCAGTGAAAGTCAAAATTATGCAGTGGCCAATAATAGTAAATTGAAGATTAGCTGGAAAAGACATCTATTGATGCAGGCAAGTCCACTGATGTTTTTGTGTTTTGTTATGTATGATTTACTGATAATTTATGTCGTTGGAATGCATGCAACCGTTCTTTTTGTGATCATGATATATGATACGGTCAACTGTGTTCTGTGCTGCATTGTAAATGTTCATAGGATATTAATCTCTTTCATTTAGCATTTGTCTTTGTCTATGATATGGTCAACTGTGTTGCACTGTATATGTTCATAGGAAATTAATTTCTTTCAGTTACCTTTTGTCTTTGTCCTTTTCCTATTTTGGTCTTATCAAGTGTCTATTCTTCTAGTGATTCGCCTTGATTTGAGACTTCGGATTGAGAAAAAATTAGAGAGAGATTAGAGAATGTGTGAATACTAATGTTTTACGACTGATTCCTTTTATGGGCTCAACTTACAATGCGTAGTTGTTTTTCTCAAGTAGGACACTTGTAAGAAGCACAACTATTTAGATTTAGGTATCTGCACTTGACTAGCTGACACTCCCCTTCTAGCCCGTCCATATATGTATGAGCCTGTTGCATATGTAACTAATACGGGAACTAGTGAAGAACTTGTGAATATATCTACAATCTGGGCATTTGACTAAACGAACTTCGTGAGAATGTCTTCTGAGATTATAAGATGCTCGTATCCCTGACAAAGTGACAATTTATTTTCATTTGCTTAATTCTTTCATGACACGCTAAATTCAACGGAATATGAAGAGAAACTTGATTATTGCACATAAATCTTATTGATCACTCTAAATTGCGATCTTTGAGCGACTCTTTGATCCATACAGTTCCACAAGTTGTCACTGCCATGGCCCAATATTTTGCTTTTTCATTGGATCTACCAACCATGTTTTGTTTCTTTACTCTTTCAAGATACCAAATGATCTCTAAATAGAATTGTGTATTTATATCCTTAGATCATAAGAGCCTCACTTTAAGTTGCTTGAATCAGATCTAAGAGAGTGAATCGGCCTATAATTTGTCATTTTTATGTCCTCAAGGTTGTCAGAGCATACTTAAGCAGTGAGATGACAATACCTAATCTTTATTGCACAACGTTGATGCCTAGAAAGTACAACAATTTGCCAGGTTCTTAGTCTAGAAGTGATGAAATAGATGTATCATTAGTATTTTTTATTATCAATGATAACTATGTCAGCAACACAAACCACCAAATTATACACAGATTCAGATAACTTCATAGTGAGTCATGCCAACCCTGAATTACTTGAAAAAATTCTACCCAAAAGATGTCGGACAATCTCACCGGACAAGTGTTTGAAGGTTGTCTTGAAGGATAATATCTAGCGCTTTTTGTTCATATTGTTTTTATAGATTTTTGTGGTGGAGTTTATCATCATTGGGATAATTATAGTAGATGGCCATTCGATCATTTTAATTACCAAAAAAATGGCCATTCGGTGTATATTCATATATACTCAGTTTATATTTCATGTATAGAATGTTTCATAATGTATATTCAGTATATAGCTCATGTATAAGTAATCTATATTATATAGTCAGTGTATACTTTCTATGACTTTTGGCAAGCTATATTGTATAGTCACTCTATATTTCCTATGATTTTTGGCTATTTTTTATGTAAATAAAACATGACTATATTTGTTGTAAACTAATTAGTTTATTGTATATATTTGAAATTGTCCCTTTATCATTTTGATGCGTCATAAAACTATATGTACAAGTTTTGTTATAAGGAAAAAGTAGAGTTTGTCATTTTTCTTTGGTAAATGTGTTTGCTTTCCTCAACCATAATAGTGTTTTTCTTCATCTACCTTCGCTCTTGTTTGTCTCTTCCAAAGAGTTTACATACAAGCAGGTATTCCATTAGAATACTGTGCACAAAGCTTTGCAAGAGACACATCATGAGTCTCATCATGGGCTATATGTTGGTGTGGCCGTTCCTTTGCTTGTTTAATGAATTGCAGCTGTCCTAATTGGTATCAAAAACTTCTACACATGAGGTTTGGTTATGGAAGTCGATAATCATAATCAGATTATTGTGCTATTTTGGGGTTGGAGGGAGAAGAATTGTGATATGCGGCTTGACTCTTCCCTATTTCTGTTTTCTTCTTATGTAAGTTTCCTGAATGAGTGTTCGGATCCATAACTTCTAATTGATTGTTTCTTTCCTGTTGGCACTCAAGGATAAAAACAAAGTCAACTTCCTTTTTTAAAAGCTTTGATTGCATCCTTTGAGTGACTGAGTCTCATGTTGCTGCTCTATTTTTTTTTCTTTTTCTACATTGAACATATTGCTGTTGTTCCCTACATTTTCTTAATTAACTTGTTTTGTCTATCCTGTATGATTATTTTGCAGAAACCTCAAGTCACATCCCTCTTCGGGGCACATGCACTTTGGTCAAAAGGGATTACTGGTGCTAAAGTCAAAATGGCAATTTTTGATACAGGTATTCGGGCAGGTCACCTTCATTTTCGTAATATCAAGGTATCTTGTCTCTTTTTAATAAATTTTGTATCATAGAAATGTTTTAGTTAGATCCAGTATGGTTTGAAGCTTGACATTTTCAATTACATTTACATATGTGTCAATGCACATATCTTGTTACCATCTTTCAATAATAGACAATGGGATTGATTCCTGATTAATTTTCAGGAACGCACAAATTGGACCAATGAAGATACATTGAATGACAATGTAGGACATGGGACATTTGTAGCTGGTGTCATTGCTAGTCAGGATGAAGAATGCCACGGTTTTGCTCCAGACACAGAGATCTATGCTTTCCGTGTATTTACAGATGCACAGGTAGTGGATTCCTTAAGAACTAGTATGACAATTCCTTTTCTTTCGGGGGTGTGATGGGGCTTTTCTTTTTTAAAATGTTTAGGTAAGCAGAAACTGAGATCTGCAACAATCTTGTGCCTTAGATTATTGACTCTGATTTATTGTACTGATGTTTTATAGAAGTTTGCTGGAAGTAAAGTGGTGGTGGTGAAATGTCTTCTACATTCAAGCTATAAATGATAAAACGCTGAGCATGAGCCACCTATGGTTTGGTCCAATGGTACGGATGCTACACGTGAGTGTGCATTAGTGCACATCACGGATTTGAACTCTAGATAAAAAGTATGGTATTTAAGTTAGCATGTAGGAAGAGGGTAGAGGGGCAGGCAGACCCATATTCCACTGGGTTTCGAACTTATGCGCCACTTGGAATCGGCCCATTGTACAGGGATTTCTTTGATATAAAAAAATGCTAAGCATGAAAAAATTGAATCTTTTACTAACTTTCTGAATGACGGTGTATGATTTAGAGTTTGATTTAGCCTGACTAGACGTCTATGGGAACTTACATATATTTCTGTCACTTTATTTGGTTTATATCTTCTGGCTTTGTCAATTTAGGACATCTCGTTCAACATATTGTAATCTCTGGTTTCTTTTGATAAATTATTTCTCATCATATAAAACTAAAGATGTATTCTTTTGAGATAGCACAGTAATAGGAACTTAATGAATGCAACAAGGAAAATTCAAAAGAATTTAGATGTGGAAGAGGGTCTACATACACAAAAAGATCAATCCTGTGGTAATCAATTTAGCAAGTTTATGAGAACTGTCTGTTCAATTTATTGCAGGTCTCTTACACATCGTGGTTTCTTGATGCATTTAATTACGCAATTGCAACCAACATGGATGTGCTGAATTTGAGCATAGGTGGACCTGATTATTTGGATCTCCCTTTTGTGGAGAAGGTGGGGTTATCAGGTCACTGATCTATTAGTTTATTTTTATTGTTTTTATGTGGTATGGTATTGGGTGCATTTTGTCTACAGCATAAGCATTGAAATGATCTTTTGCTGTTACATTACTCAATATAATTATTGTCTAAGTTTCCGTGTCATTTGTGGTCTGGGAAGTGTAAGAAGTTTGATTTTGATTGTCAGCATGCTAATATTATATTTCCTTATTTAGTGCATGGATTTTAATTAGCTTCATGAGCTTGTTGGTGCATATGTTTCATTAGATTTATTAATTTCGCAGACTAAACTATGTCATGGAGATCTTATTCACAAGGATTATATATTGATTTAGTACTCTATTTTGTAGAAGCAGTCCTGAGATTTTAAGCCTGTCATTTCACTGAAATTAGCATTATTTCCGGCAGGACCTGAAACAACGTTAGTTTTCACCTTTATATTGATGAAATGTACAACAACAACAATAATTACGCATCAATTCCTAACTAGTTATGCTGGCTATATGATTCCTCACCATCCATCTGCCCTATTTAAAGTTGTCCAATATTCAATAGCATGGACATCTATAGAGGTTCTTTTTCTACTGAAATCCAAATTTCTAGACAGACTAAAGAGACTCCTAGTAAATATTAGACCTAATATAAGCGCACCAGCATGATTACAGCTTAATTCTTACTAGTTAGGGTCGTCCATGTAGATATTTTGCTTCTATTGTGTTCTATTGCTAACTTTGTATGAATTCTAAGAGAAAAGATTGTAGATATACCTAGCCTCTTTTAACACCTCCAATTATCATGGTTTCACACCTTAGGACCAGCACGTTTGGAGGAATATTTAGGACATGACAAGACCATCTCAAATGACATTCTCTTATTTCTTCCCTTAAATGTGTTACTTACACCTTCTGTCAGATGCTATCATTTCTATGATTTTGTGTAATCTTGTATTATCGTACATTTATTTTAATGTCTGCATTTCAATGACGATCATCTTCTCTATATAAAGACCAACATTTACTCAGACATAGCATTGCTAGTCTTATAACCATTCTATAAACTTGGCTTTATAGGTACCCTCTTATTGCATTAAATGTTGTAGTACTCCTCAATTTTATCCATCTTGGTTAAATTTGATGTGATACATCTTCTTTTATCATACTACTGTCCTTAAAAATTGAGCCTAGACACCTAAATGGTATGCATTTAGGTATGACGCTCTCGTCTAGTCCCACCTCAACTTCACTCTTCTTATGCTTGCTTAACTTTCAGTGCATATATTCTGTGTTACTTCTATTTATTCTAAAATCTTACCCTCTAGAGTCTTTCTTCGTAGATGCTTTATATTGATGAATGTAATCAATATTTTTTGCTAGGTCTGGGAGCTTACCGCAAACAACATTATCATGGTTTCCGCTGTTGGAAATGATGGACCACTTTATGGTACTCTAAACAACCCTGCAGATCAAAGTGATGTTATTGGTGTCGGTGCTATTGATTATAGTGATCATGTAGCCTCATTTTCATCACGTGGCATGAGTACTTGGGAAATTCCTCATGGGTATGCTGTCTTTTTTTTTTCCGTATGTATATTCTTTTCTGTGAAGTATAATCTCTAGACAGATTAATCCTTTATTTTTCTGCCCTCTCCTTCTCTGTATAAAAGTTTTATGTTATGTATATGATCACATAGGTAGTCAATGAGTGTGTTTGGATACACCAGCCTCATTAAAGGAAGATGCCCTTAAAGATCAGCTCTTCTGAAACAGACCAGCATTTTATGAGCTCTGTTTTATCCATGGTTGTGATGTTTCGAGTGAACTTCTGAGTGGAAAATGATGGATGAAAAATGGGGAAAAAAATGTTGTGGATGAATAGGAACATAACAGCTGTTGAATGCCTCTGTTGCAGCATACTCAGCTTCCAAGGAAAAAGGATAAGGAAGACAGATGAACTGTAAACATGAAATAGAAGAAAGTCATAATTAGGGTCTTTGGTTCTTTTTCTTGCCTTTTTTTGTTATAATTTTCTCATGAAAAGAAGAAATTCAAAAGTATGGTTAGTTGGATTTTTTTCCTTTCGATTTTTTAGGCTTTTGCTTTTGAATAAGTTACTATGTTTACTTTAGTTGTTCTACGCTTTCTAGGAGTCTCTTAGCCCTGCTAGAGATTTTTATGCTAGGAGAAAATATAGAGAACTTCTAGTACTTATTTTATTTTGTGCAATATTGTCTTGAGATGATTTTAATGGAGAATCATGATTAGTGAGGATTCATATTGCCGACCCCAACTTGTATGGAACTGGGGTTGTAGTTGTTGTTGCTTGCTTTTCTAATAACAGTTCAATGATTACACTTATACGATCAAACCATAGATTTGTAACTCATGGACTCTGCCTTGGCAGTTATGGCCGTGTGAAGCCAGACCTTGTTGCTTATGGACGTGAGATTATGGGATCCAAAATCAGCACAGGTTGTAAAAGATTATCTGGCACAAGCGTGGCCAGTCCTGTGGTTGCTGGCGTAGTATGCCTCCTTGTTAGCATTGTACCTGAGAACAAGCGAAAGGGCATTCTAAATCCAGCCAGCGTCAAACAAGCACTGGTTGAGGGGGCAACAAAGCTTTCCGGTCCCAGCTTATATGAGCAGGGTGCTGGCAGGGTTAACTTGTGAGTTTATTTATGCTTGCTCCTCAATGATATTCAGTGCATTAGTTAGTCTTTTGCTTAACCTTCAACGTCAATGACAGGTTGGAGTCATATGAAATTTTGAAACACTATAAACCTCGAGCAAGCATCTTTCCCAGTGTTCTTGATTACACTGATTGCCCTTACTCTTGGCCATTTTGCCGTCAACCACTTTATGCAGGTGCAATGCCAGTTATATTTAATGCCACTATTTTAAATGGAATGGGTGTAGTTGGTTATGTTGAGAGCCCGCCTACATGGCATCCTTCCAATCATGAAGGTAACCTTCTTAGCATCCGTTTTACTTATTCAGATGTCATTTGGCCTTGGTGTGGTTATCTAGCACTACACATTCAAATCAAGGAAGAAGGAGCTCAATTTTCAGAAGAAATTGAAGGCAACATAACTGTCAAAATCTACAGCCCACCAGCTGTAGGCGAAAAGAGTCGGCGAAGTAGTGCCTGTGTCCTGCACTTGAAACTGCAAGTGATTCCTACACCACCAAGATCTGTACGGATATTATGGGATCAATTTCACAGTATAAAGTATCCACCAGGTTATATTCCGATAGATTCCTTTGATGTTAGGAATGATTTACTTGACTGGCATGGGGATCACCTGCATACAAATTTTCATTCACTGTTTAACATGCTAAGAGATGCTGGATACTATATAGAAACTCTTGGCTCCCCTCTCACATGTTTTGATGCGAATCAGTATGGGACGCTTCTCCTGGTGGATCTCGAGGATGAGTACTTCCCCGAAGAGATAAAGAAGCTACAGGATGATGTCATTAATTCAGGTCTTGGTCTGGCTGTATTTGCTGACTGGTATAATGTGGATTCAATGGTAAAGATGAGATTCTTTGATGGTAATACACATAGCTGGTGGACACCAGTCACAGGAGGTGCCAATGTTCCTGCTTTGAATGATCTTTTGGCTACCTTTGGGATTGCATTTGGTGATAAAATTCTAAATGGTGATTTTTTCTTCTCCAGTAAACAGAATCGGTATGCATCTGGGACTGACATTTTGAAGTTCCCGAGCGGTGGATACTTGCACAGCTTTCCATTCCTAGATAGATCGCAGAGCATGGCCACTCAGAATGTCATATTACCCGGCATGGCCAAGGTGAGCTGAGAAGGCTGTTCATTAAAAAAAAAAACTGGCCTATCCTTGTCATTTAGATTCATAGAAGCCACAAGATTCGTTAGTAAGAGTTAGATGGCACCAGTCATAACTTCTCTCTTTTAGCTTATTCCTGAACTAATATTGAGTATCTCTGTGAGCTGCAGTTCAAAGTGAGATAGCTCCCTGTAAGAGAGCGTACACATATACTACTGTTTTGGACAGGAGCATGCCTTACGTTAGACGTAGAATTGTTTTTCAGCATTCATTATCATAAAACAAATAAGTATTTAATGTTTGCTTGCTTTGAATTGCACAAAGTACGCTGGAAGAAAAATACAATTTTTCCAATGAAGAACCTTTTGCTAGTGATAATAGATTTCTTGTCACTGTCTATCTAACTAGCAATATATTTGATGAATACAGATAGATTCACCTATTCTTGGTTTTTTGGAGGTTGGTGGGGGTGGAATTGCAGTATATGGAGACTCTAACTGTTTGGACAGCAGCCATATGGTTGCCGATTGTTATTGGCTTCTGAAGAAAATATTAGATTTTACTAGCAGAAATGAAAAAGACCCTGTACTTTTCTCAGATTCAGTTAGACAAAATACACCGTTATATGTTGACAATAACAAGTTGCCATCCCGCAGAACAGATGTAAATTTTTCTATGTATTCTAGTGTTGTTGGAAAGGAGTTGATCTGCGAGCGTGACTCAAGATTTGAAGTATGGGGAACAAAGGGTTACAATTTACCGTCCAGAAGAAAGAACTGCAGATTGCCTGCCTATCCTGGCAATAACTTGGGTACAGGTCTCAATTCTACTGTTGAAACTAATTCAGCTCAGAAGAATGGAGACTCTCTTGAGAACAAGTACTGGAGTTCATTTTACAAAGATGACGTAAGAAACTTTTAGTAGTCATTTGCTTGTGAAACTTCTTTTAACATATATAATAGCTAATTTCATTTTCCATAACTGCAGATTGACATGCCTCTACTAGTTACTAGTCATTGGTTTGTGCCAGCAATTGTTGCCATAATTGGTTTGTACTATTTGATCTATTAACACAGTTTTCTTATTCATTCATTATTCTTATAAACTTTTGCCAATATTATTAGGTCTAATGCTCTTATTCTGGGGCATGCAACAGCGTGGCATGAGGAGGAGAAGATCTAGCTCAGGCCATTTTTCTAGTTTATAGCCCTAATTTGACGTGGATTATACTTTTTTTGATGTGCTTTCTAAGGTTTTGTGATATGATTTAAGCAATATATATTGACAAAGCAAGCTAACTAAATATAGCAGGCTGATAATTCCGTTTTCCTTTGTTACCATATCAGACTTTGAAATACTGGATAATTCTTCAAGAAACTTGGTTATACCAGATTATTTTTCATACACGCGCGATTCTGAGATGTATTGTTGGACTATTTTTTTTTATATATATTACAAGTACCCTTGCGATTTTCATCTATGTAAATAAGCCTGAAAATATCAGTGTTCATGTAAATGTTGACGTTATAGAAGATTTGAAGGAAAATCTATTGTCAGAACAGTTGGATATGCTTAGGAATACATGTTTTGAAGCTATTCTTCAACTGACCAAAAAAATTAATAATTGGTGTGCAGAATCAATTAATTCATTACTTCTTGTTGAGGTGGGTATATCCAGAGAATGATGATGATTTATGGGTTGAATTGAATGGTGTCAAAATGTGTATTGGTTTGGAGGAGTGTGTGTTAATGATTCGTGGTGATGTTGTGAGTCACCAGTATCCTCGTTATGACTAATTTGATTGTGAGATGTTTTGATCGTTCTAAAAATATATAGATAAGGTGGCATTGATGAGTGATGATGAACTATGCACTCTAAAATGAATTTTTTTTTTTCCAGATTGTGTAGTGTTTTATAATACTAAGAGTTTCTTAATATTAGGATAATTGACCTTCTTAAATATGTTGGATGTGTTATAAAATAAATTAACTTGGCAAAATAAAAAGGAGAGGAGAACAAAAGAGAAAAAGCCAAGCCGTGTATGTATTTTTTTTATATCTATATCTTACACGCAGAGGCTATATTTATAGCCAAAAGGTGAAGAAAAATAGTGGGCAGTGGGCCCCACTTATATTAAAAAATAATTGCAAGTGGACATCCACTTGTTCCACTTGCTCTTTAACACCCCCTTGATATCCACGTGAAATGTGTCTCATTAAAAACTTTACAAGAAATAATATACATAGTTATAAATAATATACATGTTTATCCTGATCACCCATTGATGTTGTGCCTCGTTAAAACCTTGCTAGGAAAATCTCAGAGGGAAAAAGCCTAGTGAAGGAAAAAGAGTACACACATCTGGTAATACGCCTTGAGTGTTGCATCATTAAAAACCTTACCAGAAAAATCTAGTGGAAAAAATCCTTGGTTAAGGGAAAAAGAGTGCATCGCGTATTTTACTCCCCTGATAAAAACTTCATTTGATATTTTGGAGACGACGTATTTCAACCTTATATCTTAGTTTTTCAAACGTTGGTGTTGGTAATGCCTTTGTGAATAAATCTGCAAGATTATCACTTAAACGAACTTGTTGTATATCAATATTATCATTCTGCTGAAGATCATGTGTGAAGAATAATTTTGGTGAAATATGTTTCGTTCTGTCTCCTTTTATGAAGCCACCTTTTAATTGAGTTATGCACGCGGCATTGTCTTCGAATATAATTGTGGATACTTTGACATCATTTTCTAGGCCGCATCTTTCTTTAATGAACTATATCATCGATCTCAACCACACACATTCTCTACTTGCTTAATGAATTGCTATTATTTTAGTATGATTTGAAGAAATAGCAACAATAGATTGCTTTGTAGACCGTCATGATATAACAGGTCCTAAATGTTCAATTTGTAGACCCAGACAAAGTTTTGTCTTTTCAAGATCTTTTATCGCAAATTCTTTCTTTAGATATTCAATCGCCTTTTGGACCTCTTTAGGAGTTCCAATGAGATTTATGTCATCAACATAAATGGTGAGTATAACAAACTCTGATTTCATTTTCTTAATAAAAATACATGGACAAATGACATCATTTATATAACCTTCATTTATCAAGTACTCACTAAGGCGATTATACCACATATGCCCTGATTGTTTCGGACGATATAATGATCTTTGTAGTTTCATTGAGTACATCTCCCGAGACTTAGTACATGCTTCAGGAAATTTTAATCCTTCTGGATTTTTCATATAAATTTCATTATCAAGTGAACCATAAAGGTAAGTTGTAACTACATCCATTAGATGTATTTCAAGAATTTTATGTACAACTAAACTGATGAGATATCGAAAAGTTATTCCATCCATAACAGGTGAATATGTTTCTTCATAGTTGACCCTGGATTTTTGAGAGAATCCTTGTGCAACAAGGTGTGCCTTGTATCTTATAATTTCATTTCTCCCATTTCGTTTTCGCACAAAAATCCATTTATAGCCAACTGATTTTACACCTTCAGGGGTTTGGACTATAGGTCCAAAAACTTCACGTTTAGTAAGTGAGTCTAATTTTGATTACATTGTCTTTTTCCATTCTAGTCAATCACATCTATGTCGACATTCTTCGACGAATTTAGACTCAAGACTTTCACTATCTTGCATGAGGTTAAGTGCAATATTATATGCAAAAATATTATCCACTGTAATTTTCGATCGATCTAAATTTATCTCATCACCGGTAGAACTTCTTGAAAGTTCTTCATTCACTTGAGTCTCGGGTTCACTGATTTCTTCTAGATTATCAGGATTACTCAAATTTTGATCTTCTTCGGGAGGTTCTTTTGTAGTATCATGTTTGTCACTCCGCGTGCTTCTCTTTCTAGGATTTTTATCTTTTGAACCCAATGGTCTACCACACTTCAGCCGTGTTTGGGATTCAGATGCTATGATACTAGTAGATGGTCCTTTTGGGACATCAATCCGGATAGGCAAATTCACTGTAAGAATATGTGACTTAATTATCCGTTTCAAATCAGTAAATGCATCTAGCATTTGATTTGTTATATTTTGTAAGTGGACGATCTTCTGGACCTTTTGCTCACATGTGCGGGTACGTGGATCAAAATGAGATAGTGAAGAAATTTTTCATGCAATTTCTTTTTCGGGTTTCTTTTTCTCTCTCCTTAATGGCGGGAAAGTTATTTCATCAAACCGACAATCTGCTAATCGAGTAGTGAATAAGTTTCCAGTCAACGGTTCAAGGTATCGAATTATGGAGGGGGAGTCAAACCCAACATATATGCCCAACCTTTGTTAAGGGCCTTTCTTTGTACGTTGTGATGGTGCTACAGGCACGTATACCGCACATCCAAAAATTCGTAGATGGGCTATATTTGGCTTATGACCAAATACTAATTGTGACGGAGAATATTTATTATAATGTATTGGTCTGAGACGCACAAGTACTGGTGCATGTAAGATAGCATGACCCCAAATAGTAATTGGCAATTTTGTTTTCATTAGTAGAGGTCTTGCTATCAATTGTAGGCGCTTAATAAATGACTCTGCAAGGCCATTTTGCGTATGAACATGAGCAACAGGATGTTCAATTTTTATCCCAATTGATAAGCAATAATCATAAAAAGCTTGGGATGTAAATTCTCCAGCATTATCAAGGTGAATGGCCTTAATTGAATAATCTGGAAATTGTGCCCTTAATCTTATTATTTGTGCCAACAACTTGGCAAACGCCAGGTTGCAAGATGATAAGAGGCACACAAGAGACCATCTAGATGATACATCTATTAGAACCATAAAATATCTAAACAATCCACTAGGTGGATGAATAGGTCCACATATATCTCTATGTATACGTTCTAAGAAAACATGAGATTCGATGCCAACCTTCAGGGTCGATGGCCTGACAATTAATTTTCCTTGGTAACAAGCAGCACATGAAAATTCATCATTCGTAAGAATCTTCTGGTTCTTTAACGGATGTCTAATTAAATTTTCAAGAATTCGCCTCATCATTATTGATCCAGGATGACCTATTCGATCATGCCATAGCACAAATGTATTTAGATTAGCAAATTGCTGATTTATGATCATATTTGCTTCAATTGCACTAATTTTTGCATAATATAGGTCAGACGACAAAGTTGGTAATTTTTCCAAAATATATTTCTGGCTTGAGACACTTTTGGTTATACCAAGGTATTCAGTATTCATTTCATATAGTGTCTCAACATGATATCCATTTCTGCGGATATCTTTACAACTTAACAAGTTTCTTGGGAATTTAGAAGAGAATAGTGCATCTTCTATAACAATTTTGTCCCCTTAGGTAGAAATATAGTAGCTCTTCCGGAGCCTTCAATCATTTTCGAATTACCAAAAATTGTAGTAACATTTGTTTTTCTTCTAAGCAAGTTGGAAAAATATTTCTCGTCTTTAAAAATGGCATGAGTTGTTCCACTATTAATTACACAAATATCTTCGTGATTGATCATTGATCCAAATAAAATTTGAGGCATATCCATATTTTTCTTCAAAAAAAATAAAATAAATATTATAATTAAAACATGGTCCATTACACAACTTTTATTTATTTACACGGATTAGAAAAATACAAACATAATATTTAGTACAGACTAATAAAAAAAATATTTAAATATTATTAGGCTTATCAATATTCATATTGTCTTCTGAAAAATTAAAGAAATTAGCTACATCCAGGTGCATAGGCTCAATATTATCTTCAGAGATAAAATTTGTCTCTGGATTATTTTCTGCTCTCTTCAAGGATGCTTGATATAGCTGAATCAGACGTTTTGATAACCGGCAAGTCTGTGACCAGTGCCCCATATCTCCACATCTATGACATACTTTCTGAATTTTTCTTTGGTAAAGCTTCTAGCTTTTCACTCTTCTTTTTGTACTGCTGATCATTTTTCGGTGTCAGTCGAGTATCGTGGTTATAATTTCTTTTCGATCATGACCAGGACCACGACTACGACTGGGGCAATGACCTCTTTCTCGTTGGTTATAATTTGTCTGATTCATTTCAGGGAGTGGCAAAGAACCAACGGGCCTACTATCATGATTTTTCATTAATAGTTCATTGTGACGTTCAGCAATCAAAAGGTGGAAAAGTAATTCAGAATATTTTTTAAAACCCTTTTTCATGATATTGCTATTACAGGAGCATATTCGCGGGTGGGATTGTGGAGTATGTTTTTTCAAGTTTATCCTGCTCAGTGATTTCTTTTCCGCATAAATTTAACTGAGTTATAATTCTAATCAAGGCAGAATTATATTCAGTTATATTTTGAAATTTATTAATCTCAGATTTAGCCAATCATGACGTGCTTATGGAAGCATGACCAACTTCAGGTGATCATATCTTTCTTTTAAAATTTTCCACAGTTTAAGAGGGTCTTTTAATGTGAGATATTGTAATTTTAACCCTCGTCAAGATGGTGACGGAGAAATATCATGGCTTTGTCATGGTCTTGACTTGATGTCATATTGTCATCTTTGATGGTGTCTGCCAGACCAATCGATTCTAGATGTATTTCGGCATTTAGTGTCCATGATAAGTAGCCTTTTTCGGATATATCAAGAGCAATAAATTCAAGTTTTGAGATATTACACATTTTAAGAAAATAAAATTCTTACTTCTTTTGTTAGGAGGCTCGTGCTGATAATGTGTTATAAAATAAATCAACTTGGCAAAATAAAAAAAGAGAGGAAAATAGAAAGCCAAGCCATGTATGTATTTTTTTTATATCTATATCTTACATTGCTGAGGCTATATTTATAGCCAAAAGATGAAGAAAAATAGTAGGCAATGGGCCCCACTTATATTAAAAAATAATTGCAAGTGGACATCCACTTGGATGTAATTAGTTTTTAATTATACCATTACCATTTTGAGCTGAATGTATGTCATTAAAGTCGCCCACATTTTCCTTACCTATCAATCCTATTTTGTTCTTGTTTAAGCATTTAAAATATGTTATTCCCTTAAGTATATGCATTATTAACCTCAATAAGCGTAAAAAAGGGGCATGTTGCAATTGCTGTTGACGTATATAATTAAATGAATAAATAGATTTTATGTGATTAACTTATTTACACAATTTATATATATACTAGTCATAAGATATCGTGCTAGCACGGGCCCAATATATATTATTCTTTTCTATCAATTTATGTGATATTGAAAAAATTAATTATGTTTTCAAAATTTTTAAATTGATAATTATTATGATTTATACATTTATGTCATTTTAATCAATATATATTATTTACGTTGTTCCATTTTATGTCGCATTAAAATTTTATGTCTTTTAAATATTTTAAATTATTAATTATTGTAGTTTATAGTACCTTTTACATAAATTTCAAATAATATATGTTACTTTCTCTTTCCCAATTTATGTGGCACTGATAAAATTTCAAGAACCATTTAGATTTTGTTTGTCTTTTAAATTTTTAAGTTGGTAATTACGGTGATTTATTATACCTTTTACATCATTTCAAATAATATATGTTACTTAGAGACCGTTTGGATTGACTTATAAGCTGTTTTCTGCTTTTTTTGAGTGTTTCGCTGGCCAACTTAAAGTTATTTTGTGCTTAAAATAAGCCCCAATAAATAATTAAATTTATTTGGATGAACTTATTTTAAATAATTTATAAATTAAAAATAGCTTATAAGTCAAAAAAAATTGGCCTACACCTATTTATTTTTGGAAAAATTACTTGATTGAGTGCTTTTTAAAAATTAATTACTGATTTTAGCGATATTTTTTATTTATTACCATTTATAGCAATATATAGCAATATTATGATAAATCTACAATTGTATTAAAAGTGAACTATGCATACAATATAAATGTATTATAAGTGTTTTAAAATATATATTATGTTTGTGTAGTAAGAAACCAACATAATGTATTATAAGTCTATTAAAATATGTGATAAATGTATTATCCATTTATAAAACTTGTATTATATATGTTTTATAAATAGTTCTCTGCAATATGTATTAAAACTGTATTATAAATGTATTATAAGTGTTCAGTGAAATTATTTTTTTATTGCTATAAATGGTAAATATTTTCTTAATATTGTATATTTTTTTAACTTGCAGTTTTTAACTTATAAACTACTTAAAAATAAGTCAATCCAAGCGGGCTATTACTCTATCCCAATTTAAGTTGTTAATTATTGTGATTTATAATACTTTTTACATAAAATTTTGAAATTGCTAATCACTGTAATTTATAATACTTTACACTTAATTTTTTAATATATAACATATTCCAAAAAGAGTAAAAAAGAAATTAAAGTAAAAAATACAAAAATGAATATAAGTACACATCAATGACCAGCTACGGCATAAATCAGGGAGGACAACCGAAAGCTACTCAAGCAAGCAGCACGACCGGAAGCCGCTGAGTTATTCCCTTATATACAAGCACTAAAATACTAATACTAACTAATACACACGAGAAAAGAGGTAATATCCTCAATTACCGCCCCCTCCCCCTCCCCGCACAAATGGAGGAAGAGACACAGACAATAAAAGAAGATTGGGAAATAAATAAGTCATACACGCAATGTTGGAGAGCCATATAATACTCAATACCATATCTCTTAAAAATATTCTTTCAACTAAAAGAGAACTTGACAACAAAATGTGGTAAGGGAAAGAATTCGCAAGTAACTTTGGTGACTTAAGGATGTAGTTTCCCTCTCACTTAATCTCAGGTTGGACCATCAAAACTGAAAAGAAGATCAGACTGAACCAACAATTAAACAAAATAGTTTCTAATATAATCTCAAAACAAAAACGGTCATTTACTGTGTAACACCAAGCCACTTTGTGAAGTTTTCGAACTCAGTGTAATCAGAATCTGAAATCATTGTCTTGAACCAAGATGTGCCTGCTGCTCTGATAGCTGATGCCTCCTCCTGTCAAATATGATAAAAGAAAATTGAGTAACATAATGCACAACCAAACTGAGGTTTCAAAGAAAAATAAAGGTGTTATGATGTTCGTGAAATTAATATCGAATCAATACACTGAATGCTACAACTAGTAATCATATCAATTTTGTGGAGAAAAGTTCATTGGCAGGAAAAACTGAAATGTACCATTTTCAGCTTCACTAAGAGCCCGTTTGGATGGGCTTATAAGTTGGTCAAACCAACTTATAAGCCCTTTTTCGCTTATTGTGGTATTTATCTAATGCTAACTTTAAGCCATAAAGTTCTTAAGTCAGCCAAAAATGAAAAGTTAGGATTCCTAATTTTTTTTTTCAAAGTGCTTAAAGCCATTTTCTTTGACCATGAAAATTACTTTTATATCCCTTACATTTTAACTAAATTCTCAAACTACCCTTTTTATTCTTTTTAACCCTAAAATTCACATCATTTTCCTCATTTCTTCGGCATAAGCACTTTTATCCAAACACTCAACTATTATTTATAAAAATAACTTTCGGCACTTCATGCATAAAAGTTACTTTTTTTAAGCCCATCCAAACGGGCTCTAAATTATAATTTTGACAGTCTTCTTACACAATTCTTTTTTTTTCAACAAAAACAATATTCAGACAAAAACATGTGCAGTATATGTGTAGTTAGTTTTACTTGAACACAAAAAATTCAAGACACTGTAGGGCATTAGTAATTTTCCTCCCAGAGAGACATAAAACCCAACAGTAAAACAATTCCAAATGCTGACAGTTATATGGAAAAAACAAAAACCAAGAAATTCTAAAAAAAAAAAACTAAAAACAGCTCTACAACACAAAAACAAACCAAATACAAATGGCTAAATAAGTTTGTTCATTTAACATTTAGCATCCACTAACATTATATACTCACTCTTCCGTCCATATTAGTTGTCAAGGTATACCACATATACATAGGATGGCAAGGGAGCGGGAGTGAGGCGGGTTGAAGTAATTATTATCAAAATTAATGCAGGATGGAGCGGTTTAAAAAATTTGTGCGTCGAGCTCAACCCACCCTGCCCCGCCCCACCCCATAGCCATCCCTACATATACATATCCCAAAATACTGTCATTTTACAAAATCAAGATAGAACTAATTAGTTTTCTCATTTTGCCCTTAAAACAAATTGGTCTAAAAGTAACAATATTTTTTTATGGCAAGGGAAGCCCACAGCCGCTACCCTTTGGGTGGGCACAATGTAAAACCCCTGTTCCTATGCAATAGCTCGCAAATCACATAAGAGAGGTAACCCGCAGTAAGCAAGTCTAGTCCGACGATCAAATCCCTTGCTTTCGCTTGCAAGGGGTTTCGAACTTAGACCTTCAACATGGAAGTCCCAAGCCCAAACCACTAGGCCACCACGAAAGGTGTTCTTAAAGTAACAATATTGATTACAAAGCATAGAAATTATAATTTGAAGAGTTCAGCAAGTGACTATTGGTTGAAGTTATGATTGTTCAATTATCAATAAAATTAATTAAATATTGTTTATGATGACAATTAATATGTGACGAAGGGAGGATTGAAGATTATAGGGATTATCATTTATCACTAACAGAAAACAGAAGATGATAGTGATGGCCTGATGGGATTACCACTAGAAGAGATAAATAACAGGGCACAATCTGAAGTTCAGGTGTTAAACTAATTTGGGAATTAACATTTCTTGTCTTAGAGGGTGTTTGGATCGGCTTACTTTTAGGTGTTTTTGGCTTTTAAGCACTTTTTAATTTTGAGGTGTTTGGCAAAAGCTTAAAAAGTAGTACAAAAAAGCCAAAAGTCAAATAGAGGTAGCTACCTACTTTTGGCTTTTAAGTCACTTAAAAAAAGCTTTATCCAAACACCCATCATCCCTCTATTTCAATGTTTGTCTTAGTTACTACTCCCTCCATTCTAATATAATTGAATTTCTAACAACTTTTTTGTAATCCAAAATGAAGGAATTTTTTAAAGTCCAAAAATGTAATAATTAATTTTGTCCAACATTACCCTTCTTCTTAATGGGGTTTTTCAATTATTTTACATTTTCTAGGAGTATAGTACTCCCTCCCTTCCAAAATAAATGAAGTTTTGAGGTGTGACACACCCCTTAAGAAAGTTATTAAAGACATTAATCAAAGGGTAATTTGTCAGTATTATCCTTTGTAATTGGGTATATCATGCCTTGAAAAATACACCCTCTTTTTAGTACTATACTCCTAGAAAATGGGTAATTATAGAAAAAATTAACTAATAGACTCCGAAAAAAATCATTCATTTTGGTCAATAAAAAAGGATGCTAGAAAATCATTTATATTGGCATGGAATAACTATTTTTCAAGACATGAATTGAATTAATTACAAAAGGATAATATTGAAAAATTAATTAATGTCTTTGTCACGCCCCAAAAATTCATTTATTTTGGAATAGCATGAGTATTTGGACATTTTCTTTTATCATAATTTTTTTCAAGTACTTTCTTACTCGTTCCGTCTCAAATTATGTCACTATTTCACTTTACACGCCCCTTAAGAAATATTTATTAGGAGGAATTTTAACCATATTTATATTTAAGCTACGGTCTTTCTCCTTTAAGTATTTACTCAAAATACGTGTATCTCCATTAATGAAATGAGTATGCAATTGTGTGCATATCAACAAAAACTAAATTAACAACTTTGAGAAGTAATAACACCCCATAATCAAGGATTTTGTAGTCTACAAGAAAAACTTTATTAAGGGTTAATTTTACTTAAAACTTTTAAAATGACAAATGATTTGAGACAAATTTTTTTAAAAGTGATGGATAATTTGAGACGGATGGAGTAATATTTTGCATTGTTAACTACACTTTTGACTTTTAGTACTTTAATGTACTTTCTAAATACGTAAATTTTACTCGTCTCAAATCATTTGCCACTTTCTAAAAATAGTTTCTCAAATTATTTGTCATTTTAGAAGTTCAATGTAAAATTATTTTTCCCCACTTTACCCTTAATATCAAAGTCCTTGATTAGGGGTGTTACTACTTAAAATTGTTGATTTAGTTTCTTACCAAGTGTCTATTTAGATTTTCTAATCATTTGACATTGGCAATTGAACACTCATTAATGGAGATGACACATAAATTGAACAAATATTTAATAAGAAAGATTATAGTCAAAAATCCCTACTAATTAATATTTCTTAAGGGAAGTGCAAAGTGGAAAAACGACTAATAATGTGAGACGGGAGAATTTTTAAAAAAATGAAGATTGTATGTACGAATTCATTTGACCCCGTACTCAAAATCAAGCCAAACAAACTGAAACTCAATCCAACAGTATCCTGCCCTTCAAGCCTCCCTTTCTTAATACTACCATCTATGCATTGTTTTGCAACTGAACCACCTAGACCAGATCTCAGTTCCAAAACAAATCTTATTACTAGCTTCCCTAGCAGGCTTAAACATGCAGTAAACTATATGAGAAAGTAAATGCAAAACACTCGGCTAAAACAATTAGAAAAGAATCAAGCAACACAACAACTAAGTTAAAAAAACAGCCCTAAAATATTCTGTAAATGTACACAAGCAGCAATGCAAACCCAGCAAAAACCCAAACTAAATGTCATGAGTATGGTAGATTCAGCAAATTGTTAATGTGTTTGTATGTTTATGGTACTTCGAATAATCTTTTTAGCCAAGGGTCTATCCAAAACAACCTCTCTACCTCCCAAGGTGGTAGGGTAAAGTATGCTTACCTTATACCCTCCCCAAATCCCAATGAGGGTTTATACTAGGTATATTGTTGTTATTGTAGTAGTATCAGTTCATGTAAATAAGTTAGCAGATTTTTCTTATACCATCACTAAAGATATAAACTAAAGTAGTAAAGTAAATGAATTGTAGAACTACACAAAAATCTTAGATTATGTATCAAAGTCCACAACTTTAGAAAAAACTTAGGACATACCTTAGTAATTTGATGTCTCTTCTTGTCAAGCTTCTCGTTCTTAGCCTTGACACGTTGAGCCTCAGCCAAAAGAGACATTCTCCTTGCAGTCTTTGCATAGGGGTTGAGTTTCAGCAGCACATTCAGGTTCTTAAGTGGGTTCTTTTTCAATGTCGCCCTCTTCGCATCCTTCTTGATAGGTCTCACAACAGACTGCACCTCGTCCGAGTTGATGATCCTAGCAAGGTCAGCATTCACCATCTTTGGACGTGGCAACAAGTACCCCTTCTTCTTCTGAGATGGCTTATCGAATGACCCGTAAATATCATCCAATTTCTCATAAGCTGATTTTGTCCAGATAACAAACCGTCCAAGGTGACCTCCAGGAGCAAGCTTCAAGAGGTTCAAACGATCAACATGGCAAATTTCTACTCCAGGAATATTGCGGAAGGCTTTTACCAACTTAGCCCCTTCAGTTCCATACACAATCAATGGACCTTTACGGGAAATGTAGCGACGATTACGCATCTTACCCTTTCCTGTACGAATGGCATGACTATCCTTCGCCTTCTCAGCATCAGGATAAGCACCCACTTGCTTTAGAGCTTTGATAGCATTAGAAGTCTTCTCAATTCCCTCAACGGAATCAGAAACAACAAGAGGAAGCTCAGGTACTGATTGGATGCGATGTCCCCGAGCGAGAACCAGTGAAGGAACCGCCGAAGCAGCAATAGCTGAAGCTACCGCATAACGCTTCTGATTAACCGGGATCTTCATATGCCATCGGCGCCAGATCTTTGTAGGAGCAAACATACGACCACCACGACACATATTACCGAAAGCACCCTGTCCAGCTCGGTGCGTTCCACCACCAGGAACACGGGGAATACGAGAAACAGCACGACCAGTGCCCCATGACTCAGCAGAGGTCTGATGACCGGCCTTTTTCGAAACGGCGTAAGGTTGTCGGGCGTTTTTGGAAATGTTGGCATGCACGTAAGTTACAACGTCGGGACGGATCGGAGCTTTCATAACGGCCGGGAGGGGGATGGCGTTGGCGGCGGATCCGCCGTCGGTAGCCATGTCATTTTCGAATGTTTGAACGGTGGTGGTGGGGATAGCTGCAGCTGTAGCCATAGGGGGAAGGGGAGGGGGGACGAGGCTGCTAGGGTTTATGAAAGTAGAAGACCAGAGTGACGCCTTGCAGGAGCTTGGTTTTCTTCCATGTACAAATATGAAGCAAGCACAGAGGAAAAAGAAGGGTTAGAAATTGGGCCGGACTTTGAAACTAAACTAAGTACACTTATTGGGCTTAAAACCCATAAGATCTTTTTCACTTACAATTTCTTTTATTTATTTTTTTGGGGGGGAGGGTTAATAAGCGTGATTCGTATGTATTTGGGATATACTGACTCTGTCTCTCACGTCTTTCTTATCTCACTCACATATCTCCCTCTAGCCCCCGTTGTATTTGGTATCAAAGATACATGCATCTAGTATCAAAAGATACATATTGAATATCTCGTTTGCCTCTCTCTTATCTCACTCGCCCCTCTTGCTCGCCTATCTCCTTATGTATCTGTATTTAAAAATGTATCTGATATCAAAATTACATGTATCTCTATTGAAATCTAAAGAAATGGTGTATCTGACTTGAATCTGATACAAAATTAATAATTAGTGAAATAATATGTAAATATTTCAAACTATAGAGTCGAATAGTTTTTATGGTAAGAATGTTTGTGTAATTATGTGGTTTTTTCATGATGTTATTTATTATAAATATCACAAAGTAGCATTGTTGGTAGTTGGTTCTATTGCACCATTAGAACTAGCTATTGAGCTTTAGCCAACCTTTATGAGGTTTCATCCATTTGACTTGGATGGAGACTTTGTTGGTGAAGTTGTACTTGGAGTCAATCGTTTTCTTAGATTCTATAGCTCTCATTTTAGCCAAAGAGCGGAAGAGGATGATGTTGATATTATTGAAGATATTATGATTCATACATGTCATATGGCAAAAGTGATAGGTCATGTCGATTATTTTGAATTTGAAAGTGTATGTTTACGTTTCATCGCTGATATTTTTTTAACAATTAATCAATATAATTTATCATTGTTATACATAAATATAAACATCTATCGTATATTTTAGATAGGTCTATATTCAATTGTGAGTCATAAATAGTAAGACAATGACAACTTATTGTATTTGTACATTGTATTAATTGAAACAAAAACATATATAATAGACTCAAGTAACATGCTTTTTGCTTGTTATTGGAATATATGTGTTTTGAGAAATAAGTTATAAGTGAGTTATTTTGGATAAGAAATTTTGATCAAATGGACATTTTGTATAATTTTTCCATTAAAGATACAAACAAATAAAGAAACAAAATATGGTAAGAGTTAGGTCATGGCGTACAGTTTGGCTCAACCCATCTTAATTCAAATGGCCATTTATTGGTCAATGACACTCATTTACTAATTATGCTCATTGTAACTTGCTCTCAAATTCGACTTAATCTGTCAATACGCCTTTGATTTCATGAGAGCAAAATGAAAGATGAGTTTTCAGTACATTTCTCAAATAACTTGAGAGTGATTATCTTACCATATATGTCAAAGGGATCAATACTTACAAAACAAACCACAAGGACCATTGTAGCAAAAGCTGTTTGTTAGCACTTGGCAAGTCTGGGAAACACATTGTCATATTGTATTGTTATCAAAAGATGTTTGTTAGCACTTGGCAATTGTGCCAACAATTGATGATGCTTAATTGTTTACAAAGGTATTCTACTACTTGTTTAGTGTCTTTTTGAGTTTTTGTGACGATAACTCAATTAACAACTTTTTTATATATATAAAGTCTTTTAACTTTATTTTTATAATATAAAAGTCACTTAATTGTTATTATTTTATCTATTAAGTTACTCAACTATTATAAGTAAAATAAAAATAGTCAAGCGACTTTATATGTGAAATGACAATAGTTAAGTGATTTTATAAGTGAAATGATAAAGTTGATAAAAATAGGTTAATTTAAGAAACTACTTTACTTAATTTTTTTTGACCAGAGAAATTTGAACTAATTATGTTGTAGCTATGTTTACACATTTTAACATTGTATTTGATGCAAACATAAGTTAGGCAAATGCATTGTCTTTTAGTTATTGATTAAATCTTTTTTATTAATTATATCATATTTCCATAATTCAGATATTATTTATCATTGAATGAACTACTGATTATATTTATTTTTCAAAAAAGATGATAAGTATAACTAGGCCGTGAACAACCAACAATCGCACCGTAAAAATTGGATAAATTCGACTATAGGCATTAAGATTCTTTATAATAAAGCTCCAATCCAACGAACTCTTCTAGTACTTTAGATCAAGATTTGGGCTTAAATTCCTTCATCTAATGTTTGTGTTGTTGGATTTATTCTGATTTTTTTTAAAAAATAAGATAAAATAGAGAAGCAATTACAATATGGAAAATCAAACCATAACTAACAATTACTCAATCAACTAAGTTATTAAAATTTTCTAAAGTTATTATGAGTGATCCAAAATTCAATGTGTCTTCGATTTTTAGGACATAACTAACAAATAGTCAATTTTTATGTGCCGTAACCTTTTTAGAGCACATATGGAAAGATGTCTTCAATTGTTGTACTCTTTTATTTTACTACTTGATATTTATATTGACAACAAATATTTTATATTATCTGTTCATTTTAGCAAATTAAGAATTTTTTTTTTATTTTTCCCATACTGCTTTAGTATTAAATAACTAAACAAATAGTACTAATAATCAAATTTAGGATTTCAAAATATTATTAATAAGGTTAATTTATTAAATACACTCCTAGAGGTATTTGACCATGAATTTTTTTAATTTTTAATTTTTTTGTAGTTGAACTTCGGAAAACATATTTGTCGTTAATTTTTAACAGAAAGCACATTTGATTTTGACATATTACTTTGTACATGTGGTCAATGATGATACGACCACATTATTAATTGAACTCTATTTTATTTTATATGATAATCTTTTAAATATATATTATCTTAAATATATCATATAACCACTCAAATTGAAAGTAGTGTGACAAATGTATAATCTATATGTATGTATATACACTATGTTTTAAAAAATAAATAATGAATTCAGCTGATTGTTTGTGTAAAAACATCAAATTGATAAGATTATAAGAACATATTATCAAGAATAACATAAAAAGTTTCCAAGTTAAAGAAAATTTAAATTAAAAAAAATAAATTTTCTTTTCTGAGTTGATAGGACATAATGTTTGGTGACATTCAACACCTAAATAATGCACGTTGAATCATATATATTTTTTTTCAACTAAGAATAATTGTTTGTCAAATTGGTAGAAATTTTTACATGAAAACTTTGATGGTGATTTGACAAGTGAATGATTAATAATCAAACGGTTGAGATTCAATTAGATAAATGGGTACATCAAATTCTCCTGTGTTTGCACATGTACGAACCCCCCCCCCCCCCCCCGACCCATGAAGATATTTTTAGATTTTTCTGCCTAACCACGCAAGTTCAAAGGGTATTTATGTAACTTCATCACAAAATTTAGACGCCATCAGGACCGTCTATTCAATTCAGTGCTGGCATCTGGTAGTTAAAACGATAGATTTTTCATTTATCAGGTAAGTTAAACCGAAACTGTGAAAAACCTTGAAGTTGATGTTTTCTTAGTTAGTTAAGTAAAGGAGTGATTTTAATCCTATCAATAATTCTGAGACGTAATTAATAATTTGCTTCAAGTTCAAAACTGTTTTCAATAATTTTTTTAATTTCTTTTAAAAAAGAAAATATCTTATTTTTCTAGTTAATTTTAACTTTTTATGTAACGTATTTAATATTTAAAGTTGAAAACAAAATTTTAACCTAATTGATTCTAAATTTTATAACAATGATTTTAAATATTAATAATTATTTTTTTAAACCTAATATTTATACATATTTAATAAACTACTTAATACAAAAATACTATTTGAGCAAAAATTACTAAATCCGGCCAAAATCCATATTCGGCTTCTAGCTCAACTCTCAAGAGTAAATGTCATTTCAAAACACGTAATATATATTTAAATTAATATCACGAGGTTTAAAAATATGTGTGTAAATATTAAAATTATATTGGATTTGAATTCGTAAATTAATTTGGACTATATTAAATTCAACAGAATAGTCCAAATGATGTGGCAATCCAAGTCAAATTAAATGAGCCACTAAAACCACACTACATGTCAAAGTTACGTGGCAATCCAAGTCAAATTAAATGAGCCACTAAAACCACACTACATGTCAAAGTTATATGACAATCCAAATCAAATTAAATGAGCTACTAGAATCATGTCATGTGCCAAAATTATGTGGCAATCTAAGTCAAATTAAATAAGCCACTAAAATCATGTCACGTGTCGAAGTTATATGACAATCCAAGTCAAATTAAATGAGCCATTAGAATCATGCCATGTACCAAAATTATGTGACAATCAAAGTCAAATTAAATAAGCCACTAAAACCATGTCACGTGTCGAAGTTATGTGGCAATCTAAATCAAATTAAATGAGCCACTAGAATAATGCACGTGTATATGTGACATGTTCTGACCAATCAAATTAAAGTTCTTCACTAAAGAAATCTAATTGGTCAGTTCAAACCAACCAATCAAATCACATCCTCATACCACTCCATACAATTATAAATAGAGATCCTCATTATTCTCAGATGAGAGGTTTTCAAGAACAAGAAGCAAAAAGAGAGAACATGGATCAAATGCCACAAATTTTCTACAAAGCTACAAAATTCAAGTAATCAAATTCAAGCTCAAGTTCAAGATCAAGAACGAAGGAAAATATCAAGAAGTTCAAGATCAAGTTACTTGTTCATATTTATTATTCGTCATAACCATACAAGTATTCGTGACGAATAATTCAAATCCAAATTTGAAGACCAAGATTCAAAATCAAGCTATTCAAGCCCTTGACTCTAAATCAAATTCAATTTCAACATATTTCATATTATTTGAAGAATCAGAAGATTACTATAGAGATTGTAACACGCATTACATTTTGAAATCAAATATTACACTTTGTTACTCCAATTTTTCAGTCTTGATTATTTATTTTTCTCGGCTTGAAAATTTATTGTTTACAATGTGAGCTCGAAAAATACTCAGCCATCGACACGTGTTTTCCATAAAAATCTGTCGCGATTCGGCAGCAGCCCTTCGAGCTTCCTTCTTTAGATTCTTCCTCAGCATGTATGACTGACGTGGAACAATCTCGATCCTACGTGGCGTTAGTGGGACCTACAATCTGTCCACATCATCAACTCCAATAAAATCTTACTGTGAAAATCTTGTCGAAAAGCCCTCTTGTTTTTTTTCTGGATAAAGCAAGTTATTTTTTTTCAGTCTGTTCCTTAATTTTGTGTAGAATTCATCATGATATAATTGCTAATTATAATTCCAATTCAATTTTCATGACGCCTTTGCTCTATTTTTTTGCTCGGTTTAACGGAATTTCGGTGGCAGAGCAATTTTTATAGCTGTTTTTCTTTATGAGATTTGAAGGTGCCGTATCTAATAGTTTCATCAATTTCAGGGTTTGAGGAATTTTTGTGTAAAGGTTAGGTTTATTAGTATTGTTCTCATATATCGATTATCGTATTATTTTGTTGTTATGCTTTGGCTTGAAATAAGGGTCCTCTCTGGACTCCACTCTATGAGACTACAGTGGGTTGTTGTTGTTAGGTTTAATTAAGTAGTATATTAATCTTGTTGATTTTGCTATTCAATTGATAGTTTTAACATTTCTGATGTGGAATAGGTATGAGAGGGTTTGTATATGAAGAATTTGGGTTTTTGAAGAAGAAGAAGCAATGTGGACTTTGCTTTAGCTGACAAGGATTCATGAAAGGTTATGTTGGCATCACATCTTCCTTATCATCAGTACTTTTTGGTTGGCAGGGAGTGTTTCAATGAAAATCATCGGTGATGAAGACAAAAAAATGTTAGACGAGGACAAGGTTATCGGAGATGGAATTTCTGGTGAAGGGATAAATACAGTTAAGGATAATGAGTTCAAAATTGACATGATTAGTAATGACAGGATAGACGAGAGGGATATCACATTGCAAGCTCAACGTGGTTTGAAATTGCAAGAACAGCAACAGAGTCAGGGGTCAGCAGTCTGTTGGCAACAATTTCTTCATGTCACTTCCATTAAAGTGCTGCTGGTGGAGAATGATGATTCAACACGACATGTCGTCTCTGCTTTACTTCGAAATTGCAATTATGAAGGTTAGTTCTTTTTTTGTCTAGTTTGAGTTTTAGCTTGACGGATTATTAGCAAATAGATAACATTTGACTATTTTGTTGAAAACCTAGCTTGTTCTTGTATCTGCATAGCTTCAGCCTTTCCTTTTATCCTTTTAACTCTAGCTTGCAAGAATCAAATACGACGGACAAAAAGATGAGCCAAACTGTACATCTGAGTTTGTTTTAATTCCTGGTAATGATTATATGCAGAGCAATCGGATATTGCTTATAACATTGGGTACTTAAAGGTAGGAGTTTGGGCGCCATTTATAGTATATTTTTCTGAATTTTTATTACCCAACACATAATGGTGTTGCCAGTGGATGTTAATGTCACGACCCTGACATGTGAGTGGCACGCACACGAACCCTTCGGTGGGAGAATCAATGCTACACCAAGCTAAAGTATACTATCAATCAACACGCATTTAAATATGTGGAAACTGTTTAAATAATTAGTTTAAAAACTGAGTTCCCATAAATTAAGATAATGTTATAAAAAACATGCGGATATTAGCTCCCTAGAACCTGAAAGTCATTGTGCCAAAACTCTATCTAATGGCCAAGAATAAAGGGATGCAACCCCCGGAAACAATAAATAAGAGAACAATAGTCTAAAAGTCTGAGTCCGAAAGGAAAAGACCAAGAGCTAAGATGAATCCACAACAGCCTGAAAGAACTGGCCCACCCTTGAATCAAAACTATCAATTCTCTCCAAATTAAGGTCTCTCAACAGCCGCTTGAATATGCCCTGTACTCAACAAAGAAAGAGCAAATGCAGTATCAGTACACAACCACAGTTTACTGATAGGATCACACGGCCATTTCCAGTAAATGAGATATGAGAAAGAAACTACAACATAGTAAGGCATATGTCAACTTTTAAATCATTATATAGTTAAACATACTCAATCACCATTCAACAATCAACCATGGTCCTCTTACGGAACCCATATCCAAACTGTTAGTGTACCAACGTGGTACCCATTTCAATAGTTAGTGAACCGGCGTGGTACCCGATTCAACATGAATTCATATATCACAATTACAACCACAATGAATAGGCACACACACCTGTACAACCAAGTAATACATTCATTGCATGCAATTTGACCACAAGATATCATTTCAATTCATGGTTTTTTCTTTTCCTTAATTGTATATCATGTACGCAATACTAGTGAAGTAGTTAACTGGCACATATAACTCAAACGGGGAAAACACAACACCTACCTCGAAACAAGTTTTGAAAACTCTAACGAACTGGACCTTTCCCTTTTCCAATGCTTTGGCTCGTTCTTGGTCTAAAACAAACAACAATACAAATAATCAATGAACAATGGCCTACATTATCCGAATTATATCAAAATCCTAATCCTTGGCCAATTTCATGATCATCTCCCCCAATTAGGACTTTTTCCACCATTAATTTCAGACCAAAACCTTCCTCTAAGAGAATCATAGATTCTAAGGTGTAAGAATCGAATTACAAGTTAGAGCAATGAATAACTTACCTTTACCGAAGAAATTGGTGGAAAATTGAAAACTGAAAATAAATAGCCCTAGGTCATCTCTAGATTCCCAAGAACGAAGTTGCAGAAATAAAAACGGTTTTTCGACTTTTCTGACTTAAAACCCGCGATTATCCCGCTATAGCAGCCCCCACCACGGAGGGATTCAACCCGCTACAGTGGCTTGCATGGATATAGAAACTCGGAGTTCGTGTCCCAACACCCATTTTGCAACACAACCTTAAACCTTGATGTTCTAAAATAACTCTTCACACCAAATTCAATTTCGAGAGTTCTGCTGATCTGAATTCACTTCCGTTAGGCCCTATGGATTTCTTAACGTCTTAACTACTAGTTCAAACAATCAAAACTCAGAAATCAAACCCTAATCCATTACCGGATTGCCCTAGACCCCACCTGACTCAAATTCCATCCTAGTCTGGCCTAGTCTCGAAATTTCCTAGTTTACTACTCAAAAGTTTCCGGCCCAAATTTCTTTCCCATTGGCTTATCCATAACTACAGAAATGGGTCGTTACAGTTAACCTGATGAAAATCAGAGTAATCAAAAGTGAAAAGCCCTAACGAGCACCAATCTCTTTTGAAGATTTAGTTGCAAAATTCCTCTCACTGTTCTCACTCGCATCTTGTTTCTATACTATATGTCCTTAATTACCCTAATGTACGCCACAAGTACACCGTTAGCCTCCAAACATCTTCAGTGAATCCCCTAGCTACTTTGTCGTAAGCTTTTTCTATGTCAAATGAACACCATATGTAAGTCCCTCTTCCTCTCCCTAAAAAAAGGTCTTGTGTAAAATTGTGTCGCATACCTAGAATACATTAGCTGAAGGAAGAGAAGTCCTATAGAACCAGTCGTCTTATACAAGCTGAATCGTAAAAAGTCTGATGATCATGTGAATTGGAACTTCCCGGACTTTGTAATGCAAAACATATGGGATGGGAAAAGTGAAGAAGGTGGATCAAATTCTACATACTGATCATAACGAACTTTGGTCTTAGTGGGCGGGATTCCATGTGGTTTCCTTGGAATCTCAGGAGGCTTGGGATAAGAATATTTGTTATTGTCTATGTTGTTCTGTCTAGTTATGGAAATATCGAGCAAGATGATAGACTAAGCGGTAAAAGGGTCCACTTAAATGGTTTCAAGGCAGTATTGGGGGAATAATACTGTCAAAGTCTCTCACCTATTGTTCGTGGATGATACCTTGGTGTTCTGTGATGCAGAGTACTGTAGTATCTATTTTGAGACTAATATTAATCGGTTCTAGGTGATGTCAGGTCTCCTTAAGAAGTGCGAGATTATCTCTGTGAGAGAGGGAGAATGCTGAGGAGCTAGCACATGTGTCCAGTTGCAAGAGAGGAATAATCTCAACAACCTACTTAGGGTTACTGCTTGGCGCATAATCACACTGTTTGGAATACATCAATTTAAAGAATTGAGAAGAGACCGGAGGGGTGATAGAAGATATATTTGTTATAAGGGGAACATAACGTTGATTAAGATCACGTTATCAAGCAATTCAACGTATTATATGTCCTCATGCCCAGTTACTGTTATTGAAAAATTGGAAAAACTCCACAAGAACCTCTTATGGGACAACAATGATGGGATGAGAAAAATTCATTTGGTGAATAGTAACGTGGTCACATCACCCATCAAGTATGGATGGTTTGGAGTAAAAGAGCTTAATAATTTCAGAATAACACTATTTCGGAAGTGGGTATGGACATTCTGGAATGAGGAAAGATGTTATGGAGGATGATCACAGACATACGATGCGCAGAAAGGGGATAGAGGGCTGGCCGCTGGCAGCATCACTACACATTATGGGTGCGAATTGTGGAGAAGCACTAGGAAGGAACAGGAGATGTTCAATGACAGTGTCACTTGCAAGGTTGGCAATGAGTGTATAATTAGCTTCTGGAGATAGAGGTGATGTTATTCTTTACTTGAGTCGAGGGTCTATCAAAAACAACCTCTCTACCTCCACAAGGTAGACGGTTGCGCACACACCACCCTACCTAGACCCTACTTGTGGGACTACACTAGGTATGTCGTTGTCGTTGTAGATAGAGGTGATGTGGTCATGATGTCTAAGCTTCAGTTACCTTACGGGTTTTCACATCTCTGTTTCGTGGGATGCTACAGCCAGGTCAATGAGAAACAGAGAGGGGAAGTAAAATGGGATTTAGGATTTAGAAAAAAACTACAGAATTGGGAGGTACAACAGAATATCACCTAATTGGACCATGACATGTGGAGATAGAAAGGAAAGGAGAGTGTCCTCTTTTGGCAAAGTCATTATATGCAGGGCTCTTAAAAGTGAGGAACAGAGTTTTTCGCTTACGGCAGCGTGAATTGCTAGAGCACCAAGGAATGTCCACGTATTTGCATGCAAGCTGGCAGAAATTTGAGAAAAAAAACAAATCATATATCAGTTAGTGCTTCATGTGTAAGCACTCTGGAGAATATGTGAACCACTTATTTGTACATAGCAGGGTACCTGATAACTTGTGGTAGACAGTCCTAGACACGTTCAGCGTACAATGGGTAGTGAAGAACATCAAACATAGCTGGATATTCGGGAGGAGAAGGAGATGTGAAACTTGGAATGTCGTTCCGTTGGCACTTATATGGGTCCTTTGGGGGAAAAGAAATAGGAGAACATTTGAAAGAATGAAATATGATTTTATGCATTTTTGGGCATGCCTTCTATTAATTTTGTATGTACCACGAGCTTCCATTTGTATGGATGATTGGTTTATCATTTTTTAGCGAAGCATATTTTGATGTAGGTTTTCTAGTTGTAAACTTATTGCATGTTGTTGGGAGAGGAGGAGAGGGGGGGGGGGGGGTCTCCGGTCCCCACGACACCAATAATTGATTTATTAAAAATGTCTTTATTGTATGGCTTGTTATGCTCATCTCAGATGCTGCTAACCTCATGCCATATTTTGTAATGAGAGTTATTTGAAGGGGAGCCAGCAGCAAGTCTAGATGAAGAGCTGCTGACATCCTTTTACTGATCTAGCAACTTAGTTCCATTCCCTAGGTTTTTGGCTGTGTAAATTAATACTCCCTCTATCCCAGTTTATATGACTCACTTTCTTTTTTAGTCAGTCCCAAAAAGAATGACACATTTCTATATTAAGTAACAATTTAACTTTAAAGTGCCCATTTTACCCTAAATAAAATGATTTATAGCCACATAAACATCTATCACTTATTTTAACCACTAGTTTCAAAAGTCTTTCTATCTTTCTTAAACTCCGTGCCAAGTCAAACTAACTCATATAAAATGGGACGGAGGGAGTATATAAATAGGTCATGATCATCTAATTAGTTTCTATTATGAATCTTGTCAATATAGATACATATTTTCACTTCAACTTAATATGAAGTTTCAAGTTTCATATTTGTGGTATTTGGTCAGAGCAACTTGTGCATAGTTTCAGTGACTTGTTCATCTGAGATTTTACCACAGTTCGCCTATGTGGTTCTCTATGATTTTCCCTTTGTATTACACGTTCAATTCATGACTTCTATCTGCTGCACTTTTTGTAAATATCTTTTGTTTGGTTGCTCTCTTCCCATCTTTATTGTCTTTTATTATCTAATTAAACTTTGTTATTTGCAGTTATAGAAGCAGCCAATGGATTGCAAGCTTGGAAGATACTGGAAAACCTGACCAATCACATTGATCTAGTGTTGACAGAGGTTGTAATGCCTTGCTTGTCAGGCTTAGGTCTCCTATCCAAAATCATGAGCCACTACACACGCAAGACTGTTCCTGTTATCAGTAAGTAACCCCTGCTGTTTTGCCAGTTCTATTGGTAAAACTCTTACTATACCATGTTTAATTTTGAATTGATACTGTTATACCTCTACACCTGATGACTGATGAGGGCCATGTGCAGTGATGTCATCTCATGATTCAATGGATTTAGTCTTCAAGTGTTTGTCAAAAGGTGCGCTCGACTTCCTGGTAAAACCTATACGAAAGAATGAGCTCAAGAACCTGTGGCAGCATGTGTGGAGAAGATGCCATAGTGTGAGACATCATTACTCTCAATATCCCTTTTTTCTTGCATGCATCTTTGTGTAAAAAGAACGGCTGATGCATTGATGTCCATCAATATAACTAAATACAGTACTGATTTGTTATGGAGATATGTTTCTGCTTATTTGTTGGTGGGCTGTTTGTCTAGTTATAGGCTGTTTCTTTCGTTATGTGTTATATGCCATTTCTTTTTCTTCCAAGTGTTTTTGTGTTATACCGTAATTACTTTGTCCTCATTTTCTCAGTCTAGTGGAAGTGGGAGCGAAAGCGGTACTCAAACCCAAAAATCTATAAAATCAAAAAGCAGTGAGCAGTCTGAAAACAACAGTGCTAGCAATGACGGGAAAGATAATGGGCGGTACAGCCTAAATGTTGGTAAAGGCAGTGAAGATGGAAATGGCACACAGGTATTGCCATTTGGTTGCCTTCCCTAGAAATAAAAGGACATTTTGCAAAATCTACCTTTTAGCTTATTATCATTTATTTACATGCAGAAGATAACACATGATAGCAACAGCCTCGAAAATGGGCTAGATCTACTCTTTCATAGTTATTTGAAGCATTAGATAATTGAGGAACTTCCTTTTCTTTTTTCAAAATGTTCTACCGATTAGTACATGTAGACGAGAGTCTGAGACATATATTGACACATTTAGAACACGAACTTTTGAAGCAACCAAACGAGGTAGAAATGCACAACTTCATTCGAGTTAGAATCCATTGGTTAGTCCATTGTGATAGAGATAATTTTATATGTCCGAGCAATCAAAAACAATGCTTATATAAGTTTCTTACGGGAAGGAAAGAAGACTCCAAAACTCAATGTGTTTTTCTTAGTCACATTGTCATCATGATTCAACATAATAGTTCTATAATGATATCCCTGTTAAGCATCAAAATTCCAAGGCTTAATGACCAATAGAAGTACTGAATGATTTGTATAATATTTCTTTCTGAGTCTGAAATTTGTATTTTGCAGAATTCCTGGACAAAGCAAGCTGTTGAAGCTGGTAGCCCTCAGACAGTGTCTCCATTCAAGCAGGTGCCTGAGTGTCCAGACAGCACTTGTGCACAGGTTATTCGTTCAAATGCAGAAACTGCTGCTAACAAGAATGCAGAGAGAAATGCCAAAAGGAAATGCCAAGAAGAAGAAGAACATCCTGGTAATGAGTATTTCTAATCTTTTTCTTCTCTCTGGCTTTAGTGTTTCTTAGTTGACTGAAACGTATGTATCATGTGTTCCATTGAAGATTACATTGCAAAAAAACCCTCTCTCAAGGGCATACCTAGAAATCAGCAGTCACGACCTGAAAATGCAATTCAGCTTCCAGTCAAACTTGTTGATGCAGAACATAAGACCCTGCTGGCAATAAATTCCAACCCAAGCAGTTTGAAGATGGATGAACACCAGGCAATTCTAGATGGTAATTTTCCATCCACTGAATATCATGATGTGACTGCTGCGACAACTCATCCTCGGACCAACAGTAGAAGGTTGAACAAAGCTGTGCAGGTATTAGAAATCAATAATTCATCCATTGGTGAATCTAAAGAGCTACGTTTGAAAAGGCTAAGAGAACCAAAAGAACCAGAAAAAAGTGCTCAAGATGATCGTAGTGTTTTGAGAAGATCAGATCTTTCAGCTTTCTCAAGGTTTGGAGACAATATTCACTAGTTATGCTCTTTCTAAACTTTTTGTCAGAGCTGTGCTGATTTCCTTTGTTGGATGGGGAACTTTCAGAAATTTACCTTTTGCTCTGTCGTGGACCATTTTGCAGGTATAATTCGTCCTCAAACCCAACGAGGACTCCTAATGGGATCAAGCTTGGTAGTTCTTTAATTAATAATGGCCAAGAAGTTGCCAAGAAGTCAGTACGTGATATTCCAACTCATACAAATGAGAAATTTCTATATCCAAGTTCAAGTGGAACTGACAATATTATAGATAAGGGGTCCACCACTAATAGACTTTCCGAGGAACCATTACTTTCTAGAGACAAGGCGGAAGCAACATCAACAATTAAAGGTTTGTACTCATCATCAGCTTTCAAGCCTGCGAAAATTGACTTCAGAATCTCCCGTCAGCAAGTGCCTCAAGTTAAGCTTAAGCCTTGTAACATGCAAGCTACAGACAGTCTTGTTCCGCGAGGCTCTCACACAGACATCCTAGTTCATTACCACCACCATTATCACTTCCATGACCTAGATCAAGATTGCACTTCCACCCAGGTAGATTTCTCATTGAAGAAACTGACTGTGGGTGGCCCAAGTTGTGCTTCATTCAACAGTCTAGCTAGGCCTTGTGAAGGGAACCCTGAATATCACAGTTTGAACAGAAGTGCTTCGGGAAGTAACCGCGGAAGCAATGTGCTGGATGGAAGCTGCACAGCTATAAATGCTGGAGGCACAAATGGGGAAAGTGATAATGGGTTAGCTGGCAAAAATGGAAGTGGTGATGCCAGCGGCATTGGTTGTGGAAACACGACAAATCCTTCTAAACTTGCCGGAGAAGCAGCCTTGACCAAATTTTGTCAGAAGAAGAAAGATAGATGCTTTAAGAAAAAGGTAGATTGAAGCATTCCATTTGTAGATTCTCTATCCTTATCTTGTTTTCATCAGTGATTGGTCCCATTCCTACTTTCTCCTGAAGTAGCTCGCACAGCATTCTACTGTCATACCTGGTCAATCTGTTTATCTTTTGGTATATATATATATATGGCAAAGCTATTACATGCAATGATCATGAGAAAATCATTCAATAAAAAAATATCTAACTAGTCATTTTCAGATCAAGAATTTAGGACATCTAAAATATTTTCTTGGTATTTTGAGGCCCAATCAAGAGACAATGTTATTTCACAAAGAAAGTATGTACTAGTTACCTTTAAATACATAGGTATGATGGATTGTAAACCTGTTGTAGTCTGATGGATCTGAACAGTAAACTGTTATCAGATCAGGGGAAGTCATGACAAATCCTAAAAGTTACCAAAGGCTAGTTAGGAAGTTAGACTATCTCATTATTACCTAAAAAAACGTTTCTTTTGTTGTGGGTGTAGTAAGTCAGTCAATGCATCTGCAATACCAGTCAATGAGATGCTGCTTTACCAATCTTAAGACACATAAAAAAGGCACCAGGCCAAGAGTTGTTGCTTGAAGATAAAGGAAACACTCACATTAAAGGATCCTTTGATGTAGATTAGGCTGGTCAACCAATTAGTTGACATTCTACATCTGGATCAGCGTTATCAAAAGCAAAAAGTGCAAAAAAACTTTAAGGTCCATTGGGGCTTTAAGAGGAAAGCGCAAATAAAGCATGGACTTTAATGTAAAAGGCACAAAGGGAGAAAAAATACAAAATATTGTTTAATCCAAGACTAATAATTATTAGCATGAATGACAAATGTATGAACAAAGATTTGAAATTGTTATGGAGGGTCTGAATAGCATGATTAAAACTGCAAAGGTGAGGGGATGGTTGAGTGTTTTTGAGGTTGGCAGAAATGGAGATAACAGCGTGGAAGTGACTCATCTGCAATACTCTTATTTATGTGATGCTGAGGAAGGCCAACTCAAGATTTTAAGGGTGATTTTAGTGCTTTTTGAGGGGTTCTCAGGTCTGCACATCAATTGGAGGAGAAGCTATCTGTACCCTATCAATAAAGTGCAAAACATGGAATATCTAAATGCAATACTGGGTGGGGAAATAGGTGTTTTGCCAACAACATATTTAGGAATGCTCTGGGGGCTAGATCTCAGTCTTATGAGATCTGGAACAAGGTGGTAGAAAAATGTGAGATGAAGCTAGCAAGGTGGAAATTACAATATTTGTCCAGAGGTGGGAGACTGACTTTGATAAATTATGTCCTTGATGCCTTCCCAACTTATATGATGTCAGTGTTTCCAATTCCTCAGACGGTCATCGATAGATTGGACAAAATCAGAAGAAAATTTTTGTGGCAGGGAAACAATGAGAAAAAGAGTTATAACCTGGTCAACTGGGATGCTGTAACAGTGGGTACGAGACATGGGGGATTGGGTATTAAGAACTTGAAAAATCAGAGCAAGGCTCTCAGAATGAAATGGCTGTGGAAGTTTTGCAATGAAAATCAATCCTACTGGAAGGAAGTCATTTATGCAAAGTATGAAGGAGGAGATTACTGGATGACCAAAACTGTAATTACACCTTACTGAGTAAGTGTATGGAGGTCCATTAGATCCTTGTGGGATGATTTCAAAAACAATACAAGGATCCAAGTGGCAAATGGGAAAAGAACCGACTTCTGGAAGGATGTGTGGCATGAGGCTGTCCGGATAGAAATCTGTTTCCAGATATTAGTACCTGAGTGTCACACCAGCACAAGTCCATAGCTGATTACTGGTTTCCTTAAGGGTGGAGCTTCGTTTTTAGAGGACAGTTAAATGATTGGGAGATTCAGAGATGTGCTGATTTTTACAACACCATTGGTACACTCAATGGTTTGGAGGGGGGGTCAGGATACTTTATGGTGGAAGGGCAACAGAAAGGGTATTTTCAAGGTGAATTGTGCGTATAACTGGTTGAACAACTCCTACCAGTTGACTAGTAACTGGCGTTGGAAAGGAATCTGGAAATCCAAAATACCCCTCTAAAGTATCATGTTTTGTGTGGTTATTGGCTAAGGAAGCAGTTCTGACCCAAGACAACCTAATGAGGAGAGGGATTCCATTGTGCTCAAGGTGCCTGTTTTGTGGGGAAACTGCTGAGACAGTTAACCATCTTTTTCTACACTGCAGAGTAACTAGCCAGCTCTGGAGACTATTCCTAAATCTCAAAGTCATGCAAGATCGCTGAAGCCATTCAGAGTTGGGAAGAAGCTGGAATGCAGTCTAAGAGCAGAGAGAGATGGAGAATTGTCCCTGCTAGCATTTGGTGGGCAATATGGAGGGAGAGGAATTTTAGACGTTTTGATAGTATAGAAAACAGTATGCAAAAAGTCAAGCTTAATTGCTTGTCGCTACTGTGTTTTTGGTGTTATCAACTATACTCCAATGACACTATCTCCCTAGTTGATGTACTAGACTCAATTTAGGATCAGATAGCTGGATTTGATGATCTTATTGTAAATATGGCTCAGTACTGCCTATGTAGTAATACACAAAGTTACCTGTTTCAAAAATAAAATATATGATAAAGTGAAATATCAATCGTTTAGTGTCGCCTCTTCAGAAGAGGCTCATTGGCAAGGAAAATTATGTCTTAGAACCTTGATAACGTTACTGAAGTACACATTAAGCGAGACGAAGCGCTCAACACGTTTTGAGACTCGCTTTAGGGCTTAAGCACCTTTGATAACACTAATTTGGATTTTGTGCATTTTTTTGGTAATCTTGTATTATGGAAAAGAAGTAGTGGAATGTTGTTGCTCGATCTAGTAAAGAGCTGAATATTGAGCCATGGCAACAACTATATGTGATTAAATGTGTTAAACAAGTAAATTGAAAATTGAAGTTTGTAAACATTAATGAAATAATGTTTTATTGTGATAATCAAGCAACATCAGGTATAGCTTCTGTGAGAAATATAGGAGAAATATTATTGAATTGTGTAAGAACAATATTACACAAAGACCCTATTTATAGACACTATAAAACAATCATTTTCCAAGTAGAATACGATAAACTATTCATATTTCTATTCCTATTCTAAGTAGGATACTATAATCTATTCCTATTCTAAGTAGGATTGTGTACACCTATTCCTATTCTAATACCCCCCCTCAAGCTAGTGCATACAAATCATATGTACCAAGCTTGTTACAAATATAATTAATACGAGGACCGGTGAGGGACTTAGTGAAGATATCTGCAAGTTGATTACTTGACTTCACAAACTTTGTAACAATATTTCCTGAGAGTATCTTTTCTCTGACAAAGTGAAAATCAGTCTCAATGTGCTTAGTCCTCATGAAACACTAAATTTGATGCGATATGTCGATAAAACACAGAGTGATAAATTCCTGAATTGCAATGTTGAACTTCCCAAACCAAGCTTGAGAAGACTGTTTCAGACCATAGATTGACTTGAGAAGACTGTTTCAGACCATATAGTGACTTACACAATCGACATACAAAGGCTACCAGACTCCCCCTGAGCAACAAAATCAGGTGGTTGCTCTATATAGACTTCTTTTTAGAGATCACCGTGGAGAAAAACATTCTTAATGTTCAACTGATTAAAAGGCCAATGGAGAACGACAACTATAGATAGAAAAAGGCGGACATATGCTATTTTAACTACGAGAGAGAAAATATCACTGTAATCTAGTCCAAATATTTGAGTATGCCTTCTTCTTCTTCTTTTTTTGGCGAAAGTAAATTTGAAACAGAAAGAAAACACTGCAGGAAAACTCAGATCTCTCAGAAACAATGCAATGGCCGCTGAAAAATGCTCGAAATCTGGTATAAAATATATGGAACGCCTCGAAATGAAGAGATGAGTAGATCTTAAACAAGAAAGTCACCGTAAAACTGGTCGGAACATGCTCATGCCCTAGATTATTAGATTTGATGGTTGAAAATGGTCACAATCTAAGAAATAAAACTACATGGGTAGGGTCAGAATGATGGCACGGCCCTACTGAGAAAGAGAATGATATGGGTAGGGTCGGAATGATGGCACGACCCTACTGGAAAACAAAAATTATATGGGTAGGGTCGGAATGATGGCACGACCCTACATAAATAAAAAAGTAGTCACCGAAAAGATGGCACGGTACTACGCAAATCAGATATGAAAAAGTAGTCATCGGAAAGATGGCACGGTGCTACACAAATCGAATATGAGAAAGTAATCACTGGAATGATGCACGGTGCTACACAAATAGATATGAGAAAGTAGTCCGAAAAAATGCACGGTACTACGCAAATTAAATATGAAAAAATAGTCACTGAAAAGATGCAAGGTGCTACGCAAATTAGATATGAGAAAATAGTCACCGAAAAGATATACGATGACCCAAACTTTTGCTAACATAATCATTGGCCAGACGGGCGGCATATATGAGTAATAGCCGCCTTCCGGCAGCAAAAGCTCTTTAATTCTTTACCAAGATCGTAGAGGCTCTGATACCATGTGAGAAATATAGGAGAAATATTCTTGAACTGTTTAAGAACAATATTACACAAAGACCCTATTTATAAATACTATAAAATAATCCTTTTTCAAGTAAAATACTATAATCTATTCCTATTCTAAGTAGGATTGGGTACACCTATTCCTATTCTAACAACTTATAATCCAGTTTTTCATAAAAGAACTAAAAATAGAGAAAGAGGTATCACTTTGTTTAGGAGAAGGTTATTTCTAAGGACATTATCACAAACCCTTTCGCGCAGCTAAACTGCTATCGGCTATCTTTACAAAGGTTCCTATAGGACTACAAAGTGAAAACATTTCTAATAAGTTTGGTGCCTATGATTTATATGTTCCGACTTGAAAGGAAGTGTTTGATATAAATGATAATTCAAACAAGGAAATCAAGTCAAGTTCACTTATTTGGAAAATCACATTATGGACAAGAAACCCATGAAGTCAAACCACCCAATAAGTGCACCTCACTAAGGTCAAGGAGGAGCCACGTGTAGCACACAATCATTTATAACTTCCTCGCATATGTTAAGTTTTCGTATAGTAAATCTTACACCTATTATTAGGTGGTGATTTTGACAAGCAACCATTAATTTGAAGGAATTCACAGATCTTTTCTAATTTCAACTTCAATGTTTGAGGTCTTATCTCTTTCTTTGTCTACACATTACTAAATTGAAGCAACACTTCTTTCAGCACTTCCGGAGTATGGATCTAGACAAATTGGGTACTTTTTAGGTATTCAGGTCTCTCAGTTCAGATCAAATATTCTCATCTCCAGTGTAAGTATGCTCTAGACATTCTTGTTATAGATCCATTGACACTCCTATGGATCCAAATGTTAAGTTTCTACTAGGTCCATCTTAGTCCTTTAGTGACCATGCAAGATATAGGTAGTTGGTTGGTAGGTTGAATTACCTCACAGTAACTCGGGATGATATTGCCTTTTTGGTGAATGTTACAAACTAATTAATGGACTCTCCATGTGACTCACTGGGATGCTATAGTCTATATTCTTTTTTGTGAGTGTTGTAAGTTAGTTTATGGACTCTCCATGTGACTCATTGGTATTCAAGTATATCTATATTTTTTGATACATAGAATCAACTTCTGAAGAAGATTATTTTTTGAGAACGAGGGCATGAGAAAATACTGAATACACAGATATAGATTGAGTAGGGTTATCTTCTAATAGACGTTCGACTTCTACATATTGTGTTTTACTTTGAAGTAATTTGCCTTGGAAAATCAAGAAACAAATTAGGTTGCTTGATCCAGTGAGAAGCAAGACAATGATCTCATTCGCACCAGATAGATGTTCTCCATGTTTCATTGAGTCTGGTGCTTCATGAGGGAACTAAACACATGGAGAAGGGCCACACTTTCTTGGAGAAAGATACACTTAGGAGACATTGTCATGAAATTCGTCAAGTCAAATGATCAGTTGGAAGATATATTCACCAAGTCTTTCACGGGTGTTCGTATAAGTTATTACATTCGTAACAAACTCGGTGCATACCACTTGTATGCTCCAGCCTGAGGTGTTAGTTAAAATGTTAAATGCAATCAGATCAGTGCATATAGTTATGCTTGATGTTAGGGCCCACATTGGGAAACATAATAATGTACATAGTAAAGTGTTCATGTAAAAAGACCTAGTCACACATTCTCATAATTCTTTCTGCCTTGCCCCCCCACCAATGCTCAATATTCATACTTTTTAATGTAGATAGTGTAAAGAAAAGAGAAGAAAGAGATTTTGGGAATGAATTACTTTATTATTTGGTCAAACATGTTGGGACTTAAATAATGTTTACAAGTAACCCATAAAAGGAAAGAAAAGTAATTTCTACTCCTAATTATTGCACAAGAACATGGATTTTAAACCTAATCCATGTTTACAAAGAGTTTATATTTATAATATTTATATTCTCAACACATAGTTCCAATTTTTTCCATGTTGGAAACTTGTATACACTGTATCTATAATATATGTCGGAATTGAGTAATGAAAAGATAGTCACTCATGTTGGGAGTTTGGATAACATTGTGTCCACGGAGATCGTAGATCTTGTTCATATTAATTGAGGAGTATGATGAAGTGTAGCTGTCTAAATCCATAAACCTAGAAAGTTGGTGTCAATAGTTCTCTACTTGTTCAACTGTGTCGGTTTGGGATGCAGTCAGTGTAGGTTAGCAGTTCACTGTTGGGCATAAATGATTCGAGTGGCTTTTGGATTGTCAAGAGATTCCAAACGAAGGAGATGCCAGTTTGGAGGAAAGTTTAAAATGGTTATGGATGGATGAAGAATATGAGACCTGTAATATCAGCATGTCTAAGAATAGAAGTTGGAATATGTGTGTTTTCTCTGGAAGAGCTAGGCACCTCTGAAATGTCGGTGCCAATTTCACTGGATAGAATAGGGCAGGAGAAAACTCAGGGATTGAGGGTTCCTACTCTAACTTGATGCTGTTAATCTGAGGAGGCTAAATTTGGTTGTGTTGATGGAGGAAAAGATGCTGCTCCTGAATATTGGATTATGCTTAAATTTTGGTTATTTTTGGCAAGAAAAATGAGGCAGAAAGTGAGACTAATTTTTTATATTGTCACTGTTCATCTAGTCAGAAAGTTGTTTTTTGACAAGGTTTGCATTTCCTTTTTCTTCTTATACAATCTCCATATGAATTTCTTTTAGTTTTAATATGTAATAACCAGTGGCGGAACCAGGAATTTTATGAAGGGGGTTCAACATTTTATTACCTAAGATCTGGAAAAAAAAATGTGCTTATTCGGATTTGAACCCGCGAGTTGAGACAAGCTAAGGCAAAATGTTGAACCCCTTTGCCACTGAGCTAGTCCCTTGGCTTATGTTCAGGGGGTTTAATGTTAATTATATACTCATAAATTAAAAAATTTATCTTATATATACAGTGTAATTTTTTAACGAAGGGGGTTCGGATGAACCCCCTTGATACCACGTGGGTCCGCCCCTGGTAATAGCTAGCTTAACTCTAGATCTCCCGAAAAAGTGAACACTTTTAATTCCTTCCCTCTTGAATCGGATGATCCAGTCATGTGCATTTCTTAAAATGCATGAAAGTGGGATATTATAGAAATTCCACATCAAGTAAAGAATGTGTGAAATAATATCGATTTCTTGGGAATGAGAAATATTTTAGTTAAAGAAAGGATTCAAGTAAATTGAAATGGGATGGAGGAGGAATGATAGTAGGTAAATTGTGATGGAGGTGAACATGTTTACAACAATTGTATCTAAACTCACTTGTTATTTGCTTCATCGACAAAGTATAAAACTTTATTGTGTTGCGAGGTACTTCTAGTGTAGAACAAATACTGCTATGTTAATAAGGTCGTATTTGTGCCAAATGTTGCTTTTCTATGTTATTTTGTTTGTTTAAGTTAATAAACTGATAACTAACATCGTGATTCAAACTGTTGTGTTGCAGGCAAATGCACTTTAATTTTAGAATCAGGTAGGCAATACTTGAACTCACTTATGAAACCTCTTGAGCAAACTTTAAGAGAAGAACTGATTATCTGCTTCCAAGTCAAGCGATCCTAACCAGTTGAAGCTGGTCTACTACCTCTCTGCATCATACAGTTGATCGTGGGGGAACACACATATTTCTAGTTTCAGTAATTTTCTTTTTGTATCTTGCATGCAGTCATTCAGAAAGTGATAGGAGTGCCTTCTATGCGTAGGGAGTGGAAATTTAGAAGGAATGAGGTTGACCTGATAAGAGTACATGGATTGAAGACCTAAAAGCTACGTGCAAAATGCATGCAACAATCAAGAAGTTTGCATTCTCTGTTATTTTGCTGAAGTCAAATGGCTATACCATCCATTTGAGTCCGAATGGTGTAGTAGCATTAATTTTTTCTTCCTTGAATTGTATATTTTGGTTTAATACTAAAACAGAAAGAGACTAGCAGAACAGTGGCCACGTGTTTGAGGACATTTTCTGAGGCTGGCAGACCAAAAACAACCCAAACAATACTGCAAATAATCATTTAGACTGTACTTCCTGATCTTTCATGCCTTAAGTTTGTTTATAATAGTGTCTTGTACTGTGAGGAGATCTACTCCTGTGTAACATATATCAGATTTAACCATATTTTTTCTTAGCAGCCATTGTAGTGTCAGTAATTGGGACTTGTTATAGGAGGAGATTCTGCTTTTCAGTGAGTTGCCTTCTATAATAACAATCTGTCACTCCCCAGTTCTGTTTAGTGAACAAATTTTGTAGGGTTGAATTTGGTTGGTGGTTGATTGATTTATGTTTATACATTATGAGTTCCGACTCAGGAAATAGTTTGTAGGTAAGCATTGAGCTGAGGGTCTATCAGAAACCACCTCTCTACTCCACAAAGGTAGTGGTAAGGTCTGTGTGTACGTTCTACCCTTCCAAGACTCTACTCGTGGGATTATTGTTGTAAGCATTGTGAGACACAATTGCATGGATCTCGTCGGCGGATTAGTATGAAAATTTTTAACATGGTAGGTACGAGAGATCTACCACCATTCTTTGCCATGAAAAGTTTTATCATCTCCTGTGACATGGTGTTACTATTTGAAGCTCCTTTCTTCCTATACAAATTAGCAAAATACTGGTGGAAGAAAGAAGAGATAGAAAAGGCAAATCCCTTGCGATACACCAGATCTGGCTCAATTATTGATAGAGTGAATATGAGGCCCATCTGACCAGGAATAGAGATCTATGAATATGTTCATTGGAACAACATTTCCTTTGTTGAAATCTTGTACAAAACAAGGAGAATTAAGGTTAGGTTTGTTCCTCATGGTTACTTGTTTCTTGTAATTTGTTGCAGCAAGGTATATACCATTTGATTAGCTTGTGTAATATGTTTTTCTTTTTTTTGATTTTCCACTTGGTATCTGCTTTGAGGTCCGACTAATTGAAATTTGTGCCGGAAAATTTTAATGCTTTCTATCAAAGATGACTTCATACCCGGCGTAATTATATTTGGTATATCTCCTTATCCAATTTCCTGGAGATCCCATCTTATGCCAAAATAAGTGTATCCTTTGAACTATAAATAGTTGATTGCCATAATGCAAACAAAACCAACCTTTTACATAAATTGCTTTTGCTTTGAGGTACAAGTTTTGGCAAATGGCATCCATGTGCTTGAAACGCAACTTATAGGCTACAACGTGTTTTTGACCAAACTTCTAAAAAACTATTATTTGAGAAATGTTTTATAAAATCAATTTTTTGGGGGAAAATAGTTTGAATTTGGAAAATTTAATTGAGAAGTGATTTTTTAGTATTTAATAACTTTTTTTTTGGTCAAAGAATCTATATTGCGATCACTATTATTATTAGTTATTCAAGAATCTGACAGACCACGTTAAATTGATTTTGCTCTCTTTTATGACCATTCCTAATTAGTTGGATGTTTACTTGAGGTATAAAATTGATCGATGGTCAACTTTAATTACAATTAACAATGCTGGTGTATTTCTATTCGGGTGAAATTGTAAATATTCATTTATTCTTAGAACATGTTTGGAAAGCCACAATGTAATTGAGATTTGGTGTATTTGAGTGTAATTACATTCTTTAGCATATTTGGTAGATCAAGTAATTACTTGGTAAGAGAGGAATTGATGTAATTGAAGGACAGTAATTACACTTTTCAATTCTAAGAGAGGATAAGGAATTGGTGTAATTACATGAAACTTTTTTAATTTTTTCTTTTATTTAAATTTATTTTTTTTAAAATATTCTTATTATTCTAATAGTTTCTAATATATATATATATATATATATATATATATATATATATATATATATATATATATATATTATATTTCATTTCCTTCTCATTCTCAATTTTGTTATGTTAAAGTTTAACATAATACTCTTATATCAAACTTTAACATAATACTCTTTATGTACGTTGTGTTAAAGTTTGATATAACTTTAACTTTTGTTTTTAAAATTTAATATAGCATTGTAATTACACTTGTGCAACCAAATAATACAATTGTAATTACACTGTAGCAAAAAAAATAGGTCATCATAATTATTAGGTTATATAATTACTAGGCTAGTAATTACTACCTTAATAATTACACTAATTTTAATTACCAGGTGACTTTCCAAACAAACCCTTAGAGGTTCCCGGTTTGAACTCTGAGTATGAAGTCGCTTTGATAAGAAGCGTTCTATTCCTCAAAGTGGACCTTCTCAATGCGAATTTGAATCAGTTGAGTCTGATAATGAGTACCGAATCGAATGAAAAAATAAAATAAAATTGCAACGCTAGCTCTAATTAATTTATATGCTGAGTTGCTTGACAAATGGCAATGGATCATTGAAAAATTTATTTTTATTTTCTTGGCCAATAGAATAGCAGAAGAGAAAATTAATATTTCTTTCTTAGTTGTAGGGGTGGGTAAGGATGAGGTGGTGCTCCACATTCTTTTTCAATTGCAATTATTTCTGATTCTATAGAGATCTAGAAAATTAAAATCACTTTCAAGAAATTACATTTTTAGTTATATTCATCCATTTTTCAAAAAGTGGTATTTGATTATATTTGTTATCATTTTTCAAAAAATTGCTGATCTACTGATTCTCATTTTTCCCTTTAATTTGTTTTACACTATAAAATAGTGAAATGAATATCTACTCAAGTAGGATTACATGTTCCCTTGATGATTAATCGTCTTAGAATTTTTGCTAAAGTCGTATGCAAGTATGAAGATCATCGTGGTTTCTAACTTTCATTTGTATTTCTTTACATGATATTTTTTTAGAAAAATATTAAAAATTAATTAAACTATCAACTTTGAAAAAAAAAACTTGACAAAATTGAGATGATTCAAAAAGTCTAATTTTAATTATACAAAATAATAATATAATACAAATTTTACAAAATAACCGATCGAATCGAATCACTATACTATTAAAGAAGAAAAACAAACAAACTGGGAAGGAAACACCTAGTTCCAATCTTAGAGCTCTAGGTGAATAATGTGAAAATATTCATAGGAAGAGGATAACAAAACTATTCTTTTTTTCTTTATAACATAAAAAATCTAAATATTCCTGCGATAACAGAAAAAATTCTGAGTTTAGGAAGAAAATCTTATTACTTTAGAAATATATGGTCCTGATATGTCAAGATTATCCATCAATAAATTAAAAGATTCCTTCCACATTGGCAAGTAGTATATTCTAAGGAATTTTTTCATTATTCTTCTCATTGATATTGCACATATTTGCCCTTCAACTACGTCCCATAAGTACTACACGTATTTCTTTGTCTTTAATTAACACCATATATAATCAACAATCTTGAAACTTATATCTTTGAATGGTTTTCAAAAGTTCTAAATATATATAAAATAAGTGATTTTTAACTTCTTAGTGTTAACTAATCTTAACAATATAAGAAATATTTTATAACTCTAAAATTTTTAAAAGGATTCGAACTAAAATCTTAAGGTAATAGATGGAGTGAATATTTTATTTTTTTGGGGTAGAAGTTATAATTCTAGGACATTATTTTGGAGTGTCAATTTTATAAATGAAATTCTTGGATGGTGTCATGGAGTTTAGTTTTTACAACTCAAAATTCTAGGACATTATCTAGGAGGTCAAACTTATACAAGTGAAATTTTATAATAATATCTTGAATTTAAATTTATATAAGTAAAATGTCATGATATTATTTTAGAGTTTGAGAAGGAGATGATTCAAATTTTAAAAATAATATGCAAGTGAAATTCGAGAAAAAAATTCTTTGAATTTGAATGATGCAAATGAATTTCCAAACTCTGTTTTAAGCTTTTGTCAGAAACATCTTTAAACTATATCTCAAACTTAAATTACATATTTAAAATATTATTTGTACCAGAAAGCATCCTTCAAAAATATTCCTCTTCTACTTTTTGGTCCAAAAATATCCTTAATCTATTGGAAATGACTCAAAAATACTCTCATTCCACCTTTTGATCTAAAATTACTCCGCATCTTTGTTTTTGGCTCAAAAATGCCTCTCCTTTTATTTTTTCGGTCTAAAGATACTCTCAAACCAAATTTAATTGAATTGGATTATTTTAATAATTAGTTAATTTTTTTTATTGGTTCTAAAAGAAAAAAATTATTTATTCAAATTTTTAATATTAGCTCTCCTCAAAATATTTAAGTCTAAAAAATAAAATGAAGAATAAAATTCTTATTCTTATTATTAAAATAATGCAATAAATTTTTTAAAATTTAACTTTTAAAATTGTTAGTTTTTTCTTCAATACTAATTTCCTTCAACTTTTCCACATCTTTCGGCACTTATTACCTATTGAAAATTTGTTTATCTCCTGTGATTTGATTCTCCCCTTTTCAAATCCAATTTAGCAAACTGAGTTATTATTGAAATCGCTTTGAGTTTAACATTTGAATTGATTTGAGAGAGGAAAAAAGAGTTAAAGGTTTAATTTTGGATTTTTAGGACGAAGGATGTTTGCATTCAAAGTTAAGTTAAACAAAAAGTAAGATGTCGTTTTACATTGGCCACGAGGCTCCAAAGATTGGTCTAGGCTCCAAAGATTGGTCTTTTAGGTGTACAACTTCTTTTCATGAGATTTTGCTTTTTTGAGATGAGAAAATAGTGTCTTGTCTTGTCTTTTTTTTTTCGTTTTTATTTATTTATAAAATTTTATTGTGTTATTTTAATAATATGAGTAAGAATTTTATTCTTCATTTTTACACAATAATTTTTTATTTTATTTTACATTGGACTTAAATATATTGGGATGAGCTAATATTAAGAATTTGAATAAATAAAAATTATCTTTTAGAACAAATAAAAAAACTAACTAATCAGTAAAAGAATTCAATTCAATTTGGTTTGAGAGTAATTTTAGACCAAAAGATGAAAGGAGGGGTATCTTTGAGTCAAAAATAAAGGTAGGGTATTTTTAGACCCAAAGGTGGAGGGGAGAGGGAGGTATCTTTGAGCCATTTTCAATAGGTTAGGGATATTTTTGGACCAAAAGGTGAAAGATGGTATTTTTGAGTCATTTCCAATAGATTAGGGATATTCTTGGCCCTTTCCTTCAAAAAAATATATATTAAAAATCTTGAATACCATTGCTTGTTGAAACAAAAAAATATTAGGAAGGTGTGATGATACATGATCTGATCTTATTCTCATTTACTAGAAGTTGGAGCTTAATTATATTCACCTTTTTCAAAGGTAAATTGTAGTTAGATTAATACTTTTTTGGGGCAATCTAATATTGAGGTGGTCAAAATTCTGAATATGTCTCGCATTTGAGTTTCATTCTCCATTATTTGAAGTGGAAGGTTTCAACAAATACCGCTTCTAGCAGATTCAATTGAGAAGAAATATTTCAACTAATATTTTTTTAAAATATTAAATCACTTGAAAAAAAATTGTTACTTAAAAGATTTTGCATAAACTCAATTGCCGAAAAAATTCATGATAATATTTTTGATGTATCTCAGAATAATAAATATGAAGGAGTGACTTGATTCTTGTAAGATCTGTTAGTTTTCTGATAAATTTTAGCAGAAGAATGAGAGTTGTTAACTTTTAAATATTTGGAGGATGTCTTCTGCTCAAAATAATATTTTAAGAATGTAATTTAAGTTTGAAGTATAATTTAAGAATAATTTTGGCTAAAAGCTCTGTCTATAATTTAAGTGAAGTAATATTACTTTGTACATGTGTCAAAAATTTAATTGAGTTTTCCTCGATAATCAAATGATAAAGCATTTTTCAAGTTTAAAATTGTTAGTATTATTGTCCAAATATTACTTATTATAATTAAAGGGCGGCTTAATTTCAAATCAAAATCAATGTTTGGAGAAAATGTAGTAGGTTTCTCAAATAAATTTTTTATTAAAAAAAAAAAGGAGACTTTTTTGTCTTAATTGACCAAGTCAACCAACTTTAAGAGTGAATTCATAATTACTCCTTAAAACAAAAATTACAGATTTCCGACAATTATTGTAAATGAAAAAAAAGGGTAAAAAAAAAAAAGAGCCACCAAAAAGGTTTAATCCTCCGTCTTTACATTTCTAGACAGCTAATCAGCTGTGCAAATTTCGCCTCTCTCAAGTTGCCACTCTCCAATAACTTCCCCAAGGAGAAGAAAATGGGTTGGTTTCCTTGTTCTGGACCATCCAAACAGACCTCAAAGAAGAAAAATTCTGTCGATTCGGCCCGGCACTCTACTGGTATTTATCAATCTGCACAAATTTGTAATTTTTGTGTATATAATCAACTGATTGTTTGATTTGGTGAAATGTGGTTGCTTTATATTTGTCTAATTTTTGTGGGTTTTGGTTGTTTTGGGTTTTTACTTCTGATTCTTGGATATTCAAGTTGTAATCTGTGTATATAACCAACTGGTTGTTTGATTTGGTGAAATGGGGTTGCTTTATATTTGTCTAATTTTTGTGGGTTTTGGTTGTTTTGGGTTTTTACTTCTGATTCTTGGATATTCAAGTTGTAATCTTTGTGTATATAATCAACTGATTGTTTGATTTGGTGAAATGGGGTTGCTTTATGTTTGTCTAAATTTTGTGGGTTTTGGTTGTTTTGGGTTTTTGGTTCTCATTCTTGGATATTCAAGTTGTAAAGTTGTAATCTTTGTGTATATTGTCAACTGATTGTTTGATTTGGTGAATTGGGGTTGCTTTATATTTGTCCAATTTTTGTGTGTTTTGGTTGTTTGGGCTTTTACTTCTGATTCTTGGATATTCAAGCTGTTTTCCCTTTGGGGGTACTTTGACCTGGATCTTGATATCATAATTACTAACTTAAATGTTGTACTACTTGATTTTTGTGGTAATATGTTATGGAAGTTCCCCGAGGACCTGCTCCCTCGGGTTAATTTAGTCTAGATTGTAGTTGGACCCAAGGGAGTGAAGCTGGATTGAGAACCATTGGAGAGAAGAGTTCAATCACAGAAGAAAATGAAATGTTGGGTGATCTTTTCCTATCTGTCTAAGCCTTGGTGGGAAGATTCATTAACCGATACTCTCTAGTGGAGGAATGTAGGTATCCAAAGTAATAGTCGAGTGGTGTGCATAAGTTGACCTCAACACTGCTTTCATTTTAAAAGAAAAAGGTTTTGGTCATAGTCGTGGAGGAATTATTTGCAATTGGAATTTTTGAATTTTTGGACAAATTATGGTTTAATTTGCTGAATGGTAGTTCTTTAGCATGGAAGTGTTTAAGGTCAGAGAACTAGTGCCTTCAATTAGTATCTAATAAAAAGTTAAGTGGCAGATGATATCATTACTTATTTCATTTTGTATGAAGGCCTCATAGAACCAGAAGGAAGGTCCTTGTAACATGATGTGATGAAATATTAGAGGAGTTTGGTAGCCTCAAGTCTGGCTCCAATTCCTTCTGCAGACGAGGCAAGATAGCTTCCGTGCAGTGCCAAGGAAAAATAAGAAAAGGACAAAAACACTGACCTCCAAAGATTTGCAGCTTCTCCATTTTTCAATATGGCTTTTGGAATTTTTAACTTTTTTATCTCAGCATATCATATCAGTTAACTAGTTATCTGTGTATCAGGTAACAACGTGTATTGTGCATAACTAAAATTTTGAAGAACAATGGTTGTCATAGATAAATTATTGGTACCATTATTCGTGTGAGCTTGTCAAGTCTTGCTGTTTGTGGTACTGTATCCCATATTAAAATTTCTAATGTAACCAACGTCAGCTAGTGAAGTTTCAAAGTTCAAATTTCAAGCAATCTTTTACAGTTAATGACGCTTCATAGTTCAAACTTCAAACAACCTCCCCCATCCCAAAGTTGAACCAATAAAAAAGTGTAGATGATATTTTCCCTGCCTGTCAATCATCCTTCTTATTTCTGAACACTAGTTGCCTCAATTCAGTGCCATGCTTTGTTTACTTTTCTATTTTATGTTGTTGTCTTCAGATAAGTTGAAAGCAAAGAATTCATTCCGTACAAAGGAAGTTGATAAGGATGCAGGGTCCAACCAAATTGCAGCCAAGACTTTTATATTTCGTGAATTGGCAGCTGCAACAAAAAATTTTCGAGGTGATTATCTTCTTGGAGAAGGAGGCTTTGGTAGAGTTTACAAAGGAGTGATTGAGTCCAATCAGGTCAATTCTCATCAATTCTTTTTGCTTATTGCTAATAATGGAATGTAACAAAGAAATCAATAGTTTGGTTTGCCTCTAATCTACCAGATTCTGTTGCACTCACTATTCTCTGGATAATGTTATGGGTAAATCTTGAGAGTATTTTACTGATTTTTCTTCTTGATTTTTACTGGGCCACGGTCAGACTTTTATCGTTTTCAGATGAGCATAGCTATGTTATCTTCAGTTGGCTCGTCTGCATAGGGTAAACACTTGGACTTCTTCCCGGTTTGTCAATTGGCAAAAAGTGGAACACTGAGTCACTTGAGTTTGTAGTTACACAAGAAATCTGAAATGAAATTTTTGCTTTTGTTCTTTAGCATTTGCAAAGTGAGGCTTAGTGGCCTTACTCTAATCAGGAAAGTAGTTTTCTACTTTCTAACAAGCGGTGATGTACATTTCATGGATACCTTGCTTTCTATTATGCTTTTTACCATATTCGTTGAGCTAATTGGGCTCAATTCTCCTTTTCTTTTTCACATATATGTGGGGTTGGATTTGAAATAAGCAAAGGAATAATTGACTAGGATCATTTACCTTTTCTTCCAGGGTTGACACCATGCCTGATGGTTTGCTTCTCACTTCTAAGTTGTTGGCTGGAGCTGAAGTTTTACACCTTTTTATTGATTTGTATTGGTGCAGGTCGTTGCCATCAAGCAACTTGATCGCAATGGATTGCAGGGCAACAGGGAATTTCTTGTCGAAGTGCTGATGTTAAGTCTATTACACCATCCTAACCTTGTAAATCTAATTGGCTATTGTGCTGATGGGGATCAGAGACTTCTAGTCTACGAATATATGCCATTAGGGTCATTGGAAGACCATCTTCATGGTAATCTTTCTTAGGTAGACTTTCTTTTTGATTTTATTTTGAAAGTCGGATTAAATTTGAAATTGAAGTGATCGCTCTGCAGATCCTACGCCAGGTAAGGAACGGCTAGATTGGAACACAAGAATGAAAATTGCTGCCGGAGCAGCAAAAGGTTTGGAATATCTACACAGTGCAAGCCCCCCTGTAATATACCGTGATTTAAAATGCTCCAACATTTTGCTTGGTGAGGGTTATCACGCAAAGCTCTCTGACTTTGGCTTGGCCAAATTGGGGCCTGTAGGAGATAACACTCATGTTTCTACAAGAGTTATGGGTACTTATGGGTACTGTGCACCAGAGTATGCCATGACTGGACAGTTAACTTTAAAGTCAGATGTTTACAGCTTTGGGGTAGTCCTCCTGGAGATCATTACAGGCAGGAAAGCAATTGAAACTTCAAAAACTGGAGGAGATTTCAATCTGGTTATATGGGTAAGATTTGCTTATCATACAGCTTTTTGGTTACTGTTGTTTCTATGGTGGCCTGTTGTTTCATTGATGTATTATGATCTCTATAGTAGTTCAACTATAAAAGGGAAAACAGCAGACAGTTATAACAGTACTCTGCAATCCATAAGATGAGTGCAATGAATGAGTTAAAGCTGGTCATTGCTGATCTAATATGATAATGGTTTGAAAATCTAGTGTACTATCTGGAAGAAAATGCGTTTGAGTGACTTTAGAATCCTTTGTGGAAGATCTGGAGTATTTTTTCCCTGAATGAAATAACAAATATACTATTATTCTTAAGGCTGGGTAAATCAGTTGAGTTGATGTGCTGTTCAACGGAATGGTGTCAAAATGACATCACTTGAAGCAAATAAAGCAATGTATCTTCACCATGGGGAGTAGGGGCAAGGTTGGGTGTTTCAATTGATGTTGACATCCTGTTAATCTCCATTTAAAGCTGGAAGTAGTGGAGCATTTAATGTCGGAAGGCTAGAATTCCTTTCAAGGCCTCGTATATGTGATGTTTAAGGAAAATCTTGATCCACTTTTGTGTGTCAAATGGAGCGAAGGAAAGATTAATAAAGTTTAGATCCTTTTTGGTTTCACTATTCTTGGGGCATTATGTGTGGGGGATGGGGGGTGTAGATTGTTCTTTTTCTGCTAGGCAGCCATAAAGAGAACCAAGTTTCTAATTATACAGTTGTGCTCTGGATATCAGGCACGACCATTGTTCAAAGATCGGAGGAAGTTCTCACAGATGGCTGATCCAATGCTGCAAGGCCATTATCCAGTTAGGGGCATGTACCAAGCTCTAGCAGTTGCAGCAATGTGTGTTCAGGAGCAACCTAACATGCGTCCAGTCATAGCAGACGTTGTCACGGCTTTGACCTACCTTGCTTCACAAAAAATTGACCATGAAACCCGGGGAGGTATCCAAACTTCACGGCCAGGACCTGCTACTTCACCTAGAATGAAACGATGGTGACAAGCTGCAAAAAGGTTCAAATGGAGCTATGAAACTAGATGGTGATGGGAAGTCAAACAAGATCATCAAAAAAGGGGGAGCCAAGGCTGGAACCCCTTGAATATCAGCTAAGTTGAAAGTACAGATAGCAAACCACAATCAGTGGCACCTCGAGTGCAGGCTCAATCATCTGAACTATATTGGCGCAACAAATATTTTTTCCCCTCAGAAGTCGGACCAACTATAAGGTCCTCCCTTGTTCTATCTCAGTTGAAGCTGCTTGTTCCCATTAATTATTGCATTTATAGGTGAGTTGCGTTTGTCCGATTTATGGTTTTGGTCATTCTTTGGTAAACCTCCAAAGCCTGGTCCCGGTATTTTTGTTGTACAGACATGGCTTGTGTTTACGAGTGCAAGTATGTATTAGAATAGCTAATTATGATGTACAATCGCGTGATTGTGTTTATTTCCTGCAGCTATATAAGTTGAAATGACATTTTCGAGTAAAACTCATAAAATTGTAATACTACGTCTACAAGTTAGCATATGACTCTTGAATGCTGCTAAAGAACATTTTGTTTTCTTGTTCTTTTAATGGTTTGTTTACTGTTCAATTTGCTATCATCAGTCTCATTACAATGACTTGTAAAAAAACCCAAGAATATGAAGGTGAGGCTGACTCCAATAAGTACATATTTTCTAAAGAGACTCCCCATATTGTTAGAGGGAAAAAAAGATTTTAAGTTTTGTCCATGGTGATATGGCAAGAAGATGATCGTTGTAATAATTCATCCCAACCTGTGTTGCATTAAGAAATCAAATCATTACAAGAAGAAACATGTTAAAGATTGATAATTTTGTCACTGTCATATCAATTGAATAAAGTACATTTGGCAGAGCAAGTTCAAGGCAACGACGAAGAGAAGAAAAAAGGAACACCATAGATATCCTCTATCCTCCTAAAGAACATGATCTCGAGAGCACCCCAACTCATTGATCAGAGTTCTTTGCAAGACTAAGCAAGACTCCAGCACTTAGACATGTCGCTACAACACCAAGAGAGACCTCTGTGGAAACATGGTATCCTGTGTGAATTTTGAAATCAGTTAACACACCCAACTGGATTTCAATCATAAGAGGAAAGAGCTCAACTGATGTTTACAGAAACTCACCGAAAAAGTCTAGGATCATTTTAAATCCAATGAATCCCAGGACAACGCCAATGGAAGACTGAAACAGAAATGGAAATCTTGGTTAAAAATTACCATCCATGAAGGTAAAGTGAACTATAAGGATCAGTCACTAATAGACTAGCGGCTAGTTTGATTTGTATTATTTAATATCTTAAAGCTACTTGAGCAATCATGACTAACTTGGGACGATTGAGTGAATGACTGTTGTACTACAGCAAACAGAAACTGAGAAAAGCAAGTCAATTCTCACCTGAAGATATTCCAACTCCCCCATACTTTCAGAAATGAGTGTGTACAATGACCTCAATCCTGCATAAGAAGAGCTAGGTTGGTCACCTAGTTTATAGGGAAAGAAAAAACATATTTTGCGGAAGGGAAATAATAAAAGATCTACTACTTTGCAAAATCAGAATGAGCAAAAACGAGACAGATTTTTTCCGTAAACAACTCACTCCATGCACATGAGCCTCAATATATATGAATTGATGAAAAGAACGTCAAAAACATGATCATTTACAAAGCATAGAACAACATATGCCAAATATCACTAAGTTTAAACCATGCCAAATATCACTAAGTTTAAACCAACTCTTATTTGGTACAAGAAAACACATTTCAATTAATAATTGGCTATTTTTATAGCTCCTGTGGTTAAAAACTTAAAATAAGAAGCAAAGTAAAGAACACAGGCTCTACCCAAAATTGCAAAGATATTGGATGTGAAAACTATGAAAGGATCTCTCGTGACACCAAAAACTGCTGGTATAGAATCAACCTGAGAAGAACGCAACATTGTTGTTAGGACGGAAACAAACAGGTATGTTAGCCCTTAAGATATGTCAAATCCAGTATGAACAGAAAACTCACTGCGAATGCAATATCACTGAGTTCAATAACCGCTACTGTCAGAAGTAAAGGTGTAGCCTGCCCAAAATGTTAAAGCCTGTTAGAAATCAGAACAAGTAATCTAAAATATATTCTAGAAAACTATATAACAAGTACAGAGGCTTTTGTTCATATAGATGGTCAAAAAATACAGGATTTCGTTAAGCCTGAAATTTAAAAGTATAAATTGATATATGCATGAATATTATTGAGGTGACATGCTAGGACAAAGATAAATTTAAACTGCTAAAATAACTCCCTGTTGACTTACTTTCCATACACCATCCTGCAAAGTTATGAAGCGGTCACCATCATATTCAGCTGCAACACCAAGAAAAGTTTGAAAAATCATCATATATTTCAGAAGCTGAAAGGTTAAATTTATGTATAAGGAGCAGAGCTTCATCATCCTAAGGAAACTTGTAACCTGGACCCTACTCATGTATCATATTCATATGAACTAAAGAGTAACATGAATAACATCACGGAACTAGAAGAACATTAATCTCTGAGGGGAAAACATAACCTAATTCATGGGTTCCCACCCACCCTTGCACTCCAAATAAGCTTTGCTAAATCAGAGTAAATATGTGGCAAGGAAAGGGAGTATTTTTCTACATATGGAGTTTGTGTCACACTGGACCATGAATTTTGGTGATACCCAACAGATTAATAGCACATGGGCAAATTGCATGCACTTTTAATCATGCTCAAAATTTACCTGTTTTCAAAAATAGGTAATCACGAGAATAGTACTGATGTAACACAGACCAGCGATAAGGGTATGCCGGGCCAAGGGTACATCCAAAAGAGAATTTACAATGTCCATAAACAACTAAGAAAGTCAACTATTACATCCGGCTCTAATACATGTACCATAGCTCTGTTGCACCAAAAATTAAGTAAAGATATACACTTGAGCTTAAGATTAATTATATTACCCTTCTTGCCTTCAAAAACTCTAGCATTTCTTTCTCTTCGTATTACCAAAGCATATCTTTGTTCTATAAGTGATTTCTAGTTTTTCAAAGGACATTGGCCCTGGTTTGTCTTGCCATCACTCCTTTAATGCCCCCAGAGAAAATGGTGCTCTTTTTTTTTTATTGGAAATGGTAAGTTCCCAAAAATGATCTTCTATTCTGTAAAGTCCAATAACATTATTGTTGATTAAGAATTGTTTTTCCCATTCTTTTGAATGAAGAACTATACAACATGGAGTATATGAGTATGTCATATATATAAACTTCTACGTTCTATTTAAAAAAAAAAAATGTTTCAAACCCCACTTTGATGGGAACCTATAAGGGAAGAGAACATTCAAATAAAAAAATTGGAGCATAACTTACTTCACAAAGTATGTCTCTGAAAACAGTAAGTAAATGATCGCATTATGCACCTATACAGAATCACATTGCACATCCTTCTAAAGGGGAGAGTAAAAAAGAAAGAAGAGAGAAGGTCCTCCTTTCTTAAATTTCCACGTTTGTAGCATGCACAACTTAATGATTTTTCTGTAAACTTTACACGAAGCTCTCAACTACAATCTAGGATTGAGAAATCAGCATAGGAAGCAATTGATGTTTTTGGAGTGAATCAATTTGAGAACTCCAGAATAACCAAATCAAACTTAAAAAAAAAAAGTATCACGAGAATAAATCAAACTATCAGTTGTTGTTGTAGTTGGACTTGATCACTTCAATTATTCCAGAACAACCAATAAAAAATTAGTACCAACACAAGAAAAAAATTAATCAGCAATCATTTGCAGGATAACATATAAGACCATTTAGAAACCAAATATTGCACCTAATTATGCAAAGACGCAGAGAAAATTTTACATGTGATGGGAATGAATTTCTGGCAGGTCTTCACAATGAAATTGTCAGATAGATCAGCATCTTCTTCTTCTCCAGTGAACAGCTATGATGAGACAAAAAGAATAGGTATCATGAATTAAATTGCAATAATGTTTTTGGGACAACAAGATAGATCAGAGAGTAGTATATGAGCCCATTTATGTATCCCATGGGTGCTCTTCTAGTTAGCTTACAACAGTTAGGAATAGGTGAGGGTCTTTATGCTAAGCTTGTATACTAGTGCTCATTTCCACATGACATGAAAAAGAAGAGACATTGCACTAAACCAAGATATATTTCTACATCCATGGGAACTCCAATGAGCATCCAGCAGTCTCTTTTCAACATACTTTTAGCCTTGATTGGTAAAATTCAGATTTCTGGCAGCATTGATTGCGTGACTTGAAGTGATAACTCTTAAATGTTTATTTTTTGGTATTCCCTTTTAGAAAATTACTCGAAAACACGGGGTAATCGACAATCCCTCATAAGAAAATGTTAAAGCTGTTTACTAGATTTGCAGCGGCTGGAGAGATGGCTCTGTTTTTCTTCTTTTTAAGTAAGTAGTCAGAGCTTTATTTCACCAAAAGCACCAAGAAGGTGTTAATACGTACAAGGCAAAAACTCAGGCTCATTCCTTAAAGTCTAGGGAGCTCAAGAACTCAAGTAGTGTGTTAACATCAAAAATCTGTCATTCTACACCAAAAAATTTACATATAGGTTTAATTTGTTACATTGGATTGGCTAAACCTTCAAAATGTCTTCTAGTCTTGTCAAATTACCCAAAAGATGCAGGCTGGGATAGTAAACCATATCTTCCTGTTTTCTCTTCCCATCTGCCTCCAAGTCCAGCTCCACAGCAGTTCCCTCATTGTCTTAATGGAATACCCAGCTTAAATTGTACACACTGCAAACATGCTCTAAAGGCCTGGCAGTGAATGAACAAGTGATGTATCTCTCCTTCACTTCCTTCACATATGAAGCATCTACTTCGCTTCCTTCATGTGCACCAATCCAGCAAAAATTGGCCACCTAGGGAGTTGCATTGCCTTTTCAGATTATCTTCCAAGGCCACTGTGGTGGACCATTTTAATCTGTGGTTAATATTTCATAACCATATCTGACAGTACTTTCCATCTCTCTAATGTCTCCAGCTCACTGCATGTTTCCTCCTGATATATTAGCATCTTCTAGTATTCTCAAAAATTCAGAGACTTCCTATTTTCATTCCTCAAAATTTCTCTAAAATTGGCAAACTATCTACTGCACTATTTATACATTCATTCTTGACATGTACTTCGTAATGTTTTACCCTCTTTCAACTAAAAGAAAGCACTAACAATTTCTGTGAAGTTTCATGGTGATATGCAACCAACTTCCACTAAATATAGATAACATCTTTAAAGAGTAGAAACTAGAGGAATGATGTAATAAATTGTACCGAACGACGTAGTGGTCTGTACCTTCAGATCTTCTTGGCTTAAGTGTCATCTATATTTTCTCAATTATGAGATCATATAGCATCTCACTAAGTTTCTTGTTTTTCTTTACCTTTTTGAAATAGAAGGCATACTCAGTGGTTGGAGTTTAAGTGATGGCAAGAAGATTCTGTCTATGTTGGTCCTAAAAAGAATAAAACAACTAATTTATCCTGGTTGAGTCATTGAGAAGCAAGGATTTAATCTCCCTTTTCTACCTTTTTACTGCATTCAATGTACTTTTAGTTACTTCTGCCAGATGATACAACTGACAGTTGATATGGCATCCTCAAAGGGATTATATAATCAAATCAACAAATTTAAGTAGTTTTGTCCATAAATTTTTTGCAACAACACTAAATAAAAACGTTGCAACTTTCAGAACAACAAATATACTAATTTTGTAATCAATTTGTTCTTACATAGGATCCTTTGCAAATTTATTTAAACAAGAAATAGCAGTTGCAGAAAATGATCATCATAAGCATTACTGGAGCAAGACAGTTATGAATAGAGAGAAGACTCTTTGAGGCCTCAAAGGGATGATCATGAAAATTAAGTATCAAATTGTCACTCCTAACCCCCACCCTAATTCCTACCTCCCATGAATGATATCCACAGGGATATGTGCATGTATCAGAATTTTCTGGGGCATGCTCGTTTATATCTATGTTACATGGGCTTCTAAAAAAAATTATGTATGTTACATGGACTCAACTAAGAACATGTAGCCACTATAGATATATTTAAGTATCAGGTACGTGTGTGTAAGTACCCTGCATATGTATGTACAAGCATAAGGTACAAGTACTTTGCTATTTTTAATGTGAAGATCTAATACAAAGTATCCACACTCATGTCACAATCGTTCAACATAAGTTTATCCTCTTGAAAACATTGCATCAGCAAAAAGAAGCTAAAAGATGGTGTTTTTATTCACGTGAATGTAGATAAAAGAAAATTCACCTTGAATGACGAGTACAGAAGAATCCCGGCCAACAGTAAGTTAACTGCCTCAAATCTCTGAAATGACACAAAATGATAAATGTGAATAACTTTGAATAATGTGTACTTCTCTGGGTAGGGGGATGTACTTGGAAGTTGGAACTTCTGCATCTCTGTGTAATTACATGTTTCTTCAATGAAATTAGCAGCCAACCTGCAGGGTTGCTGTTCCTAGTAGTATGATAGACAATCTGAAGATTATGGCACCAGCAATTCCATACGAGAGCACCCGGTTCTGTAGACCCAATAAGCATATTTGCATCATGAACAAGGTCTCATAATTGACAAATACAAACATTGTCCAGTTTATATAAAGTAAAAGTAGGACGAGAATGAACACAACGTTGTGAATGTGGACAGTAAGTGCAGAAAAGATTAGCATCACACCTGATACATAAGTGGTACTTTGAAATATTTGAATATCAGCACGAATACAAATAAATTATCCACTGACAAACTCTGCTCCAGCAGATACCTGAAAATGTTTATAGCTAAAACGAGTAAATCCAGAAGCAGTCAAACGTAGAAAGCACTGAAACTTGATAGGAACAAATTAGAAGACCTAGGAAGGCAGCACATTGTCTAAAATTGAGTAATAAAGAAAAATCAAACAACCCAGATCAGTCCCGAGTAAAAATCAATTCTCAGTGCAATCCAGTAAAACAACATTTACAACTTTATTGTTTTGGATGGACTTAGTCCTCTCGGGTGTAAGGTACTTCTAACGTGGACTGTGCTCTGATAGAAGTTGTGGATCTAGATCAGGTCTCTCCAGCAAAGGAAAACCACAAGGTTCAACAGATCCACAAATACAGAAGAATGCTAACAGTTCCTTTATTTGTCCATAATAATAGGACTAGGAGGTCAAGCTGAGCAGATAGCATGCTTTTAAAGGTTAAAATGAGAATGTTATTGCTCTTCATAAGCAGTATCAAGAAAGTGATTGCTCACTATTTACAGAAAGATAACAAAAGAAAGAAGGCTTTCAGTTTTACACTGGAGAGAATTTCATGTTTATCTCGGGAGTAGTACTATCGGTAAACAATCAATTTTTCATGGCAGATCAAAAGTGTCTATGCAACATCTTGCACTTATGTAATAAAGAGTACAGCCAGGACTCATTTTATGACTTGGTTGAAAGGAAACTTCAGAGATCTTCACTCCTGACGAACTATTTCCCCAACCAAACATGTAAGCAATTCATCTGGCGCAGTTAATAACTCCAAGATAGAACATTGATCTAGGCTGACCCCTTATCAGCTCTTCGCAGGGGACACACCCCTGAATGACCTCTCAAACTCCTTAACTGGGTATCATATCAATAAAAACCATCACTCTGCTTGACAACCTAGACATGAGATCTTTGACTTCGAATTAAGAATCTTTGGCCTACTACCTAGTGACTACCACAGTTGAACACATTGTCAAATTCCTATTCTACCTAGTGACTACCACATTGCCTAATAAACATTCAGTAAAGATATGCAAAGGATCAAGCTATTGTATATTTAGAAGTTGTAAGAACTTCCTCTCTCACCCCACACCCCACTCCATCTCCTGAAAAAATTGAATCACGGAGATATTATTTAGTAGCAACTCTAAATAGCTTTATATTCTTGTTATCATTTTAGCAGTGAATAATTTCCAAGTACTCCGCATTCCATAGTCGCAATCAAAACTAGAGGTTCTATCATCTTAAAACAACAATGAACATCAAGTATTTCCAAAATTTATAGGCTTAAATCTTCAATATGCTAAGAAAAGTAGTTTGACTCTTTACCCAGCGAAAAATTCAGATGTCTTGCTAACTCCATCCGTGAACCCCACGCCAACACCAAATGCCACTGCTGAAAACACCTATATAAATCCATCACTATATTTCCTTCAATTTAGAGTGATCTAGATCAGTATGAACAACAATAAATGCTGTTATGACCATAGCAAGATTACTTACACACAAGGCAACCGTCCTGACAGAAGACACATAATTTCCAGAAGGTTGAGTTCTTTCTTCTGCTTCATCAACAGCAAATGTATTACGAGACATCTTAATATCGTTAGTGCCATTATTTTTCTGTGATGATGAAGTCGACTCTGCAGTATTAATTTTTCCAGGCATATTACATTCTAACAGAAAAAGGACTGACGACCAATGACCTTATAACATGCTAATTGAAATTCTCAAGACAGATGGACATCATTTATCTCCTTTTCTGTAGTTTTCATGTTAGCTGGATAGTAAGTTGAAGCCATTTTTGGTAAATTAGCCAGTGGAGATCAAATTAAAATGATTTAGAGGGGAAGATTATAATGGATAACTGACCTTGACCTTCAAAAGAGCATGCAGGTGAAAAATAGATACATAACTCTGGTAATTAAATGGTGACAGAAACTTGAACTAAGTTTCCCGTTTATCTTATTTGCAGAGTGGTGGATGGGGGTTATGTTTGGCATATAAATCAATCATATGGAAGCAAGGATGGTCATATTATTTTTAATAACATAGTTTCTTCTAGAGCTAAAGATGCTAACATAGTTAAAAACATTACGAAAGAGAGTACAACATTGGCAACTAATAATCCATTGCATTAGATGCTAAATGTAAACTATTAGAGAAGTAGTACAGTGAGACTAAGGTAATATTTCATGAATCCACGAATGTTTGCAGTAACATTTTTTTTCCCATTCGTACGACATGATTTGGTATGGCAACAAGAAAAAACATAGGGAGATCATTACCCTGATCATTATACATGACCAAACAAACATAGATTTCTGGTCTGGCTTTTGGTTAATATCACTAGATATATTGGTTGTAACAAAGATACGATTTTTATGCTACTATTTTCATTTTCCAAGTTCATACCAATAGAAAAAAAAAAAACATGTCCTAAGCAAAAATAATATCCCACATCTACAGAACTTCATAAAATACAATACATTATCAGCACGATAGTGGAATTACCAAATTCTTATTTTCCTTAAACTTTTTTTTTTATTCATAAGAAAACAAGTAGAGTAATAAGAATTCTAATTTCTAACCAGCATTAGACAATTCTTCCCCTTGTTCAGATTTTCTTAAGCAGGAAACAACCGCATTATATCTTCTTCGTCTACAATTACACCCAACTGCAAACAAACAAAAAAGAAACTTTAATATATTCGAATTGGGGATATACAATCACCAAACATGCCGCTTAATGAAGTGGACCAAGAACCACGGGAAATTTACACATGAGGGAGGAATTACCTAAAATGGGTGGTGGAAAGCGAAGAGGAGCTAATTGAAAGTGGACCCATGTTGGGGATGTGATTGGGGATATCTTGTGGGAGGTGGAGATGAACTTTGGAGGGGATTGAGTAGTGTTGTTATGTATTATGGAAGCCAAATTCATGGCTTTTCACTTTGAAAGGAGGAGAATTGGTTCAACTATGAAAATGGTTAGATAGGAAAGTGACCACAATTCCCAAATCTTATTGCTATATTTTGTATTCACCATTTTCTCAAAAATAATTGGGAAAAGAACACTTTTGTGGCAAAAATGGAAGAGCAGTCTCCTATTTTTAATGGTTAATTTGTATTTATTAATATGTCGTGTTTCAATTAAAAGACTATTTAATTACTGTTTGATATTATTAAAATATATAAATATAATCAGAGTAATATAAATACTATCAGCATATATATATATACTTCAATGGCACTAAATATAAAAAAACAATGGTTCAGTTAATAGAACAAGAGAACATACATGTAAATAGTTTAGGCCGTAGACTAAATTCAGCTAAATAATTTGAATTAAATCTAATTTCGATAAATACTTTACCTAATATTGACCTTGTTAATTTTCAATACATGTCTATTGTCATCAATAATAGCTCCAATAAGATAAAATTCTACGTGTCATGTTAAATAAGCTTTAACAATAAGTAGATAATCTATTTTCGCTTTCATTACTCTTGCTAATTATAATTTTTATGTAATGTTTTATAATTTTATGATAAAAACTTAAGGATATATTTACGTGAATATCCATCTTTTGTATTACCTCAAAAATATTCCTCCAAAAATAACATCTTCGGATTTGACCTTGAAGACAATTACCATTTCTATTTTCAAATATTATTTTCACTTTTAAAAATATAAATTAATACAATTTTTAAATTTCACAATAAAATATAATTAAACATGAAACTTTTTATGAGAATTTTTGATATAGTCACTCAAAAATATCTTAATTATGCTCCATAACTATAGTTTGTTAATTACAGTTCGTAACTATAGTTATAACAACATTTGTATAATTCGCACAACATTTATATATGTTTACATAATTCTCTATAAAATTCGCAGTTTTTGTATAACATTTGTATATTTCGCTATACAATTCGATTTGCGTACAACGTTTGTAACGTATAAATCGCGCGAATTATACAAAACTCAAACTGCAATTATAGCTAGATATTTATTGTGAGCCATAATTAATTCAAACTATAATTATATTAGTTAATTAACTAGTATATATTTGCTTATCCGCGTAATTTTTCCAACTTTTTACCGGGGATAAATCGAAAGAGGAGTTAAAGGGTGTTTTTGGGAATTTTAGGCAAAAAATATCGCCCTCCAAAGTCCGAACCAAACGAGGCATAAGAATCACTACAATCCCCAGAAAGAAAAAAAAGCAGCTGCCGCTACCATTTCGTCGTTTGCAATTCACTGAAGGAATCGCCATTTCCAAAGTTCTCTTTCTCTCTTCGATCCTCAGCTATGGCCGCCACAACGACAGCGCAGCAGAATCCCGGAAACCATATGAAAACCCTAGATGAGCCGTCAGATCCCAAGCCAGTGGCTGAAAGCGTTTCCCCTCCCGATTCCGCACCTGACTCGCCGAAATCACCGCCATCTGATGGTGCCAAAGAGGAAATCAAGGCGGCGGGAGGAGATGACAGCTGTCAGGGTAATGATATTCAGAAGAAGATGAAGCGAGCTGAGCGGTTTGGAATGCCTGTTCAGCTATCCGAAGAAGAGAAGCGAAATTCCCGAGCTGAGAGGTAATATATTTTTGTATCTTTAAATCGTTGCATGCAATTGTGTTTGTGGTTTATTCCATAATTTTGGCTGGTCCTGAGTGCAAATATCAGTACATATAATTTTTGGTGTGAATTCCAGCATTTTCTCATTTTTTTTAAAACATAATTGCTCTTTGCTGGAAACTAGCCTTCTCAATTGTTTTAGATCCGATTATTGTATTTCCTTTGCAGTACCATTAGGTTCAACTGGACATCTTTGAGGATTTGTGGTGGTCATTGGTGGTTATATGCCTTCACGATTTCTGGTTGTTGTGAGGAAAATTGCTGGGCAATTTTTAACTCAATCTTTTCGTATTTTAATACTTAATTGAGAGGATGAGCAGTTAAACAGTTTTTAGAACTTTGTTCTAGGAAGTGAAGATTCTTCACTAATAACAAAGGTTCTGGTATTGGATTACTATTTTCTGAGATTTTAGTATCTATCTGGTTGCACCTGCAATCAAACATGTACTTATATGTGACAAGTGAATGGCAATTCTTAGTTGTCAGGAGAAAAACAAAAAAGTTGATAACATTCATGTGTTTTGCACTTTTTGGTTTAATTTCTGTGTCTTATGGAGCACTGTGATTCTACCCTTTTTTTGAATTGTGTTTCACAGGTTTGGCACTGGGTCCCCAGTTCAAGGGTCAGATGCTTTAAAGAAATCTGAGGAGCATAAGAGGCAGGCTAGGGCAGAGAGGTTTCTATTTTTTCCTGTTTTCTTCATCTGAGATGTATTAGTTAAATTGGTTATGAGTTCTTCTTGAGCCAAGGGTCTTTCAAAGATAGCCTCTCTACCTCCTCGAGGTAGGGTTAAGGTTTGCATACACTCTACCCGCCACAGACCTCGCTTATAGGACTACGTTGGGTTTGTTGTTGTTTGGTTATGAGTTCTTCATAGATTTTTTCGTTCTTTCTCAGGTTTGGGATTGTGAAATCCGACACAACTGATGAGGAGGCTAAGAAGAAGAAGGCTAGGTTGACAAGGTTTGCGCCACCAGGGAAGACTGATCCAGTGGAGGAAGATAAAAGGAAAGCTAGGGCTCTCAGGTTGTAAAAAGTTAAAATTGTTCATTTTCTCTTATTACACCTTGGAATCTGCACAATATTTTCCATCCATATATCAGTAAGAATCTACGGATAAATCCGTCTTTGTCAGATTTATGGCTTAATTCTGATAGTCATGTACTTTCTTTTTATAGGTTTTCACAACCCCAGCCTGGTTCACAGCCACAAGTAAATGGCAAAGGAAATATTGAGCAGGTTTGTTTTTGTATGCATAAGCAGTGCACAGGGTTTGGCCCTAAAGAAAAAAGAGAAGTGACATCATTACACATTTGAATGTTATTTACTTTAATTATTCACTTGGTATTCATGATCTGACAGGCAGATCTTGTGTGACCTCATCATCTAAATGTTTAAGCTATTAAAGAGGGGAAAACTTTTATTTATTTATTTTGGTCTTCAACACCTTGCACGATTGCTTTGGCCTCTTGAGATTGAACGGCCAACCCCATACAATTCTCTCAATCTGTCAATCAGTTCTCATTATTCTGTTGCATATTTCTACGGCTCAAGTAAAAGGATTATATAAGGAAAGAGGTGCACCAATTTACGAAAACACAGTTTGCCCTGTAATGCGATCTTGTAGCCAGGTGGGGGGTCTCAGACAGAAAAGAATAGGAACAGGATTTTTACCTTTCTCCTCTCTCCTCTCTTCTCTCTCTGGTATCGCCACGATTCTCTATATTTTTACTGGCATATAAATTACTGGCATATAAATCTATGATAAGGTCAAATGTCAATTACCTCTAGAAAAGCAATAGGTTCAAAATTAACATTCTAACAAGACAACTTATTTCCAACTAGTATATATCACTTGTAGGAATCTTTCTCTAATTTCTTTTTCTTATGTATAATAGCTTTTTCCTAATCTATGGATACATTTAATTCAGGAATCTGTTGCTGTGGACAAGGCTGGAGGAGAACCTGAATGATCCCTCACTTCGTTAACGAGTAAGACTTGCTCGATTGTATTACTTTACTGTTGTTGGGTTGTGGTTAGGGGCCTTGTTAACTGCAGAATTGGAGTTCCTCATCTTTTAACCACTTTTTTCCAATTCTTGCAGGTTGGTGGTCTTGGATTCTAAAGTTTTTGTCCTTTCTGTAGCTTATATAAATTTTGGCTTTCGAATTACTGCAAAAAAGCTTTTCTAGTCTCCTAAAATAGCATACTATGTCTTTCTGGAGAGCACAAGGATAATTGATAACCACCTCCTTGGCGTCAAACTACCGGAAATGACCCTTAATCAATATTAAAAATGATGAAACTACAACCAAAGTATCCTTCTTGAAGGGTTTGATTTGACGACTTTATCATCAATCACTCAGTTATTAATCTGCTACTAATGTCACGTTTATATTGTAATGCGTTACCCTTTTGACATAGAAAAACATAGATTCCTGTTGCATGTCAAGGATCAACCAGTGATAGATTTTTAGTTTCAACTTATCCAAGTGGTTCAGAGTAGATTAGAGATTGCTTGATGTTAAAACTTAAATGTTCCCCAAGGTTAGCGGCTTTCATTGAACATGCATTATTTGTAGGAGGTCCACTTCTTGGGTATTTGGCTATTTAATTCAACCTTATTGACCCTTCATTACTCTAATAGCTGAAGTGGGAAGTGTAGTACATCTTTTGTTTTCTAGCAGATAAGCATTTATCTTGCACTTAAAGATCCATGATAATTTGTACTTCTCTTTGATGCATCATATGTTTTTGGTTTGGCCATGTTATTTTTAATTTTCTTGTTGGGTTCTCTATAGTTAGAAAGGTAAGACTAGTTATATGTGTTGCAATATATATTTGCTACTAGTGCATTTCATGATCGTGAATCTTGTATGCACACTGCTGGAGTTAAATGATGGTCAGGTCGTCAAATCCACATTCCTTCAAACTGGTCCTTTTTTGGGTTCGCTGTTTTGCTTATGAAAGGTTCAATGGTTCAAGAGCTTTCCAAGTTTTCTTAAAATTTTGATTTGGGTCGTTTCAGATAGATTGACACTAAGGAGGTGTTGTTCAGCTACATAGTATCTCCAGATAAATCTTGTAGGCTGCAGTCGGTGGCCATGTAGAAGTAGGTTTAAAATGTATTATGAAGACATCTAGTTATGTGTTTGTTCTTGTTATTGTTATGGTAATTGTAAACAACAATGTTAATTTAGTTGTGTTTAGTCATTTGAGCTTTTACTAAAATCAACCGTCAATAATTTTATGCATTTCATTGTCATTTTATTTTTCTCTTCTTTTGGATTCAAGTCTATCCAATACATTCTCTAAGTATTTGTGTTGTTTCGACTTAGATGGAGCCAGTTGACAAGTTTTTCGAACTTCTTACTGATGAGTGGTCAGAACTGTGATTTATTGGAACCAAGGATATGGTTTTTCTGAATTTTAGAGTTAATTGTCCAACTACTATTTTGGACAAAATGTAGGATAAAATATTAGTACTAGTTAATTATTGCAAACAAACGAAAATGGACAAGTAAAGAGAATTTTATTTTAGTATAGGGGCAAGTAAAATGAAATGAAAGAGCAATAAGAATTCGTATATTTCCATCCAAAATGGCAAGACTGAAACGGTTGGTCACATTCAAGAATCAAACAGTGCGAATCTTGAGATACATTTTGCACCCAGAGGTGTAACATAGTGGCTAATGAAGCAGGTTGATCATCATAAGTTCTCAAGTTTAAATATCTTTAAATACCAATAAAGACAACACACTAGGTTGTCTATTCTCATCTATTATAGCCTTGGTGTAGCTGATACTTGAGGTGCGTGCAAGCTGGTTTGGGCAGTGCTGTTATAACAAAAAAAATCTCCAAACTAAAAGGTTTGAGGTGAACGTGAATCCAAATTTGTGAATTTAAACATGGCCATACCTTTAGGCTTTATCTCCTCTTTTATCGCTGCTCTGTTCGTATACAACTAACATAAAACTCAAAACTCAAAAATAAAAAGGTGTCAATTAGTTGAACCCAAAATTCCAGGGGCAACCATTTTTTCTATTAATCCATTTACCATATTCTTTTTATGCATTGTCATTATCAATGTCAATGGTAATCCCCAAATCCCAAATCTTATCAGGAGCAATTTTGCTGCTGTTTTCCATTTTTATTTCCTCTACAGAAGCAGCAGCATCCTTTGTCTCCCAATTCGACTGGGTCCAACAAGAATTCCTCAAATCACACAATGATTTGAGATCAAGCGTTGGCGTCCCACATTTACAGTGGGACTCCAGCCTGGCTGCGTTCGCCCAGTCATGGGCGAACGAGCGCAAGCACCAGTGTGATTACAGGCAACATTCCACGAGCCCTTACGGGGAGAACATATTTTGGGAACTCTACAGGCAGAATACAGCCACTAGCATTGTACAGAAATGGTTCGGAGAGAAGCAATTCTTCAACCACGCTACGAATCAATGCAATTGCCAGCCTGAGCGCGCTGGATGTGAATGCGGGCATTACCTCAACGTTATATGGCGTACTACCACTAAAGTTGGATGTAGTGGATTTGTCTATTGCGATGATCAAAAAGGCGCGATTGTTGTATGCTCGTATGATCCTATAGGGAACGTAAAGGGCGTTAACCCTTTAAATCCCGGTAACATTGTGCCTGGTGTTCCACCACCAGGTTTATCTCTGAAACCGGTGAATAATGGTGTCAGAGGTAGAAAACGTAACGTGGCTGTAACGCCTGTGGCGTTACCTGCTAATGTACCTCTCACATCACCAGTTTTACCACCAAAATCGGTGAATGCTGGAAATGTGAGACGTGGTAGAGGAAGAAAACGCAACGTGGGTGTACAATCACCAGCTCGTTGAGACGCCCTTCAAATCTCAACATGGGAGAGGTAGAAGAAACAAGCTTGTTTAAACATATCTGATTTCGCTATTCGAGCATCGTCATGTCCAACAATAGGTGAGATGTGATCTCTAATGTAACATTTTGTGTGATCAGAATATAACGATTGTTCTACTTCTGTACAACTTTTTTTAAAAAAAATCCAGCAAATTGACATTTTTTCTGATTTGAACTCGTCCTAATTTGACATCATTATTAATATATTCTCTCATTAAATCTAGTAGCAAATACGGAGTTGATTTCTCATACGAAAACTCATATAATAGTTATTATATCAGAAAGTTATTTTTTTAAGGCAGTGAAAAATGACATGTCATTGCCACATCATCATTTTGATGAGTGCATACATGTCACATGAAAAAAAATTGTTTTCACTACTAGTAAAACTTGTTCTTCATGAGTGTCAAACTCAAAATCCCCTTCTTCACTCTGAGGAGAAAACTTTGGTTTCTAACTGATAAGCTTTAGTGAAGAATGAGGGCCAGGAGAGGTACGTCGAGAAGATGCTGCTGACAGTGGATGCCCCGATAAGCATGTTCATTACAACAATCTGCAATTGAATCGCCTCGAGAGGAGAAGCTCCTCCCATAATTAGCCCAGTCATTGCACCTGGAAGTGATATAAGTCCAACTGTTTTGGCATTGTCTAACACAGGAGACAGAGCAATAACAAGTGATCTTTTCACTTGTTGTAGTGTTGCTTGCCTAGGAGTTGCCCCTAGAGCCAATGCTGTCTCTACCTACCAAAAACAAACATTCTTCAGTATGCATACACCAAATTTATGAACAACAACTACATGCTCAGTATAGACCAAATTTGCCATTTTCCAAATTGAACCTAATTTTATAGCAATATACTATCGAAATTGAGCAACTTTACTACTCCTTCCGTTCCAGTTTATGTGGCAGCATTTTCTTTTTAACAATTTAAAAAGAATGTCAACTTTCTAAATTTGGAAATAACACAACTTAAACTTTTCATTTTTTGCCCGTAATAGGGTCTTTATATTGACACAGTTGTTTAAAACTATAAGTTTGAAAAGTCTTATAACATGTTTATGAAAACAAGTTACAACTTACAATAAACGTACTTTCTTTCTTAAACTTCGATCTTTTTCAAACTTTGCCACATAAATTGAAACAGAGGGAGCTATGTTTTATACTTTTGGTCCAATACTATACACTGTCATTAGAAAAAAAAAACGTTTATTTTCTCCCTTACCCCCTAATGTAGCTCCAAACTCTTGAGTACAACTTTAAATTGGAAGTTGAGAATAAATTTGGACCTTTTTCCTCGAAAATTTGGATACGTGGAGTCCGCTCATTTTAGAGTACTAGAGCTCCGTTAATGGGAAGGAAAAATACTAGACAATTTGCTAATAACAAGTGTATAAATGGGGCAAAAGTGTTACAAAGTACAAAATAAGCAATTTCAAATAGTATAGAGACCTTGTCACATGCCTACATTAAGATTTAAAACTCGACGTACCAGGGACATTTGTATCTTGATGTCATCACGGAGTTTCTTCATCGTAACACCAGTGACTGTCATTGCATTACCAACCATCATCCCCGCAACGGGGATGATGTAACGAGGGGTGAAAGGGAAAACATTCAAAATAACCAACAAGAACATAGTAACAGAAGTTCCAGCAAGAATCGAAACTCCAGCTATATATTTTCCTCGTGGTACATGTTTTGCACGTTGTCCAGCCGTATAACCAGCAATTGTTACCTGCAAAATCAACAAATAAATTATCTAAGTTTATGTCATAATTAACACTCAAAATTATTAGTAATGAGACAACAATTTGGTTAAAAATACAAAGGAATTGGTTTGAATTTACCTAGACGATTAGAGGTTCAGTAACCAATCCAACTTGTTTGTGTTTTGAACGAGTTAAGTTATGATCCGATTATTGATTTTGATTTAACAGGTTGGACCCAAAGTAACATATAAAAAAATACTATATTAATCTTCAATTTTTTTAAAAAAGGATATTATGATGTCATTACGAAAAAGGAGGTTATCAAATTTTTTCCTACTATGTGTAAGTGGAGTAGTAAATATAATAAAGTCGACATCAGTATCAACCAGTGGAAGGAGAATATTATTTTACTTTTGGGGGGAATCTACAATCAATTTGTTGATGATAGCATAAAATAAAATAATATAGGAGTGCAAATACAGATATAATAATAAGAAGAAGAATAACAACTTGTCTTTATTGACTTTCTTTTTTAAATCTCTTATTGTTCAATATTTATATTAAAATTTAATTAATTTAAACTTATATATTACAAAGCTCATTTATAGAAGCAGCATTTTCAATATTACCTTTTTTATAATTAAAATTCGAATTAAAATTATAATTAAAAGTAAAAAAAAATCTCAGCTATTCCATAAAAAAATCTTTATTAGATGAACTTGTCGAATTATTCTTTGCTGAAAGTCAAAAGAAGCATAAAGTCTTGATGAAATTAAATATTATTTATTTTGTCTTTAGTAAATTATTGACCTGAGGAAGAAGTAAAGGGAGTACGAATATCAAGATTTGATATATGAATGTTTTGTTAGTGTAAAGTAACGTTTCTATTTGTAATATTTCAAATTATTTATCGTGTTTTTTTTTATATATATTTTGAAAAAAATATTTTATTTATTTATTTTTATTTATTGATTATACTATTTTAAAATATTCATCAATATTTGTTCGGTTTATAAAACCAACAAATAATTAATCTTACGTCTATTTTATTTTTACTATTAAATAATTTTCCAATGTTTAGATAATTTATATTTAATAAGGGTAATTTAGTAAAATTATCCCTATTATTTATTATTTTTTAATCTCTGTGTCAAGTTAATAATGGACAATTATTGTTAGACAGATGGATTATATATTAAAGGTAATTTTTAATTAATTTACATTCATTTATGTCTAATTAAGATCAATATAATCTCTCTTTGTTAAATACTTACTTTATTGAGGTATTTATAATCTTCAAGAACAATTACTTTTAAGAATAAAATGGAAAAAAAGTATACATCATTAGTTTTGTCTTGAACTTCTAAAATAATAAATAATTTAATATAATTATTTTTTAAAAAGAAATTACTAGCCATAATTTGAGATAGAAAAAGTACCAATATAATATTTAAAATATTTTTTCTATAGAACTTATAAAGACACAGGACGTGAAATAAATGTACTAATTATATGACTACTATATAATTTCAATTTATTGAATTAGCCTATAAAATTTATTTTCCTTCTATTACGCCTCAAATTTTGTTTGCTCTAGATTCTTAAAAAATATAATTTTCTCGACACAACTTACTTTCACGTCAGATGCAATTTATATGAGGTTTAATTTCACGTCATAGAAATTATAGTTTTTTCGGCCATCTGTATAAATTATTATTTAATAACTTAAACGAATAAAAATATTTAATTCATAAATTTAAATTTTGACTCCACCCATAAACTTATATGAGATTTACTTCAACCTTTTTAAACACTTTCACTTATCATAATTTCGTATTTACAAATTATAGACGGACAGATGCATTCGTAGACCACGACATATCAAATCATCTCAAATAGTTTTCTCTCAAACAAATTTGGAAAACTAAATTACCAGCAAATCCTGTACATATGTAGAAAGATTCTATATTTCTCCATTTGCTTGGGATCTTTTAAAAAAAAAAATGAAAATAGAATAAAATAAAAAAAAGAATTAAACGGTTGATTTCTCATATGATCACTTGATTAAAAAAAGAAATTAGCTTTTTTCTTTTTATTTCTCTCTATAAACTTTCATTATTTTGAATTTTTGCTGACTTGAAAGATACTTATTGTAACTTAAAGTTAGAGTATTGTTTTAGAAAGTCATTTATTTTTAATAATTCTTTTTAAAATAATAACTATTAACTGAATGACTATACGAGAGATACGAAGAGGAGAATTAAACATACCATGAATAGATACGCAAGAATGATCCAAGCAGCATTCTTCTGACTGAAAATGAATTGAAGAACAAAACCAATAATGGATAGTTGAATAAATGCTCTAAAAACAGAATAAATCATTTCTCCTTCAAGTCCCAATTTCTGTACATATGATAATCCAACTGCCATAAACACAACAGCAAGTGCAGCAAAAGGCTTAATCATCCCTTTCAAGAAATCCCTTAACCAATCCCACTCCATAATTCTCTTCTTAATTATTTTTCAAAAGTTCAAGAAGAGAAAATGATATATTTTTCTAAATGTGAAAACAAGAGAATTGATCAAATGCAATAGATGCAAGACTATTTATGGGTGGAAGTAACTAGAAGAATTTTATCCTTTTTTGTACAACCCCCCTCCCTCCCACCTCCAAAAAAAATATAATTAAGAAAACAGCATTTCTGGTCCTTCAATTATGGTCAATTTAATTTATGGACCTTGTGATATCTAACTAAAAATATTTAATCTTTAATTATATGAAATGTGTACTTTCGATCGTTTTGCTAAGTTATTGAATATTCACAAATTACAAATATATTATGTTAAATTTATAATATTAACTATACATTTCAAGATACTATATTACTAAAAAGTAGTTCAAACACAATCTATTTCTATGCAAGAATATAGCGATCGAATAACTATGACTCAGCTGCTTCACGTATTATACTCTATTGCTCGAAGGGGGCATGCTGCAAGAGCATAGGTGAGTGATAAGCTTAGGAGGCATGCCCTGCGGACAATAGTTATACGTTTGCCAACAGTCAAGATTGAAAAATTGTACAGATTCAATTCGACGATTCATGTCTTCATTGATAACTAATCACCTTTGTATAGAAGCATGCTAACAAAAAAAAAAGGTCAAATAGATAAAAAATACTCCACCCGTCTATCTTTACTTGTCCACTATTAACTTTGCACAGTTTTTAAGAAACTATAAATAGAATAGTAATTTAATTATATCATCCTTTGAATATAATAAATATAATGTCCTAAAAAATATAATATAGAAATGACTACAAATTAATAATTAGAGTAAATTAAGAACTAACTATAAATTATCTCTTAATTTTATAAATTAAATAAATATTATTAGATATCTATTTTTAATATAATAAATAAATAAAGATGGACGAAGAGAGTATATTTCTTAATTAATTAAAAATTAAACTAAAGGATGAATATCAACATTAATCAATAAAGAAGGGACGAAAAGTGCTATTATCACTTATCAGAATTTAAGGATGATACAGAAAAGACCTTCCCTAGATAGACTTGTACCCGAAAGCATAGGAAAAACGTACGTACAACCACATACGAAATGGGCCCCACTACTGTGTGTTGGATTTTACTTGTTTTGTGGGGCCCTCAGATTTTTATGATTTTATAAATGACGTGACTATTTTGAACGATTCTTTTATATGGACAAAATATTCGATATTTGTATTAAAATTTTAATTAATTCATATTTGTGCTACATAAAACTTATTCAAAGAAAGGTTTCTTCATTAAATTTCATTTAAAATTGAGGTCTTTAATTAAAAAAATAATCTTAATTACTGCATCACGTTATTTAATGATTGTAGTGGTGTAATGCTACATCCACCTTTGTCACATCTACCTTTTGTTTCTAACTTTAATGAAGTTAAGGTGTAACCGTGGAAGGTTTAACTGTGGAAATAAAGGAAATCATTTATTTTTTTATAAATAAAAGAGAAAAAGGAGAATGGATAAGAAGCGACAAGTGTTGAAAAAATAGTTTTTTTGGTGTTTGGCAAATGAATTGAGGGAAAGACAACAGATTCAAGTACTATTGCATTAAGAGGATTAAAGGATTGTGTTTAAGCTTCCATATATTAGATTTATAATTTAATAATAGTTAAATTAAAATAATATATTTTTAATGAAAAGTCGTGAAATTCTGTCACACTATATATACTCTATTTTGTGAAGGAAATATGATAGCAATGAAAAATAAATCTAAATGAAGAAAAGTGGTTAGACAAATGAACATGAGTTAGCAAAATAACATAAAACAATAATAACCATCATCATTGTAATTATAAAAGGATAAACTTATTGGTTCTCAATAATATTCATTCAATAATAATCATATTCATTGTGACTGCTAATCTAAATATTAAATAGAAAACATTCCACAAGTAAAGCTTAATATACGACATCGAGTGGTCTCAATCATTGTTAATTATTGTAAGTCGTAAATTTTAAGGAGCAAATTATAAGGTGATTTGAGATTATTAATTGTGATGATATACTTTAAAAGTTTAATAATCGAAATCGAAAATTCAAAATAACCAAATCAATTAATTCAAAATTAATTTTTTAAAATATTTAATCCAAATCGAAAATTTTATATTCAATTTGAATGGCCTAAACACCCACACCATCTACTTTAATTACACACACGTTATGTTACGCTTTTACTATTAATCTATTGCTATATATTTGAGGATACTATACTATATAACCAAAAACACATATTTTAATTAATTAAAAAATTAAATATGTTAGAATCATAGGAGTAAAGTCAGCATTAATCAATATAGGAAGGACGAAAGGTGCTATTATCAGATTTAAATGATACAGAAAAGACCTTCCCTAGAAAGCATCAGAGGACGTACGTACGACCACATACGAAATGGGCCCCGCTAATTGTGGGCTAGATCTTTGTGGTATTGTGGGTCCCACAGATTGCTGATAACGTGGCTAACACTCACTACTGTCTATTTATCTGCATTTATATTTGAGCACGACTAATTCGGACTCGCACAGTATAGGCCTTTTTTTGAGAAAATACTTCTTATAACTAAATCCAAGACATCTGATTAATAGAAGAATAACCTTATTCAGTGTACCACATTTTTGATAGTCCTTCTCTCCTTGTTTTATTTTACCGAAAGCTAAATTATATGAATTGTGATTAAAATTTTAAAAATAATTTTTAAAAAGGGTATATCTTAAGAAAAAATTCAGATAACGCCTCGTCTACCTTTTTGTTTCTATTTTTAAAAGTTAGGTGTAGGTTTAATTGGGTAAATAAAGATAAGAAACAGAAAAAGCTAGGAGTGTGTAAAAATTGAATTGATCAATAAATTGAATCGAAAAAAATATTATTGGGTTATTGTTATTGAATTAGTGGGTTAATACATTCTTAATGGTTTTATAAAAAAAAATTATTGAATTATCGATTTTAGTATTGAGTTATTAGGTAAGCAGATAACCCATTAAGACAGTAGTATTGTACTACTTTACTCTTCATAAATATTAGTAATAAAGACTAAAGCGATAATAATATGCTACAATCTTCACAGTACTTCTACTTCACACCCGCTTTAATTTTTACACAAAACCTAAAGATTAAAGTAAGAACTAAGATTGTTCAAGATTATTTTGTTTGATTGCTTGGTTTTAGTTTTGATTTTACTTTATAATTGTAGCGTTTTTCAAATTTGTAAATGTATGTAATTTGATTAACATGCATCAGAAATTCTATATTATGTTTTGGTTGTAACACGTAATTGTAGCCTTCGTACTACATATGCTCTTATTGATACAATTTCTCATTATCTTTTTTGTTTCAATATATCAAAGCATTTACAGGCTTATCGGAAAATATTAGAGAAGTGTGAAGTCATCTATTTATTTTATGAGCATTTTTTTATTGGGTAAACCGAAAATCGAACCGTTAACGATCAAAAACCGATAAATCGAAAATCGATAAAAAAATATCGAAAACCGATAAATCAAACCGAACCAACCAACGCACACTCCTAGAAAAAGGAAAAATAATAATAATTAATAAAGCTAAAAAAAGGGATTGGATTAAAAAAGTGATTTGTATAGAAAAAAAAGTTTTTTTTTTACCCAATGGAATGAGGGGAGACGATAGCTTGTAAAGTCAATAGTAATTTAGATTGATAAATAAAGAATAAAAATATGGATAGATAACTTGTTCTAATTAAATCTGGACTAGTTGGGTGAATGATGTCATCTAAATTAATTAATCATTCAAAACTTTATGTCAACTTGATGATCTATATTATTAGTCTATAAATAAATCTAACGTTATTATTTATAGAAAAAAAATTTTAAAAAAGAAAAGACAAACAACTTCAAGTGTAGGATACAATTTCAGTTTTGATGTACCCTAACTAAATTACATATAGCAACTCAATATTTGTCAATATAATAATTTCTTTTTTTTAAAAAAAATTCTGCCTGATGTCTACCGTCCGTAGAACGCTCTGATTAAATTCGGATCACATACTATAATACCCTTTTAAAAATAGCACTCCTAAAAAGATTTCGTCATACACAAAGTACAATTCCGAAATCTTTGATTAAATAATTTCTGATTACTTATGAGAAAATATAATTTATTTGGAGTATGACTACGTAGGATATTAAGGTAATTAAAATACAAAGTCTCAGCAGAATCACATGGGATCCCACGTTCTCATAGTAACACGTCTGAGCTGCTTTTTTTTGTTTTTTAAATTCATATTCTATATTTATATTGATATGATTTGCTATCATACAAATACGTGTATATATATAGAGAGAGATACATAATTTACTATCATACAAATATATATGATTTATTTTAGATTAAAAAGTTGAAATTATTCTAATCCACAAGACTTAAAATTTATAATATTAATAATATTTATAGATATTTATTTTATACTTAATGAGATAATTTACTATCATATATATATATATATATATAAATTTAAAATTGTTACTTGACATTGTTTAAAAAATAATTTTATAAATAAATATTGTATTCATGTAAAGCACATAATTTTTGTGCCACTAATTATATAAAATAGAAATAAAATTTGTATACAGATTCATAGGAAATGTGATTGAGATAAGTTGAGGCTGAATAAAACCTGTCTAAGTTATGATAAATCCCACTAACTTTTGATAAATGGTGCTACTACTACTTGATAAGCATTTTTACAGAACAGAAGGATTTATTATTCGATGAGATATTATTATTATTATTTTATATAAAGAAAGAATCTTCCTTTTTTGCATAGGATCTTGTTTTGTCCTTTGTTTTTTACAACGTCACCAGATTAAATTTTAAATTATTATCAAACTCAATCTTTTTTTTTTTGGCTTACTAACCCTTAGATAAAGTAGAGTAAATTAGGGGTGGGAGTTGGGGGTGTCGTAAAAATAAGTCAATGATGAAAAATAAAAGTATTGATTAAAAAATAGTGAAGAAATCAAATAATAATAATAATAATAATAAGATCAATAGTAATTTAATTTATAAAAAAAACTTAACTATTAGGTCTCACTTTCATCAACCTATATAATTTATTTGGATTCATTCTTTTATTATTATTATTATTATTATTATTATTATTATTATTATTATTATTATTATTATTATTCCCTTAAGATTAATTAGATTCATTCTTAAGTTTATAAAATGTTAAGTCAATTAATTAATAGTGAGGTACTAATCCTAAAAACATATACAAACAAAATGCACTCGTGTGACTGTCAATTTTTTTTTAAAAAATCGAACCCAAGTTGATGACATTGTAATAGTGCATTAAACAGAAATAGAGTAAATAATAATAATTATAATAATCCACCTGGGAATTCAGTGAAAACATCTATGATAAACCTTTTAACCAAAAATCAAAACATTGAAAACCATAAAAGATTGTGGTGGTGATTGGTGAGTGATAAACTAGTCATTCATCCTTAATTAGAATCTTGAATTTAAGTTCAGAGAATAAAATAGCCTTTGATAGATAATACTTTATTTTTCAAAAAGAGATTTTTCAATGCAAATTTCAATTAATCGGACCCATATGAATATATATCTAATACAAAAAAAAAAATTAAAATTAAAAAGCACTTGCGCTCTAACACAAGGAAATAGAAAGGACCTTCCCTAGATATATATAAACTATTCTCCTAAAACAAAAGCAGTTAACAACCTCATTAACGCATTGTACATTAAATCCTTTTATATAATTATTTTTGGGGGAAAATATATTTTAACTTTGCGATTTAAAGTTGATATACTTTAATAAAAAAGTGTATATATATATCCGTGCCATCTAACAAATGATGCATATTTACCCTTTAGTAAGCAAACTGAATTTTAAAAAAATAATCCTAAAACTGATTTTTTTTAATTCCAAAAATAACACGAAACTTTAAAAAATTACCTCACACTTTTTTTACCCCTCGAAACCCAACCTAGACCCTAACCCAGCTTACAAAAAAGGAAAAAAATAAGGAAAAATTATCAAATTACACACCTTATATTTTTATATTTTCAATTATTCCCTACCATTTGTAAAAATTTCAAAAATCCCTCTTCTGATACATAGGAATGATGCTGATACATGCGATTTGATACATAAGTCCTTTTACTGATACATCGCTAGTTGATACAAACCAAACACAAAATGTATCAGTAAAAGATAAGTTTTACTGCTATTTTTGTTATGTTCATGATATATTAGGTGTTATAAGCTGATTCATAAGTTTTATTGATATTACAATGTTTGATTTATATCAACTAACGATGTATCATGAAAATGACTTATGTATCAAATCGCGATGTATCAGCATCATTCGCATGTATCAAAAATCTGGAAAAAAGAGAGAATTCGGGTAATTACCAAAAAAATCGGGATAAATTATAATTGAACTTTTTCATTATGGGATTTAAGTAAAATACCCAAAAAATAATGTAAAAGCTTGAGAGAGATATTAAAGTGTGATGGGCTGAAGCTAAATGGACTTGACATATCTCACAATAAGCCCAAATTTACTTCAAACCTCTTAAGACTCAACGAACAAGCTTTCGACTTAAATCGATAGGATTTAAGTGGACTAAATTAGTATTAGGAGTGTCAATGTAGCCGATGAAATTATAATTTGCTCAATCAACATAGACTTCAGGGGATGGCACTGAGCATTTAGACCATTTTGGGACACGACTTAAGTTTATCCATCTAAAAGTTTGAGCTAGTTTGGAGTGTAAGAAAATATTATAAAATGTTTAAGAGTATCTGTCACATATATCAAGGGAAGCTGAGCTTCATCAAAATCTTGCACTCAAATTCAGGCTAAGAAGTTGGTAGATTTCAATGTTAAGTGGTTGATTTGGTTCCATTAATCATAAGCTTTAGCTTTCTATAACTATTATTGTCAATTAATTCCTATCTTGTTTTCCTATCCTTTATCTTTTTGTTTATTTGTTGTTTCTTGTTCGTTTGTTTTCCGCGTAACCGGTATATATCTATTGGGGTGAATATATAATTCTCTCTTGACACCATCTAAACTACAAAGCTCCTTTACCTTTAATTCACCAAGCTCAACTCCCCCCATAAGAATCTTCAAAAAAATACACATTTTTTCCTAGTAAATGGCCATAAATCCTCTTCCATCATCAATGGAACACTCAAATGATGAAGAATACATAGACATTGAAGTGAACTCTTGCTCTTACTTTTCATCATGTCCTAATTCTTCTTCCCCTCAAAACAGAGAATTTGAGTTCCAAATGGCCTCAATTACCAATTATAACAAAGAATCCACAACTTCCCCTGCTGATGAACTCTTTTACAGAGGAAGACTCCTTCCTCTTCACCAAAAAATCCTTCAAACAGAGCTCTTTGAAGATTTAGAAGATAGTTTTTGTATAAATTTCTTGATCACCCCAATTGGTTCACCATCACAAACTTGCAATGTGAGTTTTGAACTTAATCCAAATGATCATAAAATAAGTCCTAAGAAATTGTGGACTAAGTTCATTAAACATTCTTTAATCAACCAAAAGTTCAAATCTTCAAGGGAATTTCTCAAGTCTTTGTTTAGCAAATCTTATGGTAACTGTTGTTCTAGTAAGGACATGAAAGTTTCCAAGAAAAAAACCCCATTGAAAAATACTACTAGAAATAACATTGAATTAAGTTTGTCTTCAATCAAGTGGCAGCCAAAATCAAGAAATGGAAGTTCAAGGTCTTTCTCTTCAACTAATTCTTCCTCAACTGGTGATTCTTTCTCATCATCTAATTGGTCTTTCAACTCCAATAATGAGTTTAATTTCCTCAAGAGAAGCAGTTCAGATATTGAAGGTTCAATTGAGGCTGCTGTTGCTCATTGTAAAAAATCCCAAGAACTACACTGGTTGAGGAAATGAGTTGTTATCTCCGTAATTCTTGTCTCATGAACTAACTTTTGGGTTCGAGGAAGAGTGAAAGTCCATTTCTTGTTCTTTTTCTAACTAGAACTGAACCTTCGCTAGTTTAGTAAAAGCACCTGGCTTTATCTTACACCTATCATTCCTTATTATTGTATTTTTCAATGTTGGACTCCCGTGTTATGTTATTCACAGTACTCTTGGACGTGGGGGAGAGTGTTAACTCCCCTATTTGTACAAAGAAAGAACGTTTATATATCTCCTTACATGGTATAGGTCAATTCTCACCTTGAGCTTTTTCTATCTATTAAAAATCGATAAGTCCTTGCTTTTGAATTCAAAATGAATTATTTAGAATTTGAATTTTTATTCCGTAATTGAATTTGCATATGTCTAGAAAAAAGAATAATAACTTTTGAGGTTGAGTAATGTCCAAGCTCCCAATTGAAAGAACGCAAAGGTATAAGATTAGCAAGCAAATGCTTGTGCTGTTCGGAGCATGATAAATAAAGTATTGATCGCCTCTTCATCAAGAGCTGGAGTGTGTAGATGGGCTTTGAATAAGAGTTGGGTGATTTTTTTCCAATAATGCCAACGATGGATGATATTATGGATTAATTGCCTGTCGGGAGCGTGTTACTTTTTCTTTTCTAAGAAAGAGATCATAATGATTGATGGCTCTTTCAATCCGGCAAAATGGAATTGGCATCCCACCCTCACCTCAGGATGAGAGGACTTCTTTGAGCCCTAAGCTTTGTTTCCTTCGCAAGTGACCTGAAAGGGGTTTGTCAACCAACCTGGCATGTTCAGACCGGGAAATCTGTTAAGATCCGCCCATGATTCATGGAACCGTTTACGGTGGGTGGATAAGCGGGAGGGGATCACTTGGGTTCACCTCTCCATTTCGAAGATCGGCTTTGGTCCTCAAGGAAGGAAGAAAAGGACGGTTCACACAATTCACCATAGTAGAGCAGGCAGAGGTCCAGAATTCGAGTCTTGCCGCCACTTATTAACAGTGGAGGTAGGGATAGTGCCCGATTGATTGAGCGTCTTACAGCCCGTCATGCAAACTAACAATAATGCGCACACGTGAAAAAGCTTACCCCGCAGGCTGACTCTTCCAATCCAACTCTATCGAAGGAGAAAAAAAGCTGGGACCAGTACCCGTTGAAGTGAAATCCGCTTCAGCATCATCAACAGAGACAGAAGAAATGGACAAAATCTTATTTGTGGACTCGCCTCAGAATGGCCTAATCTTTAGAGCTTTTATATAATGTTTAATTTAAAATTACGCAGACAATTGTTTGCTAGAATTTGCATAGATTGCAATTAATCCCTGATCATACAATTTATTTGAGTGTCCATAATTTTGTGGTCATCTATACTTTGTTCACTTTTACAACTGTCTTTTCATCAACTAAACTTTGTTTCACGTTCTCACACAACTTATCAATGATCAATTAATTACCAGTGTTTTTGGCCCACCATACTCTATTAGGATCAGAGTTCCACTTATCATCCAGTATGACTCAAGAATCAATTAATTACAAGTATCTTTTGCCCCACCCCACCCCATTCGGATCAGTGTTCCACTTATCGTTTAGTATGGTTCAAGAATCAATTAGTTACTACTCTAAATTTCAAAAAGGTCATATATTATATATTTGTACGGCTATAAATGATATCATTAATATAGGTAAAATAAGAAGTTGAAAATTTAATTATTTCTAAATTATATAGAAATATGTTATTTTTTTCTGAATATTTTTTTTAAAAAAGAATATCATATGTATTCAAGAGCTATCTAACTATAGAAAGCTGGTAGATTATATTGTTTTACTAGATTATATATAATTCATCCTAATACTAAGGATAAAACTTTTTGACTCCCTAAATAGTACTAATATGGGGATGGAGGAAGCATATAAGGCTACAATAGTTGTGTAAAAATTTAATCATACGACTTTCATGATCGGGCACCTAAACTTTTATACATGACTTGAATATACACAATGATAATATTATCAACGTACTTCATATACTTTATTTTTTTTTAATTTAAGAAAAATATTAATTATCCAAACGCTTAAAATATCTTCTGTACTATGACATTTATCAAAATTAAAGGATGACTTGTCGATATCATCAAAGAGGATTGCATGCACTTCTAATGTAAGGACAAGTCCCTTTTGCTTAGTGAATGCATGCATGTCATGGCAACTTGATAATATATACCTTTTCAATTATTACTGTATTATTTTTGGGTTTAGTGCTTGTTTTTTATTCTTTCTTTGTCAAGCTCTGTCCAATAATTCAAACGTAAAACAATCTACTCAAGCTAGAGTTGCAAGAAACCTAGTTTGAAGCCTAGGTAAATTTATTATGTCTTTTGGGGCTTTGAGTTGAGGTTTCTAGCAGTAACGGAGCTAGGACTTTTACTAAGGAATTTCAAAATATGAAGAAGTAAACACACAAACTAGTTAAAGGAAGTTCAACATTTACTATATATATATATAAAATAATTTTAACCATTTATAAATAGTGTACTTTTCTATCAAAGAGGATTCGGATGAACACCCTAATGGTCTCAAATATCTTTAGACCACTTTTGGATTGTTTCATCTCAACATTTTCTGAAAAATATTTTCCTTCAGTACTTTTGGACTTTTGCTGCTTGACTGCGTGAACCAGGTCCAGGTCTTGCTTTTGGCCACATCCGTAATGCCTCCTATAAATTATCATGAAACTCGGAGACGAATTTAAGGTTTTATAAGTTTAGGGTGTCGACCTTTTAACCATTATTAATTATTGGATTCTAAATTAATACTTCACTATTTTTACATGTATAATAAAAAATGGATTTTTTAATAATAAATAGCAAGATTAGACTAAAACTATTAAATTCTATGCATCGGTGAAATAACTTTGTCTCCACTTTTTTTTTTTTTTTTGAATTTTTCACTCGCTAATCAATAATTGTATTAGAGTTTAACTAAATTCAACGCATCGCATGTTCCGTTTCTTGGGGCGGCAATTTTTTTCCTTGTTATAAGCCGTTGAATGAGTCTTGATATTTACTTATGTCGTTATATTCCTGACTTTTATTCTTCATGGGACATGTTCTGTACTCCAGTCTACTGAATAGTTATTGTTTTAGGTGCAGGCCAACAGCAATATGTTCTTTTAACATAGTTGATCATGTTCCTAACCTCTATGACCTAATTAAAACATGTTCTGTATTTAGTCATTTTGTGAACATGACATAAATATATATATATATATATATATATTAGACGACCTAATGTATGTAATTGTAGTACATAACCAACCTAGTGGCTTTTGTATAATTGAATATAGACCTAATACATAAATGTGCCCTTTAAATTGTTTCAGTTGATATTTATGATGTTCAACTTTAAATGTGCGTAAGTAGTCAAGTAGATATACACATCCATATGATAATTCTCGTGAGATACACTTAAACTGATTTTTATATATCACGTATTATATAACATTGTGTCTACATGTTCAATTCAAAATTAAAATGAGACCATATATATATATATATATATATATATATATATATAGTGGGATACAAAACGATGAAATTGTCAATATCATTAAACAGGATGACGCGCACTTTTCATGTGATTTTGTACTGACATGGAAGTACAAACTTATTGACTGTCGGAGTCCATTTTTGATCTTAAGTGATGAATGCGTGTCGATCATGTGCGGAATCAAAATTTTCGCTAAAAATTTAAATATATAAAAGTAAATATATGAAGAGATCAAAAGGATATTTCATTATCTACGACTACTATATATATATATAATATAATATAATTTTCTGACAAAAAATATTCAGATGAACTCCTCAACGCTACTTGGCTCCGCCCATGATCCATGCCATGGCCTTTTCAATTTTAGTGCGCTGTCCAATAATTCACTTATAAAAATCTAATTCAAGCTAGTACTATTTCATGGAGATGCAAGTGTAGGGAAATGAATAATAACCAAAATGCGGTAAAGGAAATTAATCAACAAAAGTATATGATTAATAAGGCTAAGGATGCAGTAGATGGTTTGTATAATTAGTGATTTGGTGACTGCATGTGTGTAATACAATTATTATATTTACGCAAAATTTTGTATACACGGCCACTAAATTAAATTGTCATAGGATATATCAATATTGATGGATTAGGTACGTAGAATAATGAGTGAAAGTTCAGTTTGTAATTGTAACTAAGATACTTTTTGATTAGCATATAGCTGAGAGATATCCAGTATTTGTGTATTCAGTATCAATTTTATAGTATAAAAAGAAGGTTAAATGTATAGTATCTTTTGAATTCCCTTGTTAGAATTTCTGATTTCTTTCACTATTTTCACTACTCATAAAAAGGAACAAAGTAGTTAATTACACTAATATGGAAGGTTCCTTAGATATTCATGATCAATTTTAATTTCACATTTATAAATGCAAAATTTTCATTAGTTGCTGCAGACAGAGATCTTTATGAACTCCTAGCTAGTAGTATTCCTTCTAAACCCAAAGATATATTTAAGCTGAATGGACTTGACCATAGCTCACAATAAGCCCAATTTGGTGGTCCGAATGGACTCACATAGTTTGGGCACAATTAAAGTTAATCCATCTAAAAGGATGGGCTAAGAAGAAAAGGTGGGTCTTTAAGTAAATTATATATGAGGAAACACCACGAAGCACATTATTATTGATGCTAATTATATACCACATAACAATTTTCCTAATTATATTTCCTGCTAGAAAAATATTGTTTCGGATACATGTATCTGTCAGGACCGTAGATATTTAATTTGACATTCATGGGCCACCTAACTCTTAATATTATAAGAGATATGGAGCCCGTTTGGATTGGCTTTAAGTTGGTCAAAACCAACTTAAAGCCTTTTTTTAGCTTTTGAACGTGTTTGCCTAATGCTGACTTTAAGCCATAAAGTTCTTAAAGTCAGTCAAAAATGAAAAGTTAGGATTTCTAACTTTTTTTTCCAAAGTGCTTAAAGTCATTTTCTTTGACCATGGAAATTACTTTTATATCCCTTGTATTTTAACTAAATTCTCAAACTACTTTTTTTTATTCTTTTAACCCTAAAATTCACATCATAAGCACTTTTATCCAAACACTCAACTGCTTATTTATAAAAATAACTTTCAGCACTTCAAAGTTCTAAAAGCACTTTATACATAAAAGTTACTTTTTTTAAGCCAATCCAAACGGGCTCATGATCGTTTGAAGTTGATCCAAGTAAATTTTTTTATCGAAACTCAATCGCTAAGGAAACTTCCGACTCGACTTTGTGCTAGAGGATCCTTATGACCTTAATTCATCTCCAAATCTATTTTCACACTAAATAATTAACCTCCACACATGCACACAATTATGAATCATCCGGTACAATCCCATACACATATGAAGGATGGTTCAGTCTTAACTTAAAAAAAATTGGGGGTGTTACAATATTAATTTCATATATATATATATATATATATGTGTGTGTGTGTGTCCAAAATTAATTTCATCTAGTGTATCTGATATCAATTTCATCCTATGTATCCGATATTGATTTCATCAGTGCATCTGATATCAAATATTTAAGATGTTCATTTCTAGATGCATGTATCTGATATCAAAGATACATATATCTAGTATCAAAATATGCACTAATACATTCATCAATATATCCGTACATAGATACATGGGTATCAAAATATCCACTTATATACATTATAAACCAAGCAGAAAGAGTGGAGAAAGAGAAAAAGGTTAGAGCGAGAGAGCGGGGAGAGGGAGAGAAAGAGCAGAAAGAAGGGGAAGAGAGAACCAGAGAAAGAGGATGAAATAAAAATTATGCAATTATTTGTAAAGTATGGAGATATTTAGTAGATATGATAGGTGTGCTTATTTAATTAGGTAAGTTTCCTATAACGTATATATAATAATTTTTTTCATTATTAATTATCGTAATTACTTTACTTTACTACTATTAATAAGAGGCTACAAGCAATGTTGTTTGTCAACATGTCTGATTGCTGCTTTCAAGGGTGTTTTTGATATTTTAAATTGTTGGCATTTTAAAGATACTATGCAGAGGTGGGCATGCTATGGTTAATATCGAATATCATATTGAAATCAAAATTTTTAATATCTTGATTTGGGTTTTATGGTATTTGGTCTGCATTTTTAACAAGTTTGGTATTTGATATGATATTTGGTATGCATTTTTAACAAGTTTGGTATTTGATATGATATTTGGTATTTATAAAAAAATATCGAAATACTGAATATCATACCGAATTATATAGTTACATATAAAATTCATATATATGTAACAATATAAAACTAGCAAATATATAAAATAGTAACTAATTATTTAGATGCTGAAATTTTGATTAATCTATCTTGATTTAAATGTTCTTTTTGGGTGATTGATTAACAAAGAGAATTATTTGTACTTTATTTCGAATATTTTTTTAACATGTATAAGGTATTAGTATGATATAATTGAGACATTTCTTGAATAGCCAAAATCATAATTGCTTATTATACGAATATATGTAAGTTGAAGACTTGAAGTGGATTAAACTATGATAATCAATTTATCATACCATAAAATACAGAAATCAAATTAATTTGATATGATAATAATATAATATTTTTAAAAATCGTAAATCAAAATTACTGAATCGAATTTTTTAATACCGTATCATGCCCAACCCAAATAATATGCAATATTGCTTTTATGATGTACTTTGACAATTTTGGACAAAAAAAAACAATCCATATTCTATTTGGTACTTGGATCAGCCAAAAAGTTGTGGTTGCGATTTTCTACTCTTATGGGTCCTATTTATTTTTCTAGCATTTGTTTGGATTTTCCTTGAACACTTGTGAACCACATTGTTTTGGACACTTGTCAATTTACAAAAAGTTACTATGTCTATTTGTACGAAATTAAACCTCAAAAAACAAAAATTGAAAAATAAAACAATCACATAATATGACGAATTTGATTTGTTTTTTGTTTTCTACGGATTAAAATAATATCTCAAAACTGCATTTTCCATGTTAATTGATTGAAATTTTATATGGTTAAAGATTATTCTCATTTAGGTTGAATGGAATATAAAAGTCACAAGTAAATCCAAAAGGGGTTTTAACATAAATACTCTTATTTTGGAGTGATCTTTAATTTTTATTGTTAAATTTGTTAGTCTTTAATTTATTCCTTCAAAACCTTTAGTAAAAATAAGTGGACAAAAATATCTCTAACACCAAATAACAGACAATTTTTTCTTGATAAAATTTATATTATTGTATCATAATATATCATAAATTATGTCTTATAAGGCATAACAAATTATGCTATAGTGCATAACTTAAATCCTACAAAACTTATGAAGTAAAAGGCAAAAATCCTCCAAATTTTTGCGAAGCAAATTAGATCATAGATATTGGGCGAATGATCCTAAGTAGGCATGAGACCGTCAACGTGTCTGCGTAGAATCATTCACATTTGGCTGCGTGATGAATTTGTTTTTTGGAGTATATTTGTATTTTTTTTTATTTGTTCACTTTGAATTACACACGCCTTTTGAATTAATGGTTAGTATAAATATTTTATCATGATATTTATATTAATTGACATTTAATCTTACATCTTGAGAAATAAGTAATTAATGTTGAGGATAAAATAAGAAAAAAAACATTTTTTCTTAATAGGCTAAAAATGACAAATAAAAGAAAATAATAATAATATCTATATAATTGTCTATGGACACCATCTAAACTTCAAACTCCTTTACCCTTAATTCACCAAGCTCAATTTCCCCCCATAAACATCTCCAAAAATGCACATTTTCCCTAATAAATGGCCATAAATCCTCTTCCATCATCAATGTACCACTTACATGATGAAGAATACATAGACATTGAAGTAAGCTCTTACTATTACTTTTCATCATCAACATGTCCTAATTCTTCTTCCCCTCAAAACAGTGAATTTGAGTTTCAAATTACCAATTATAACAAAGAATCCACAACTTTCCCTGCTGATGAACTCTTTTACAGAGGCAAACTCCTTCCTCTTCACCAAAAAATCCTTCAAACAAAGCCCTTTGAAGGTTTAGAAGATAGCTTTTGCATAAATTTCCTGATCACCCCAATTGTTTCACCAACACAAACTTGCAATGTGAGTTTTGAACTTAATCCAAATAATCATAAAATAAGTCCTAACAAATTGTGGTCTAATCTCATTAAACATTCTTTAAAAATCCAAAAGTTCAAAGCTTCAAAGGCTTTCCTCAAATCTTTGTTTATCAAATCTTCTTGCACAAATATTAACATTTGTTCTAGTAAGGACATGAAAGTCTCCAAGAAAAAAACTACTAATAATACATCATGTGCAATAAATAAGAATGAAGGTTTGTCTTCAAGGTGGCATTCTTCAACAAAATGTTTGTTTTCCTCTTCAACTAATTCTTCCACAAATGGTGGCTCTTTCTCATCATCATCATCTAATTCTTCCTTCAACTCCAATAATGGTTTTACTTCAGAGATTGTTGAGGGTTCAATTGAGGCTGCTGTTGCTCATTGTAAAAAGTCCCAAGAGTTTGGATGGGCTTAAGTCATTGTTAAAGGTTCCCTATTTTTGTGTTTCTCAATATTGAGCTCCTGTGTTATGTTATCATCACGCTCCTGAACGTGCGGGAGAGTGTCAAGTCATATTGATTGAGAGATTAGTTGTTTGTCTATGGTCTTGATCAATCCTCACCTTTAAGCTATTTATATCTATTATTTTGGAGATTTTATATTATTCAATGATCAGGTTCTATAAGAGTTGCAAAGTCCGTGATTTTGAATTCAAAATGGATAATTTAGAGCTTGGATTTCTAGTCCATTCGTAATTGAATTTGCATATGTATGGCAAAAAGAATAGTAATCTTTGAGGTTGAGTTATGTCCAAGGTTTATCACTTATCTATCGCGATTGCAAGAACGAACTCGTCTTTGCACATTTAAAAATAAAATGTTTTATTTTAGGTGCTTTGTTATTGCAAGATGTTGTTTAGGAGAACTAAGACCCAACATTAGATATTGATAAGAAAAAATAAACTACATATAAGGTGTAGGGAGTTACTTTTAATGGTATGAGGCCTTTTGACAAAAGAAGTTTAGGTATCACTCAAAACATATGATAGCTCAATATTAAGGGTAGAGAGTATAGAAATAACAGAGTAATGGTGTAGAATTGTAGCGGCCTGTTCATGTCGTTATCGATAGGCCAATGGGGAAGGAATTTGGGCCATAAAACTTCTGAATAGTAACTTGAAAAATTTGAGTCTAGGCCAGACTTGGACAAAATCCGAGTAAGGTGAGGTATAGGGTAATCCGGTAATGGATGGGGGATTTAATTATCAATTTAATGGTTTGATTGATAGCCAATACGTTAAGAAGCATGTACAACTTTACGGAATCAAATTTGGGAGAGTAGAACTCTCGTAATTGATCTTGGTGTAAAAAGTTGATTTTAGAACATCATGGTTTGAGGGTGTGCTGCGAAATGGGAATTTGGGATGTGAGTTATGAGTTTCTTTCCCTATACAACTTGCCGCGACGGAATTGTTCCTGCTATGGCAGGGCCGTTACAGCGGGATAAGTGGTGCCATGGTAGGACAGTCGCGAGTTTAAATGGAGAAAAATTCTAAAATTATTTTATTTCTCCCACTTTGTTCTTGAGAGACTAGAAGCGACCTAGGGCGATATTACTTCAGTTTTCCATCAATTTTCGTGCTAAAGATAGGTTAGTCACTCCCCTAACTTGTATTTTGATTCTTAGAACCTAGAATCCATGGTAAATATCTTAAGGGGGGTGGTTCTTGTCCTAAATTTAATAGTGGGAAAAGCCCTAGTTGAAGGGAGGTGATCATGAAAGTGGAAAAGAGTTAGGATTTTGATATACCCGAGTATTGTAGGCTAATGGTTCATTAATTCTTGTATTTCTTGTTTGATTTTAGACCAAGAACAAAACAAGAGACTTCGGAAAGGGAAAACTTGAACTCTTTAGAGTTTTCAAGGCTAGATTTCGAGGTAGGTGATGATTTATTTTTCCGTATGTATTATATATGCCTGTTAACTGCAGTTGATACTATTGCATGCATGTATGACAAGGGAAGATGTAATGAACTTGATGAAATGATTGTTCGTGAACAATTGCATGCAATGAATCTGTTACTTGATTGTGCAAGTATTTGAACTATTCGTTGTGATTGTGATATTGAATTGGGTGTCACATTCCGATACATATATTGGACCAAGTGTCACGTTTCAATACATATTCTGGATTGAGTGTTACATTTCGAGGCATATACTGAATTAGATGTCACATTTCAACACATATACTGGATCATATGTCATGTTTTGATATATATATTGGATCGGATACCACGCCAGTACAAACTAATAGTTTGGGTATGAGTTCCATGAGAGGACCATTATTGACTGTGATATTTGAGATTGACACTGTGAAACTGTATAATGCTTATGAAATGATAATTGGTAATCTGTTTCCATATATGCCTGGCTTTACTATGTTGTAGTTACTTGTGCATGTTTCACTCAGTAGGCTAACCACGTGATCTTGCCAGTACAACGTTGATTTGTGTGTACTAATATTGCACTTGCACTTTTCTTATTGAGTATAGGGCATCTTCAGGCGGTTCACTACAATAAAAACAACTTTTAGCGGCAATAAATATGCACATTAATAAAGAGTGCTAAAATCTTTATCGGCATTAGTTAATTGCCATTAGATCCAATATCGCTATAGGCTTTAGCGACATTTACAAAGAGTGTTAATTGTCTCTAAAAAGATATTTTTAGTGGCATTTAAGCTATTGTCGTTAATTAATTGCCACTAAAGATCATTTTTGGTGTAGTGATTGTTGACAGACCTCAGCTAGGATACTAGTGATTGTTTGAATTCAAGGGTGAGCCAACTCTTTTAGGCTGCGTGAATTTTTCTAGGATCTTAGTCCAATCTTTTCGGATTTAGACCTTTCAAACTTTATTTTAGATCATTAATTTTGGGGTTGTATCCCCTTACTCTTAGACTTGCTATGTAGTAGTTTTGGTACAATAACTTTCAAGTTCTAGGGGGTTGACTTTCGCATGTTTTGACCATATTATGCTTGTATTTGAATTTATTTTCTGAGTTTATGGGAACTCAGCTTAAACCTTATATAAAAATTATTTCCTCATCCTTTATGCCTATTGTTGTGTTAGGATGCTAGATTGGGGTATAGTTTTGGACTTTGGTTCTTCTATCGGAGGGCTAGTGTGGATGTCACTCACGACCCAATTTGGATCATGACAAAAATAAACATTAGTGTCCATAGAATTTGTAAACAAAGTTTCACATTGGCAAGTTGATAAGCTACAATGTAAGGAAGTCTGTGATGATTCAAAAGCAAATAATATCACACCATATTAAGAATATATAATTAGGTAAAGATGAAGGAGAAAAGCTTTACAAGGAAATGAATGTGTGAAAATGATCGCCAACTTATAATATAAGAAAACGAATCTTTGTAGTCATGTTAATGTCCACCTTTTCCCAAGTGTTACCTCAAAATTACTTCAAACGGTACTATATAAAAAGGATCATCTGGTACGAGATATAAAAAATAACTAATTTTATTTTTATTTTTTTCTAAGACATCGTGCGGAAGCTTATTATTTCAAACCATAATAATGATAAATCAAATGAGAAAGAAATCTTACTAAAAAGCATATTATTTAATATGATTTGGTGAAGTGACCTACATATTATAAAATTAATATAAAAAAAGCATAAAATCTATTGAGAAAAAAGCTCCACCTAAATAAAATTCTTTAACGACTAAGTTGTGAGTGTTATTGTGTTTTAAGGAATAACTAATTATGTAATTAATTTTAGTATAAATTTATTCCATAATTGATTGAAATAATATCAAAAAATAATTTATTATAGACTTAATTAATTCTAAAATAACATGTTTTCCAATCAAATGGCCATAAAAACTTGGCAATTATTTAAAGATATTTCACTTTTAGAAGAGTCATTTCACCAACTAAAGTTTGTTTCACTTTGTCTCACAACTTATCAATCATACTAGTCTAAATTTAAATCAAGTAATAGACAATATATCTTTATAGAGCTGTTAAATTAAGCCTAAGTATAAAGTATCCGTCCATTTTGTCCCTAATTTTATGGGTTGGGATCAAAATAATTTAAATTGGGTCAATCTCAATTCATTCAAGTCTTCACCCATTTTTTTTTTTTAAAAAAATTCAATTAACCCCAATTTAATCTTCAATGTCAATCCATTTTAAGATTCTTTATTTGCATTAGTGTAATGTATGTTCCTATATTGAAGATATGAATTACTATCTATTTTATATCTTCTAGGATTTGTCTATCCATTTGTAACTTATTTTTAAAATTTTCTTGAGTTGAAATTCAAATTGTGGTTATAAAAGGTAAATAACAATATGTTAAAATTATTGAGATTCAACGGATCAAATTGGACAGGTCAGACCCAATTCGATTTTTAGCCCATTTGATCCCAATCCATTTATGTCCAAAGTAAGTTTAGGGGGGTCATGATCCAACCCGATTTCTATTTCAACCTATTTTAATATCTCCAATTCAGCTCAATCCGTCCATTTGACACTCCTAATTTATAGCTACAAATAATATCACTAAAAATAAGAAGTTTAACCACTTGAGCATCTCAACAAAAGAGTAGCTTGAGTGGTTTCTTTATTAATTTTGAATTATTGGAAATCAAAATGACAAAGAAAGAAGAGAAACAAACACTAAACAAGAATAATAAGAACTTTTTTTTTAAAAAAGGTACTAATAATATCAATGGCCATGGCAATGAAAAAGGGGCTCTGGTGTGACACTTCCATGTCAAGACAAACTCACAATAATATTATAATAAATATGTACACAAAAAACAATTTAATATACTTAAAAATATTTCGATTATATAAAAAAGCCATAGAATGGACGATCAGTTTAGGAAATAAAAAAGAAAGATCTTGAAGCATCCTCTTCCTTAAAAAAACATAGTTACTATTCACTGCTATTTTCAAAATATTCAATAATAATATAACTTGTCACAATTTAGCTCATACTCATTTGATTGTTATGTCAAACACATACATTATATCAAATAAATAATACCAATGATATTCTTTTCATACGATATTTTAAAAAAATTCTACAAAAAAAATATATTAAAATTACATTAACAAATTTCACAGAGTCAGTCTTCATCTATCAATCATGTAAGAAACTCTTTTTAATATATTATCTTTATTATTAAATATAGTCATTTTCCAATGTAATTCTCAAGTTACCATTCAAAGGATTACGGCTGTCCATGATACTGGTTAAAAAATCAAACTTAACCGCAATCCGAATCAAATCGATTAAAAAAAATTAACATTTGATTTGGTTTGGTTTTAAATTTTAAAAATCAATACTATTTGATTTGGTTTTGATTTTACTAAAAATAAACTGCAAAAAAAAACTAATCGAACCGAAAAATTATATATATATATATATATATATATATATATATATAAAAAATTCATAATTATTTATATATTATTCATAAATAAAATATAAATATTTTATTAAATTTTAATTAACTTAAATCTTTGACTTTACTATTTTCTCAAGTCCAACACTTAAATTTTGGTATATAAGTTTCTTGTACCTCTCACTTGGTGCGACGACCTGAATCGTCGTTAATTAAGAATAGAATAAATCGTACTCAACTGGGTTCTACCATCCCACTAGAGCGGGATGGTTCCGTCATAGTAGCGCTGCTATAGCGGGAATGTGGCCGCCAGAGAGGGAGAACGTGGGATAGAACTTAAGTCGCGATTTTCTTATTTCTTCCACTTCTTCCAAGGGTAGGTTAGAGGTGAGGGTTACTGCAAAAATCCTCCTAAGACTGCTTCTGACTTGGAAAGAAGAGGGGAAAAAATCTTAGCACTGGAAGGTTTCCAACAGGCAAAATCCAGTCCTGTCTCGCCTACAAGACATCTGAAACCAAGGATTTCAATTGTCTTATCTCTCCACAGTTGCTTGAAGCCCAGGTAGGCTAGGCTTCTTTTATCTGAGTAGTTAAATCTATACCCACTGTGTAGTATAGAAGGGAATTTAATAAGAAACCATATAACTAAGCTATGGGTCACAGGACATGGGCAGAAATTCGAGTGACATTAGTGGTTTAACTACAAGTGACCTAGTTAAGAAAGTTATGTAATGATTTTAGGAGAGATTGGTTGCGATGTTATAGTATTCAGGCAGGTGAAATTGTAAATGTCATAGGTATATGTACATAGATATAAAATACGTGAACATTGGTGATAAATCTTAAGGGTTAGTAACGTAGGTGATGATTTTATTTTCGTATGTGTTTTATATACTTGTTAAATTGTTTAATGGTATGCATGTGTGTATATGAATAGAGAAGTATATCATCAAATATGTGAAATGATCAATTATTGACTTGTTTTGTGATGAACCCATTCTTGTTATATAATGTGGTCTATTGTTGGTAGTTTGTGGTTGATTTGCATAATTGGATCGGGTGTCACATTTTGACACATAATTGGATCGAGTGTCACATTCCGACACATAGTTGGATTGGCTGTCATAGTTGGATCAACTGTCATGTTTCGACACGTTATTGGATCGGATGTCACATTCCGACACATATATAGCTGATTGGGTCCCCTGAGAGGGACAATTGTGTGTGTGGATGGTCCCATGAGAGGACTCGATGATATACGTATTTTGGGTAATAGTGAGGTTAGTTGTAAATGAGCTAGGGAAAAAGGACTTATAAAGGAACCCGTTGAATTATGGTATATTAGTTATAAGGAACTGTGAGCCTGTATAAACTTATTCGTGGATAAGTTGGTGGACCATGTTAGGCCTTGATGTGATATATGTAATATATGTGGTATTCTATATTTATAGGTGTAGGAGTGGAGGTTGCTTGTTGGCAGGGAGTCGTCCTGTTTGGGTTTGTAATTTAAAATAATGGGATAGTAGTGGTTACTTAGAATTTGGAGTTAGTAATGAAGTATGATTATGGAATGACTAGAACATTATGTTAGGAGACCATGGGGTCAACACCAATGATAGTTGCATGAACTATTAAGTGGCTAAGATGAATGCCTGGTGTTAGAGTGAAGTGATCAGTAGTACGGTTGGCCCATAATCCACAGGGTTTCTGTTCGTAAACCAGAATTGATAGTGAATTCGGGATTATTAGAAGGTGAAAATGGTAGGTGTGAGAGTAAAGAGTTTAAACACAGGTTTGGGTAGGCAAGCTTATTAAGCTTAATTATATGATCTTTCTTATTTTTCTGTACTTATATTATGCGGTGGGTATCAGATTGATCGTTGATGTCTATCAGTACGTTGTTTTGTACTGATACTACTCTTGCTATGTCACTTGACATAATCTACTTGCAGGGTCAGTAGAGTTTTCTAAGTGAAGGCGAAGATGATCTTTCGACAACTCCTACTTTTTCTTTCCCGTGGTTGAAGCTGTGTCCTTCATTTGTATTACGTCCTACTTTTGTAGAGCTCTTGTACCTGTTTTAGACTAGTATCATTGTGGGTTTTAAGTTTTGTTTTTGTATAAACACTGATTTACTGCAAACTTGAATAAACTTTTTTGCCTTTAATGCTTGAGTTGTTATAAATTCTACAATGCTTTTCGTATAAGGGGCTAAGGGTTCTTCTACTTAGGTCTTAGAATAGGTGCCCGCACGACCCGGGGGTTGGTTCGTGACACCTGGGTGGTTCCTCAATTGTTGAACTTATGGTTATTTTTTTGCTATAAAGATTTGATCTTTTGATCTTTGATATATAATGACATTAGTATTGCTTAGTTAAATCATTTTTTTCGTGTAATAATATCTCTAGAATTTCTTAATTGAATCCACAATAGCATTCCTGTGGATTGTTCATGTACTAGGTGTTTGTATCTATCGGGAATGCGGATGACTTCAAAAAATTTATTATTTTCAAATCGAAAAAAATAAAAAAAATGAACCAAATCGAAAATAACCAAATAGACAGTTATTTTTTTAATTTGGTTTTAAAAATTTAAAAAACAATTAAATTTATTTAATTTTGATTTTAATCAATAATTAATTCAAATCGAACCATGAATACTCCTACTAAGAATATGTCAAATCAATGGTGAATCATTTTCTAATACATTTCTCAAGTTATCATTCTAAGGATGTGTCAAATCACTATCGGACAAATAAAAATATTTGAAAAAAATACTTTAGTAACATAAAACTAATGAAATCAGGTGGGAGATGCACTTCTTAGTTGTAACTTCTACTTGTGAGCAATAGATTAAAAATATTGGCCTTAAAAATAGTAACACATAATAACTCACAATTGTTATATAATTCAATCCAATCTAGCAAATAAATAATTTTCAAATCTTATTTAATTTATGATACAATGCGATAGTAAAAAGCAAATTAACTATGAAATTTCAAATGTTTTAACAACGTAAAAAATGAAAGTCTCCATAATTGAAACCAACAATACTTGAAAATATTTCTGGCTTAAATTATTTTACTACAATAGTTTATTTATGCTAAAATTTTAGTTGGGACAAATAAGATATAGGTTAAAATGTCATATGATATCTTTGTATATATATATATATATATATATATTTTAAAATGGATAAAATAATTACAAAAACTTATTTTTTTTTCTATATGAAATTGATCTAAAATTTGTAATAAATTATATTCCTAAATATCTAGTCTTGCTATAATTAGCTAATTGTATATTTAACCGTACATAAATATATCAAAAAAGAAAAAGTACATAAATGTGTCATTTTCAGCAAAAAGGTCTCCCCACATGTATATAAAATGTTCTAATTTAACTGTTAGCTGTTGAGAAATATGCATAAATACAAAACTTGTTCCAAAATGAGTAGTAGGGGCTTCCTAGGTATTAATAAAATCACTAGGGGTTCAAAGGAACATATATATTTCCTCTGTTTCGATATGTTTGTTTTATTTGTTTTTTTAATTCATTACGAAAATAATATTTCATTTCTTTTTTAATAATTTTTTAATTTTAAATTTTTATCTCATATATTTAAAATAATAAGATTAAAAGATATTTTAATACATTTTACGTACATTAAAATCACAACATTCAATGTTTTTTAAAAAACTTATTATTAAATCAAAATCAGATAAACAAATAAATTTAAACGAAGGGAGTGTATTGTTTTTGGCCCACTGAAGCTAGATAATATCCCCCCCCCCGGGCCTTACAGAATAGAAAAAAGGAAAACTTACGTAAATATACAATATTAAGAAAATATTTATCATTTATAGCAATAAAAAAATAATTTCACTGAACACTTATAATACATTTATAATACAGTTTTAATACATATTGCAGAGAACTATTTATAAAACATATATAATACAAATTTTATAGATGGATAATACATTTATCACATATTTTAATAGACTTATAATACATTATGTTAGTTTCTTACTACACATACATAATATATATTTTAAAACACTTATAATACATTTATATTGTATTCATAATTCACTTTTAATACAAGTGTAGATTTATCATAATATTGCTATATATTGCTATGAATGGTAATAAATAAAAAATATCGCTAAAATCAGTAATTAATTTTTAAAAAGCACTCAATCAAGTAATTTTTTCCTAGAAAAAATTAGGGCATGCAGTTACTTGAATTTAACTCCTTTTTTTTCTCATTTACTCTCAACTAACTAAAATGTCTTTACTTACGAAACCGAACTTTAATTTCAAAGAAGCAAACAAGAATAGATGGAAATAACTCCAAGTAAACAAAGCAAAAGTCCATTTGATCATATAACACACTCTAGTGATGTACGTAAAATTTTATACAACATTATTGATAAGCATAAAGGATCCTTATAATAAGGTAGCCTTGATCATATAAATGTCGTTAAAGGTTTTAAGAATTTTGAATTTAATAACATTAACTCAATTATGGCTAAAAGAAAAATTTGTTGCCAATAAATATTTCTTCTATTGTAGTACTACATTTTGGTTGAAAAAATTCCTAAACTTCAACAATATTTTCATGAAAAAATTCCTAAACTTCAATAATATTTTCATGCAGCATTATTTTGAGTTTGAGTTATTGGAGAGAGGGAAGAAATAAAAAGGAGAATAAAAGGCCATGACATGTTATATTCAGTAGCATGACAGGACAAACTCACATAAAATTAAGTGCGTCTAATACTATTTGATGATATTAACACAATTGCATCGTTTTGGAAAATAATGTACTTCCTAATTTTGATAGGTCTAGAATTAGAAATATCACAAAAAAGGAAAGATATTTTTAAGAATTTGGACAATTAATATTTAGTTCTTTCCTCTCTTTATTATTTTTGCTTGAGTATTTACTTTGCTATTATTATTATTATTACGTTATTTCTATTATCAATACATTATAAAAAGGATCAATTGTTTGCTATCGATGATCAATCAATAAGAACGACGATGTATGAGTTATTTCTCTCTATTATTACATTATTTCGATCATCGATCATTGCATTATCAAATGATCGTTCAGCTGAATTTAGTTTAAGCATATTGCTTATGCTCTTTAATTATTCCGTAAATTTGATTATTGCTCGGCCTAATAACCAAATATTAGGTTAAATATTATGTTATACTCAATTAATAATCGTGTATATTAATTAGTAATGTTTTGGTTACTTATAATTGTACGTTCTAAATAAGTCATAGCTAACTAGGGGCCATTATAGCCTATACTATAGGAACATGATCACTGTTAAACGAACATGTTTTTGGCCTACACCTAAAAAATATATATGAAATTAGTCACCACTTGGAACAGAAATAATTAATATAATATTTTAAAAAGTAAAATTTAGATATTTTTCAGATGTAGTCTAGGTTTGAAGAATGATATTTTTTGCAAAATGTTGAGAAGAAACAATCGAAAGACATTATATTATAAAGCCCCTGACTGACATAACAAATTTTCCTAGGCTTCAAATTAGTAGTGTTTTGGTTACTTTATTTTTGGTTTCTGACTAGATGACAAGAGTTCGTGGAGTTCCGACTAAATTTGTATCGCGCACTTTAGGGTTCATTTGGGACTGATTCTCCCAACAAGATTTTCTCCATACTCAGGGCTAGAACTCGAGACCTCTGGTTAAGGGCAGGGGCGGCTCAACGTAATTGGAGGCCTAAAATCTAAATAAACTTCATATGTATTTATTTATTTTTCTAACTTTTTAGAGGCATATTATTACTTAATTAATATCTTTTTTTATAAATGATTTCTTCGAATAGCTTTTTTTTTAATTATTAGTTTTAGGTAAGATTTTATCAATTCAATATTGAAAAACTTTTTGTTTCCTGAGGCAATTATTATATGAATTGTTAACATAATTCTATAAGTAATAAGTTGACAAACTTTAAATAAAGATAAGAGTTAGAAGTTAGAACCATAAAATTTGATTCAAAGATTTCCAAGATTTGAATAAAGAGAGTGCAAAAGGAGTTTTTCTTAGAATGTAAGATGGTGAAATAATATTTTTTTGATTTCTTCTATTTGAATGAAGTTAAGGAAATAAAATAATTTTTATTTTATTTTTTATCATAAATAATTAATTTTTTCTATAAAAAATTAAGACATAATTTATTATTGGTAAAAAATTGAGGTCTGCCTTAAATTTTACAAGCAAGAGCCGCCCCTAGTTAAGGGTGAAGCAACCCTACCACATACTACACCACAGCTCAAGGTTTGTTTTGAGTACTTATCATCCAGCTTTGATGAGAGGGACATATAGAACTAACTAGTCATATTTTCTCTTTTTCTAAATTAGTGGCGTTTTAGCTTGAGAATACTTTTTAAGAAATTACTTATTTTTTAAATAACTAGTTAAGTGTATGTGTTTTGCACGTGTGTATCGCGTTAATTAATAATAAATCTATATAAATATAACGAATTGTTATATGTACATTATATTTTTGTTGGTAATTGTAATTTGTATTACCAGATATTACAATTCGAACAAAGTGGAACTCAGGATATGGATAACTCCCAATTTCTGAGCACAGTTTCTTACGTATCAACTACGACTATATTATGGGTAAAAATTTAGTCTATGCATAGTATCTGCCAACTTAGGATACAAACTAGTCCTACTATGTATATCTTGTATAATTAACTTGATGATCACCTCCACATTTCTCTCTTATTGCTGAAAAATTCTGCAGTTCCTTTCTTGCCAAATGTAGTATAATGTTGCTGTCAATGCCACTCTGTAAACTTCTGCACAAGTTGTTTTGTTTGAAGCATGCACTGACACCCACTCTACCTCTTCATTCCAGCCAATGCTTCTTCTATTGATAGCTAGCCGCTTCAATATTCTTGTCCAAATTCCTTGAAAAAGCACAGGTGAAGAAAAGATGCTGATGTGTTTCAATTTCAGCATTACACAGTATGCATGTTACTTCAGTGATTATACCCCATTTTCCCAATCGATCTTTAGTGTAAAGTCTTCGTTGTATAGCCAAGTAAAGCACAAAGATCCATTTAGGATTACCTAAATTATTACATGTCAATCTTCTCCATGAAACTTGTATGAAATCCCCTCTTAACTTTTTGTACATTTCCTTTATACTAAATTCTTTTGCATACATGACTTTTGTGATTGATATCTCCTTTTTCTCAAGCCAGTGACCTACCTGGATTATTTTTCTAACTATCCAAGAAGCTTGTTTATTAATCACCTCCCATGATTTTCTTCCTTTGAGATAGTATGTATGTACCCAGACAATGCAAAATTTATCTTTTTTCTTGCTCAAGTTCCACAAATGCTTTAAAATGGCTACCCCATTCCACACATGCACATCAGTGATATTGAATCCACTAGCTACCTTGGGCCAGCAGAGTATATCCCATGCAAAAAGAGTCTTTCTTTTTGCCTGTACTTCTCCATTCCATAAAAATCTCTTACATAGTATTTCTACTTGCTGCAAAATTGTTTTAGGAAGTATAAATATTTGGGCCCAAAAAGTTTGCATTATATTCAGAACACTATTGATCAATTGTAATCTCCCTACATAGGATAGGAATTTGGTTGTCCTTGATGTGATCCTTCCCACCATCTTATCTAATAGTGGTTGACATTGCCCTACTGATAGCTTCTTAGAACTTAGTGGGGCTCCAAGATAGCTAAAAGGAAGTGTTCCTTTTGTGAATCCTGTCTGCTGTAAAATTTCCTTCAGTGTTTCGTTTAAAACTCCTCCAAAGTATATACAACTCTTTGTATGATTTGCTACTAGTCCAGAGACATTAGAGAAATGTTGAAATCAATCATATAATAAGATAGTTGAAGTGAGGTCCCCCTGCAAAACAACAGTAGATCATCTGCAAAACTGAGTTATATAATATGTTGTTTGTGATATCTAGGATGGAATTTAAACTCAGTCTTAGCTTTTATAGTCTTTAGCAACCTGATTAGGTAGTCCATAACAAGAACAAATAAATAAGGGGATAGAGAGTCTCCTTGTCTCACACCTCTTTTAGCTTTGAAAGGTGGGCTAGGACATCCATTAATCATGATATAATATGTTACTGTCCTCACAGAAGTCATAACCCAGGTAATGATCTTTTGAGAAATCTTCATACCAGCTAGAACCTCTTCAAGGAAATGTCATTCCACAGTATTATAAGCTTTTTGCATATCAATCTTGAACATACATCTGGGTGAGATGCCTCTTCTTTCATAACCTTTGACCAATTCATGACCTAAAAGCACATTATCCGATAGCATTCTACCAAGCACAAATGCAGCTTGGCTTGGGTCTACTAGATACTCCATGACACTTTAAAGCCTGTTAGTAAGCATTTTAGAAATGATCTTATATATACTAGTGCAACAAGAGATTGATATGTACTCTTTGATTGATATAGGATGCTGGACTTTAGGAATAAGTATGACAGAAGTTCTACTAATAGGGGCATACATTTCACTTGTCTGAAAGAAATCAAGTACTGCTGCAGTTATCTCCTCCCCTGTGACTGGCCAGGTTTGTTTGAAAAAATAAGAATTGAAACCATCCTCCCCTGGTTCTTTGGAATCCCCAATACTCTTGAGTGCTTGTTTAACCTCTATATCGGTAAATGATTTTATAAGCTCTAATTGTTGTGCTCTTGTAAGGACATGTCCTGCTTTCATTACCTCTGGTTTTGCAGCTCTCATATGTATGGTGGTTTGTCCTATTAGCTTCTTGTAGAATCCCACAACTTGCTTGGTGATTGTTGTTGGTTCTCTAAGGACAATACCATTCTCTGTAGTTAGCATAGTTATTTGATTCTATGCTTTCCTTCCTTTCATATTAGCAAAGAAATAAGTTGTATTAGCATCTCCTTGCTTAAGACATTATATTCTGGACTTCTGCTTATGAATACTTGTTTCAATCAAGCTCCATTTTGTTAGCTCTAATCTCAATTGTTTCTCTTCATCAAGCTTATTCTGTGGAACTGAAGCATTTCTCATTTGAGTTTGTTTATCAGTAAGTGCATTCCTCAATAGTCGAACTTTATCAGATACTCCCATAAACTCCTTCTGGTTCAGCTTTTGCATTTCTTTCCTCACCATTTTCAAGTTTATCCAGACTCCTTTCATACCTCCCCTTTGTATTTGCCAACTCGATCGTACTTTAGTCATGAACTCTGGATGTTGTACTAGGCAATTATAGAATTTAAATGGCCATTTTTAGTATCTCTTTGTTCCTCTACTGTCAAACTTAGAGGGGAATGGTCTGAGAATAAAAGATCCATAATCAAGACTTGCATTAATGGCATCTGAACTAACCATTCAACATTCACTATAGCTCTGTCTATTCCGCTATATTCATGTCTATTTGTTCATGTGTAATTCCTTCCACCAGTGTGCAACTCAGCCATATTACAGTCAGTCATTCATTCACTAAAGTCTCTGATTTTTGCATTCTGAACTTGACTAGTAATAAGCCTGTCCTCCTATGATAATATAGAATTGAAATCCCCCATTATCAACCATGGCTCAATTATATGACTATGTAATTGTTTCAAATCTATCCACAAAGTTATCCTTGTTGCAATAGTATGGAAACTATATACTTCTGTGAAATGAAAGTTTATCCCACTCCTTTTTGTAAGTATCAACCCATCTATAAACTATTTAGACTAATCCAATCTAGTGAAACTTAGTTCTGTAGGATTCCAAGAAATCCATATTCTACCTCTCATTGTTGTAGTCGCATTAGAACACCATTTTCAGTTTGGCAGGAATTTATTCACAATACTTCCAGTCTCTCATTGTTGTACTCTATGCTCATATATAGCTATGAGCTGAACTTTATTCCTTCTAACAAATAGCCTCAACTCCTTATGTTTTACCTATTGGTTGAAGCCCCTCACATTCCATGATACTATCATAAATTAGAAGGGGATTTGGGTGGTATCTCCATACTTTCCCCACTTGTTCCCTCACTCAGTTGACCATCTTATATTTGATAAATGAGTGTGTTAGTAGTTATTCCTCCCTGTCTAATGGCCTGTACTTGCATGGTCCCTCTTTTTTGAGAGTTCTTAGGCCTAACAGTTTGCCATTCCCCTTGATCCTTTCCTTCTGCTTCCCTACCCTGATTTGGCTTTGGCTGGGGCAGAATCATCTCCTTATCTCCTGTGACACCTACCTGGTTCTTGTTTTTATTTGTAGTTGGTTGCCATTCTTTCCTTTTCCCTTGGACTTGGCCTTTCATCCGGATCTGTGCAGGTAGTACTTGCTTATCTATACATGAATGTCCCACTTGAAGGCACTTTTGACAAAACACTGGCTTTGATACCATATTTGCTGCTCCAATATCCTTTCCTTAGCATCATGAACTTTAATCATTTTAGGGAGAGGCCTAGTAATGTCTACTTTCACCAATATTCTTGCAAATGAATTTCTACTTGCTTGTGTTGTACACTCATTTGTATAAAGAGGATTACCTAAGCTACTATTAATTTTACTCAAAACAATTGGATTCCAGCAGTTAAGAGGTAAATTTGATAGTTTAATCCATAAAAGAATAGTAGTTAGGATCTCCTCTTTAAAATTAAACTCCGGCACCCATGGCTTCATAATAACAGGTCTTCTCATTAAATAATGAGGGCCAGAACATAGTACCTTATCCCTTTCTTCCTCATTCACAAATCTCACCACAAAATATCCATCTGCATGATACAATATCACTGGTTTGGTACTAAATGTCCTCCGCCCAAGTATAAATATCTCCATAACTTCTATAGATAGTGTTGTTCCTACCACATAGACCATCATTGAAGGTGCCCACTTCTCATCATCATGAGCTACATCCTCAGCTTAAATTTCTACTACCTTTTCCCCTTCAACAATAACGAGGGGTACATAGGTTAAATTCATACCTCTAGCCGCCATCTTGTTGGTAGAAAAGAGATTTGCCCAAGGTTTATCTGCATTCCCCTCAATCAAATCTAGCTTCCTCTCCAAACTGCCCAACGCTACTGTTCCATTTCTTTCTGATGAGCTCCCCTGTTTTCCAATTCCAGATCCTTCTTTATTAGAAAGATTAGGCCAATGCTCAGTTTCTATTACTTTTCCTTTACTTATGCTCGATGTATCCGTTAACATGTGTGAATCTCCCTTAGGTGTTTGCATCAGCATTTCGATGATATTCTTCCTCTTGACCTTCGATGATTCCGTTGTAACACTATTTGCGATGCCTTGCCTTATCTCTTCCTCATGCTGCTTCTGTGTATTCTTCCGTGGTTGTCTTCTCTCCATTTTCGGCGAGGTGCAAGTTAGTACACACTAACTTGCGCGGAGAGAGTAAATTATCCTTATGTACATTATATTATTAAGTATAATAATAGATAGATAGATGAAACATGAAAATAGTTCAACTATTATATGAAAATTTATTATATAGATAGATAAATAAATAAATAAATGTATGACAAAGAATAATTCAAAGCAACCATAAGTTATAATACTTATCACTTATTCTATAAAGTAAGAAAATAAATGTAGCTAATATTTTATTATCAAGAGAAATAAAGCACTTTCAATGCATTACTTCATTACTTGAATCTAATGGAATTGTGTACTATTTTCTTTAAAAAGATGTGAAAAAATTGTTTAACAAAATTTTATAAAAGGTAAAGTTTAAAGTTGATTTTGAACTCCTAAAAATTTGGTCTCCCTACTTATGTAAGATCCAACAATGATTTAATACGAATTTTTTAACTATTATCAAAGTTCTAAATATTAGAAAAATAATTGAATGATAATTATATTCAATATGAAATCTATTTTTAAAGGTAAAATTGCTAGATTTTGATTTGGACTCAATTTTAGTTTGTACTTTAAAAATATCTAACTCAAATACACTTTTAATTTGAAAGAAATCTAGTGGCAAGATGCTTGTTTCGTCAAATTTTTTAATCAGAAATAATTTTCATGAAAGAGAAACACAAGAAATTATCAAAAGAGGACAATCAATTATCAATTGTTGATTATGTATAGTTGATATATAACCTTTAAACATATTAGCTAAAATAAATAAAGATATAAAGGATAAAGATAATGCATGTAAGAAGACGGCTTCAATCAAAATTAAAATAACAAGAAAACACACGCGGTTCCTTTCGATTGGAACCTGTCGCGTTGACCACAACCTATAGGAACCGGGCTATATTGAAAAAGCCAAAACCTTATTATGAAACTTTTCCATCACCCTTTATATAGATATCACCTATAAATTTTTTTCTTATTTGGTTAAGGTAATAATTTACTTAAATTAAAATTTTAATTTCATAATTCAACCTTTATAGATATTTCGGTGGGCAAACTTAACTCCAATTCTCAATTGGAATTGGAACAATTCTTTGTTGATCCGTAAGGTCCTTTATGGACTAACCAAATAATTGGTAATAATTTATTTATATATCATATATAAATAAATTCTAGACATATTATATTTCTTATATAAGGTAAAATTCTAATTGATTTAGAAGTGTTAAATATTATGATTTCTTGTCTAGATTAAACTGGAACTTTAATTAATTTCAAATTTAAAATATTAGGATAATCATTAAATAATAATTATTCAAAAAAATAATGAAAAAATGATTTTGTATAAATCAAATCCTTTTAATGAGGAACAAAAAGTTTAAATAACATTATTAAGAATTTTTGTGCTTTTAATATAGTATAGATACAGGATACTTTTACTAACTTACCTCTAATCCAAATTTATCTCTTTTCAAGTTGACATTCAATATTGAAGTAGTTAGCAAGTTGATTAATATCATTAAAACTTCAACTTGAAACGAGGAATTAGACTCCTTCTGATATAAAATATTGTGTTTAGTATGATTAAATGTCTTAAAAAAGAAAAGCTAATAAATACTTCTTGGTTATATGTAAAAAGGATAATTCTAAAAAAATAAGATTAACTTCTTAAAATTCTACAACACCGCTTATTTAGGAATGGAGAGAGTACTATATTTCTTGATAATACCATTAACTTATCAGTCAATAAATAATTCTAAAAAAATAAGATTAACTTCTTCTTAAAATTCTACAACATTGCTTGTTTAGGAATGGAGAGAGTACTACATTTAGGAATGGAGAGAGTACTATATTTCTTGATAATACCATTAACCTATCAGTCAATAATGACAACATGAGGTTTTTTTTTTGCTGCTAATGAAATGCAGGTTAAATTAAAAGAAAAAATTTAGAACAGTTCAGTATGCAAAGAAATTAAATTGATCTTGATGAGTCATTAATTTCTAAGTAGCCTTAGGAACTCAGCAAAAAAGTAAATAAAGCTCAAATTGAGTGTGGGGAGTGGAGTGAGGGCGTGGGGTTCATAGTCTTTTGAATTAGTTTTTGAAATGTGAGTTAAGTCCAAAATTCATTTTAATATGGTCTCAGAGCATAATCCATTTCAATTCTTATGCATCGATATTAAGCTCCCATATTAATTTGTCCACATTTCAAATGTCCAGTCCTGAACATGAGATAGCATATTGAAGAGTTTCACATCCAATAAATGATCTCTTTATATGATTTCTGTAACATGATTCAATGCCCTGGTTCATGATTGTGCACACTTCAGGCATGGGGGGAAAATAAATGTTGAAAAAAATATCCCACGTCATATCGAAATAAGATTCTGAGACATTTTACATAGCTTGATCAATTATCCTTTAGCTATAAATATAAAATGTCATTTCCAATAAAAGGTCACCATAAAATGGCAAATGTATTTTAATAAAAAAATGTAGTTAAACAGTTATAGCTATACGTGTCCTCTAAATAAGTCAGGGGCCTAGGAACTTGATCTCTTTTAAAAGAAATTATTCTGAGTATATAATATCATGTCCCATAAAGAATAAAAGTCATGCATGTAGCGACAGAAAATCAATTCAACCGTTTATAACTACAAATAACTATATGCTCAGATGTTTTTTGTTGCAAAAGGGGAATAATAAGTACATACAATACAATAACGATTCAATATTTAAAATTTATGAATTTTTATAATAATTTTAAATTAAAAGACTATATTAACTAGGTTCACGTACAATTTAATATTTCTCAATATTTTATTAAAAATATAAAATTTGAGTAAAAGATACTGAATTCTTGTAAATCCTCACTCGACAAGCTGGATCCAACCTGATAGTAACTACATCAATGCTACATTAAAATTTACCCAGTGGCTAAGACGGCAAGACGAGAACGAGACGGCAAGACGAGTCGTTCTGACACATTTTCGTACCATTAAAGATTATGATGAAATAGATATAATTTCTTTATTCTTAATTAAAGAGATCGTGTTTAAATTATGAAAATAAAAAAAAAATATTCAAATAGAAAATGTTTTTAATTCCCTCTAATAAGTCTTACATCACGATTCAAATTAATCTTATCAGTGAGTTCCGAATAGCCAATTGTTATACCAAATAAACTTCGCCATATATATAGAGAGAGGGAGGGGGAAGGAGAGAGAAATATATGAACGTATGTTACAATGTTGTACTAATAAGGACTCCTCAAGATGATGGAGGATTGACCTGCACGCAATCATACAAAATATTAGTATTATAATTTTGTAAGATTATAACGAAAGAAATTTAAAGAGATTTAATGTGGAAAATTTTTCAATAGCCTGTTATCATGAAAATTATGGTTAGAATTTCCAGATTTGGGAGTGTTAACGCCTAGAAAAATATTTATTATATGAAAATTATTACACCATATAATACATAATATTTTTTCTCACACACTCCAATTCCTAAAATATTATTCTCAAAGAAATCTTTAAGAGAATTATCTCTAAACCTTTTTTCTAGTATACAAGAAATTAAATTTTTGATGATAATATAAATGAAGGAACTAAGCTCCTTATATAAAGTCAAAAACAACAAACCTTTTCTAATCCTTCCACGTGGGATTGATTAACAAGTTGCCATTTTTGACTTTTCAAATTTTCTTTTTTCCCAAACAAAATCAACAAGAAAGAGCCATAATTTGAGGAAGACCTTCAACTTCCATTTCTTGATTTTTGTTGCCCCTTGATTGCAGACAAACTTCCAATGTTGTTTATTGCACATGATGCCCTATTAGTAGTATTTTTCAATATAGTTTTTTTCTTGGAAACTTTCATGTCCTTACTAGAACAACTGTTACTATTTGTGCAAGAAGATTTGTTAAACAAAGACTTGAAGAATGCCCTTGAAGCTTTGAACTTTTGGATGATTAAAGAATGTTTAATGAGATTAACCACAAATTCTTAGGACTAAGTTCAAAACTCATCCTACAAGTTTGTATTGGGGAACCAATTGGGGTGATCAAGAAATTTATGCAAAAGCTATCTTCAAATTCACTCTTTTGAGGGGAATAAGAATTAGGACATGATGATGATGAAAAGTAATACTAAGAGCTTACTTCAATGTCTATGTATTCTTCATCATCTAAGTGCTCCATTGGTGATGGAAGAGGATTTATGGCCATTTACTAGGAAAAATGTGTATTTTTGAAGATTTTTTAATATAGATATTGAGTGAAGGGTAAAGGTGCTTTGAACTTTTGATGGTGTCACGAGAGAATTATATATATAGATATTGGGTGAAAATCAAAAAATTTATCTAAAGCTCATGTTGGTTTTTGGAAATTTAATATAAAATTAGAACATTATTGTATACAGCTTTTCATAATGTTTTCATACAAATTTAATACAACTATTATGCAAAATTTAAAATACAATTTTCATACAAATTCAATATACAATTATAATACAAATTTGATACAATTTAACTCTAACTTCAAACTTCAAACTTCAATGAACCAGGATTGAAATTCAATCCAAAACTAGCTCAAATTTTATCCAAAGTCAATTGTCTGCAGTTCACGCTTGATCAAAAATGACTCTCCAACGATTCCATTTCTTTTTATTGTACTTCTCGATCAACCCAACTCAAATGAAAAGAAAAGAAGATGGTCAGCCAAACTGCAGTCCACTTTTACGTTTGCTGTGCAGACCATTCAAACACTTTAAAAAAGGAAAGAGAACTAATTCTCACCCCAAGAGAGGCCAAATAGCCTCACATTTTAAATTTGAACCACTCTCGACATTTCAATTCTTTTGAGATATCATCCGCTCACAACAAAATTTTCTATAACTTCAGCTCTTAGTAAAATATCTTCTTCCGTTAGTTTGTGCACATATATGGAGTATTGGTGTTGTTTGTGAATTGGGAGGAACAGAGATCAAATGGTGTGTACTGTACACAATCATTAATCAAAAATATTCTTTATTTGATATAATAAAACAATTGATAATTGTAAAGTACTTTATATAATCTCTAGTCTTATACGATTAATCAATTTTAATCACTTTTTTAATTTTATTATATCCCCTTTTTACATTTTTCTATGAGTGTTCCACCTTCAATTTTATTATGTGTGAGGCATGCCAAGAGAAAATGATCAAAATGGTCCTTAATGTATGTGGATTTTTTTTTTTTTATTCTTAATGTATTTCGCTTGATCCATATGGTCCTTAATATATTATAAAAAATGGTCAATTTGATCTTTTGCCTTAAATGTAACAGATTCAAACTAAAAATCTGTTAAATTTAACCTTGGTCCCACAGGTAACTAACTTGTAAAAAATTAAAACCCAGCTTTTCCTTTCCCTTTCATTCTCTATGTTTTCCCATAAAAGATGCAGCCATTAAAATAAAATTTCCCTCTTCTCAAATAACACAGAGCTTTTGTTTTTTACTGCAAAATATCCAAAAAAAAAAAAAAAGTGTTTCTCTTCTTAGTTCATCTCAGAATCCCTAATTTTTGTAGCTACTCAAATTCGAAGGTGATAAGTGATTTTTAATAGAAGCAATTCTTGAAGTCTTAAATTGTCGTGCTTAAAAAAATCGATAGTATTTGAAGATAGATATAGAAGCTCTAATCAAAGTCCTATTAGAAGGTGATGAAATTGATTCACGATCAGTGTTTGTGATTCGAAAATTCGTAAAGAAACTGAGTGAATCTAAAAGTATATTGAAAGTATTTGAAAATGGACAAGTATCATGCCATAATAATAGTTGAAGAAAAAAAGATAGAGACAGAGTCGATCTCTAGATTGGAAGTGAGCTTGAAAGAGAGAACGAAAAGGTGAAATCTGGTCCCTTGCCATTGTAAAATCAGGTACAAATTGAATATATCTGGTACATATTTAATTGAGAAAACCTGGTGCATTAACATTGAAAGTAAATTGAGCATATCAAGTGCTTATAATCATTGGAAAAATCTTGTGCATATTGAAACATTTTATTAGCACATTTGGTACATAGAAACATTTAAGGACAAACAACGTATCTAGAATAGTTTCATAAGTGGAGTTTGGGATTGGACGATATATACAAATCTTACTCTTACCTCATGAATGTAGATAGACTGTTTTAGATAAACTTTAGGCTTTAAAACAATTATTTCAAAGCAGATGGATAAAAATTGTAACACCCAAAAAATTTTCGCTAAGATTCGGATCATTCTTCATGTACGTATATGATCGTATTCGACGATTTTAAAGTGCATGCATGAGTTAGGATCATTTCCTAAATAATTTAAGGGTGTTAGAGTTGATTTAGGGTCATAAGGGATCCCTAAAACCAAGTCAAGTCCAAAGAATTCATCTTGACTAAGTTTCCGAATGAGTTCGTATAAGAGTCGACTTCCAATGACCATATCTTTTTTGATATGATGAAATGGGTGGACCATGACCTATCAAATTAAAGGTCTTTGAGTCTTATTTCCAACGCCACCAAGATTGTAATTTTTGGAGTTTTGAGTCAAAAGTTATGACCATTTTACTGGAGCCGCTCTATCCTGGCAGAAGTCTGACGAAACGATGCCCTCTTTATTTTTTTAAGGGTATTTTTGTCCTATAACCCTTTGGGTAGTTATTCTAATATCCCTAAACTTGTAGAAAATAGGTTTCCTCATTAAAAACTCTCTCATTCACTTCTAAACATCAACGCTCAAGAATTTTCAAGAAAACATCAAGTTAGGGTTCTTTTTCAAGATTCTTCAACAAGGTAATTCCTTCATAGATTTCAAGCTTTCCAACCAAAATTCTTCATCTATTCATGAATCTCTAAGAGAAATCTTAAATCCTAAACATAGGGTTTTCAAGAAAACAAATCCAAGAATTTCAAGAAAGGGTCTCTTGATTGTTCTTCTTCAAGTTAAGAATGTTCATCAAGATTTATGGAGATTTTGAGGTATGTAAGGCTAACCTAAAATATGGATTAAGTTCTTCCATATGCCCCATAGATGTGTTGGATAGAAATTGTGAAAGACTTGAACCCTCCATGAATGTTTTCTTGAATTTTTCTAAAACCCTAGAATATCTTCACATACTATTAATTGATTGATGATTTTCATGACTTGAATTCTTGAATAATTTTCTTTCATATTTATTTCACAAACTGTAATTACATATTGACTACAATAATTTTTTGTATATAAATTCATATGTATTGATGGTGTTCTCGAGTTGAGTTTTGTTGAGAATATGGATTCATGTATTCATTCACATGAACTCAAGATGAGACTTCTTTTTTGTTATAATTTGTTTTGAGGTTGAGATTGATAGTTTTTATGTAAATATTGCTTTCAATGGGAGATGATGTATTTTTGTTAGTGAGTGTGAATAAAATTGAATATAGAGATAAATGAGAATTTTGGAGCAAGATATTTGATGATGATGTGAATGATGGTTATCTTTAACATAGGTAGAATGATTGATGAAGAGGTATGTTGATGATGATGTTTGAGATGAAATGGATTGGAGTCTAATGTGACTACATGATATGTGATTTGCATAATTTGATTTGATTGGAGTCATATGAGTATAAATGATTGCTTGAGAATGAGTTTTAAATAAATGATTTGTGAACATTTTGCATAAACTATTTATACACTATTTGAGTTTAAGGAATGATTATTTTCATCTTTGATTTAAAAAGAGTTTAAGCATGAGTTGAGTTTGAGAAATCTCTAAATTATCATTTTTTTTGAACATGAGTATTTTGAGTATAAACGAGTTGAGCATTTTTACATAAAAAATGTCTATTTTGAGTTTGAGTTGAGGAGTTGAAATTATGTTTTAAATGCATCTAATATTTTCTGCATTCATTGAGTTGAGATGGTATCAAATTCAAAAAAAGAAGAGTTTGATGATTGAGATGAGTTGATTGTGAATGAAGGTCCAATGAGGCCAGATTTGATTGAGTTTTGAAAAGAGTCCAATGAGACTAAATGAGTTGATTTGAAAAGAGTCCAATGAGACTAAATGAGTATTTTGAGTATTTTACTCACTTGATAGATATGAGTATATTGAGTCTTGGGAGAAGTATCGAGCACCGAATTGGGTAAGGGTATAGTCCATACTCGAACCAATAAACTACGTCGCCAAACGTAGGAGGGGATTGAACCGTTAAAGTCGGATGTTTCCCATTTTATTGTCCTGACATGATAGGACTTGATTGGTTATGGATCCATGATTGGTTCATCGTTCATACCCTGGCAAAGTATGGACGGACGTGGCAACAACGTCGAATTGTTGTACTATCACTCGCTCATATGGTGATAGTTGTCGGTTAGAGAAACTCCCAATTGAATGGATTGTGCTTGATATGATTGGCTTGATTGTGATTGTAGATGATTAAGTTGAATTGTAAATTCAACTTAATTGCATATTTAAATTTGCATATTTATTGAGTTGAGTCCTTTGAGTTGATTGTATATGATCGGATCGGGTTAGATGATGTGTGATGGATTAGATTAGGTTATATGTGATTGGGTTGAATAGAATGATACATGATTGGATTGGATTGAATGATTTAATTGAATTGTATCGTACATGATTAGACTGGATTGAATGGTTTATGATTGGTCTTTGTCTAAAATGTATTCTTACTTTAGACTTATGATACTTTGATTGAGTCTCTCTTATCTTTCTGATTTTGAGATATTTGAACCAACGTTATTCTTCCTTGAGGTATGTTTCATTCTGCCATATTACATACACGTACATTCCACGTACTGACGTCCATTTGGACCTGCATCATTTCATGATGCAGAGACAGGTTTAAGAGATCGTCAATAGGAGCACCATTGAGGATCTATTCACACTCAGCGTATTGGTGAGTCCTCCCCTACATTCGGAGGACACCACTTATGTTATTCTTGCGTCGAGTTAGCCCTCTCATTTTGATTTGAGATAGCCATGAACATATCATTGGCACCAATTCGATAGTAGTGACAGAGGCTTCATAGACTAGATAGTGATGGATCGATTGAATATTTTATTTCCTTGAAATTATTCTTGTCAACTATTTTAATGACAAAGACTGAAGTTTGATTTGTTGGCCCATGGCCTTTCTTTCTTGAGTTAGATTATTGATTTGGGATTTTTCCACCAAATATTCTCTTTATTTTAAGTCTTCCGCTGATTGAATGAATGAACGGATGTGTGATCAGGCTATGTGGTTCGCTTGGGAGCTAGAAATGGTTCCTGAGTGCCGGTCAGGTCTAGGGTACCCCCGGGGCGTGACAAAAATACCTATGATGCTTGATGTTGTCATAAGGGAAACAAATAATGATACTACATATGTTAAATTTCTACTCTTAACAGTGGCAGAGAAGTGCTGCAATTTTTGAAGATCTGTTTGGTTGCAGAACAACTTAAGTAGCTCTTCTGCTTATATGTGATTGGGACCCTATTTCCAACTCCATGATTTCTTCTTTCAATTTTTATACGAGCACGTCTTTCTCATATCTATTAGGGGCTTTCTTTGAGTTTGAAATAAGGGACAAGAAGCAAGGGCATAGTAACTACGCAACAGTCTTTTAACTTCTCACTTGGTAATAACATTTCTTTAATTACCAAAATAAAGAATGCAAAACATGTAGATTGTTATCCTTCACTAGCTTAAAAATAAAGGCATTCTCCCTCTCCCTCTTCAATTATATTATCTCGCCATAAGCTCATTATTAGAGCTGGAGTATGCTTCTTTCTCTCTTTTGTGTAGAAAACATAATTAAGAACCTCTATCAACTATAATGAGATCTTCAACAACTGTATGCCCTTCACTATTAAGAATGAAAAGAGAACAAAAGTCGCATGTGATTTTAATTTCAAAGAAGGAAACAGATAGTCTGAAAGGCATATATCTACTCAGTACATAACAAGACTTAAAGTTCGATCAAATTTGCAAATAGAAGTAAAACTGAAGCATAAATTGAACTTAAACTGAAAGGAACAATAGCTGGTGCATATTGAAGTTTCTAATCACAAGTCACAACTTAACAAAATTACATTACAAGAGTTGGCTCAAAAATATGAATAAAAGCAGCGAATATCTTCACTTCAACCAGCATGAAACACTAAAGTTAATTTTTAAGATCTTCACTTCAACCAGCTATCAGCACGAAACCAGCAAAATATCTTCACTTCAATCAGCTATCAAGCCATCAACAAAAAATCGTCACTTCAAATCAGCAATTCTTCTTTAATGTGTAAAGTAGCCATCAACTTAGATATAAAGCCAAAAAAGGAGCATGTGTGACCAAATAAAAGGACATACCACATTAAATATTCATGTCAGACGATGTAGCATTATCATCATGAATAACTTCTGTTCTTCTAATCTGTATAAGGAAAAAAATCAGATTTTTTTAAGATGCCAAGCTAACTTAACTATCATATCAAAATATTTACCGATAACTTTTCAGCTATAAATGAAGTAGAAGGCATCCAACAAGCTCGCTCAAAAACTCCTCCTTCTGGCTGCACATAGTTAAACTTGCAAGTTCATATTATGGCTAGACTTGTGACATCGACTACAATTAACTGATGTTTGCTTCTTCTTCATCTTAGTTCTACTTGATCCTACTTCATCTTGTTCTTTTCTTCTCAAGTTTTGCTTTCTTCCTGACTTATTTTGTCTTGAAAAGATTGAAGGCAAAGGAGGGAGCTTTTTTGATTTAAGCCATAACTGTGAACCATTGATTGGAAGAATAGTTGGTTCATAGATTCGTTTATACATTTCCACCTTATAGCAGTCATCCACATAATTAATAACCTCAGCATTTTTATGCCAAATTGCTGAAATAGCATGCTTACAAGGGATTCCTGTAATAGTCCATTTTCTACAACGACATTTTCTGCCAGTAAGGTCCACAGCCCAAACGTCGCTCACACTTTCGTCAAGAATTTCAAAGTTTCATTCATTTAATTTTTTTGGAATAAAACCAGCAGCAACTTTTTTATTTTTGTGCAAAATACTTTTGATCCGACGGCAAATATCATCACAATTCCATCTATCAGCTTTATCCCTGTTAGCTTGTAATCTAGCCGTAAGAAGATATCTTAGTTTTTCCAACAAAGTGATGATTGGCTTGTGTCGAGCATCAAGTATAATACTATTAAACGATCCACACATATTATTCAACAAAATATCACACTTAGAATTGGGAGAAAAATGTGATTTAGACCATTCAGTAGGCTCTTTTTTCTTTCAACCAGATAGCAGCTTCGACATCCAATTTAACAATGTCATCGATGCGAGCATTAAAGAATTCCACAATTATAGCACTTGCAGCAGCCCAAAAAGCATGTTTTACCAAGGAACCACTAAAACCAGCCCTCTTGAAATTATTATGGAGATATCTCACGCAAAATCTATGACTCACTGATGGCAAAACTTCATTAAACGTTTTAATGAGACCTTTTTGCTTGTCCGACATAAAGGTCCAACCAGCTTGATCGTTAATCTCCAAGTCATCAGCTAAGTAGGTCAAAAGCCATGACCACGTCTCCCTAGTTTCCTTTTCTACAACTGCGTAGGCCACTGGAAAGATATTATTATTAGCAACCAAGCCAACTGCAGTCAACAAATGATATCTGACCCTTCAACCAACACCCATCCACACCTACTATTTTTCTACATCCATCCTTAAATCCCTCCTTTCAAGCAGCAAAATATACATAGATTCTTTGAAATCTGTATGATTTATTTGGCATTTCATTTTGAGTTAACTTCATATACATTGAAGTTCCATGATTTGACCTTTCAATTTCAAGGCAGTAATCCCAAAGAATGGAAAATTGTTCCTTAACATCTCCATCAATTAATACAAGTGCCTTTTTCTTAGCCTTTCTAGCTTGATCTAAAGTAACATGAGCCTTAAGTCCCTCACTAACCGTGTCTCTAAAATTAGACAGCTTCCACTCTCTATTTTGACTGATATCATCAAGATATGTTCTTGCAATGAAAGACGGCGTTATTGTCTTGTTGCGATGGTTCCAATGTTTGCAGGTATGCTTGTAATCGTAAGTTTTAATCTGAAATGCCTTGTCACGATGCATTATCGATGCCATAATTATCCATTTACAATCTGGATTTCTACACTTTGCTTTTATTCTTTCTCCATCATTTTTGATCTACCTGATACTCCTCCCTGCTTTTACCTTATGAGTTGATACTACATTTTTGAATTCCTCCTTGCTTCCAAATGTATATTCTAATGTCAATATAGGATCTTTTGTTTCAGTTTTTGGGTTGTGCTTTGGAAAATAAAAGCACACATTATCGGAATCACCATTTAAACTTTTCTGATCTTCAGAGTCCACACAATCTGAATCTCCATCTTCATTACACAACTTTCTCAGAACTTCGTCATTAATAAGTTTCCTTCCACCCTCAAAGCTTTGCCTTTTTTGTCCATGTCTTTCCAGCATGGCATCATCACTAGATAATTCATTTTCTGAATCTTCAAACTCATCACCATTTTCAATATGTTCTTGATTTAATGTGCAATTTGTATGGCCTAAAATCTCAACTGAATCTACTTTAATTTAGGAGTCCAAATGTTCAAAATACAACTCAACTACTCTATCATTCGGGATCAATTTTTCAATTAAGAGAGCTTCAATTTCAGTGGACACTAATTTTCATCTATCGGCGTACTTTTCATATTCATGTCAAACTATTTCAGAGTCATTCATATAGCCGCACATCTCAGCCATCTTCTTCAAATCTGCTAAATTAAGGTTTGTCGCTTCAACATTGTCAAAATAGACCATACCGCCAACATAAATTTTGTTTGGTTGATGCTTCATCAGTCCTTTATGACAAATTTTAATGCTGAAAAATGCAGCCTCGAACATAGGGTCTGTTAAAAAAATTATTAGGACCACCATTCTATATATTAGTTGAAATATAGAGCAAGTGTGTGCTTCTAAATATTCTATGGGACTAGTATTAAACATTTTTTATGCGATAAAATGCTTAAGTTTTTGGGACCTTTATCTAACACTTTATGCTTTTGTAGAAAAAATTCAAATCTAACAAAAAAACTATTCTTTTACATAGATAAAGGATCACATAAAAGAAATAGTTAAAAGGATAGTAAAAAATACCCAAATTGTAAAATCTAAAAATAAATCTTACCATAATATGGGGTTGATTCTTTGCCTCCATTTCTCTTGATAAACATTCGTGATATTAAAGACGAAAGTAAAAGTGTGTTTTTACTGAGTAACGAAACTTGAAAAAGATGAAGATGGAGAAAATTATGGCATTTTTACGCTATGGCTTTAAGGGGAATAGGAAAAATTTGGCGATTTATCTTTTAGTGGAAACCCGAGGTTAAATTTAACAAATTCTTTTTGATAAATCTGATACGATAATTGATCAATCTGATCACCTTTTATAATATATTAAGAACCAAACGAATCAAGCGAAATACATTAAAGATTAAAAGAAAGCAACCCTCATACATACATTAAGGATCATTTTCTTCATTTCCTTGGCATGCCAACTCATACTTGTGTGAGGCATTCTTTTATTGACATGTGGACTCCTAATAGACTTCTCTCTTTAGTAAGATTTTTCTTTTCATAATCGAGTCCCACTTTTCAAGTCATTTAAAGCCTTGTACTTTTTTTTTTGCTATTTCTTTAGTATTCCCCTTCTTTTTTTCACTCCTCTTTCAAAATATTTTGTTTCTCTATTTTATTAAATGCCTTTTAAAAATATTCTATGATTCATGTATTATTTTTGTGACATAATTTAGAATGCTTTGGAATTCAAAATTTTGATTTTGGAGAATGGTTTTTGAGGGTATTGGCTAGCCGATCCAATTAGTTGTAGGCTTTCTCTTTTTCCTTTTTTTTATGCAGGAAATTTTGATCAATTTTTTATGTGATTAATATATGAGTTTGAGTATAATTGTTCATAGCTTGGGTTGATTTATTTTTTATTAAGATTAAAATCAAATTAATTTAATTAATTTCTAACAATTTAAACTAATTCAAAATAAATATAGTACACATTTTATCAATATGATTGTTGTTTTAGTTTAATTTTTTAATTTTTATAATGACATTTATCTCTTTCCCTCCCGCCATCAGAAAAGATTTTTTTTTTATTTGCTAATTTATAATCATTTACTATTCTTTTATTATCGTGACTATAATTTTCTTGAATTATGAAAAATGTCTTGAGATCTATAAGCTTTAATTAGGTGAATATAATTTATATAAAATATAAAAAATGTCTATGTGAAAATCTCATAATTATTTTTTACATAAATTGATTTTGGTTCATGTATTTCTTTTTTTTTTTGCTTATCAAAATTCACTAACTGATCTTCGAAGTTGATTTCGATTGTTTTAAAATTAAATTTAGATATTAAAATATGAAAAATACTTCAAGTTGCAATTTTATCATGTTGATACAATGAATTTGAAATTATTATCTGAAATTATTGAATTGTTGAGAGAAGAATAAACTAAAATAATTTTATACCACCTTTAATTTTTTTTATACTAGTTATTCACCTTTTCTTTTACACGTTCCTTAATAAATTATAAATAAAAATGATAATTTTACAGATCTACTCCTTAAGAATTTTTTTGAAACTTTATAAAACTTATTTACACTTTCAAGAAAAATTAATTATAAGAGACAATGGGAATGATTTGATTTTTTAATATATCTTAATTTTATAGATTAATAAATAATTTTAAATAATTATTTTTAGTAATGTAAATAACTTATATGGAATAAAGAAAATGATGTCAAAATATTAAAAGTAGGATGAATTAGGCAAGAAATATTGAATTTCATATTTTTTAGAAATAAAATATTAAGGTGTTGAAAATAGCAAAATTTAAAACAGTTACAAAAAGAAAAGATGAAAAAGTTGAATCAAAGGATAAAAATTAAAAAAAAAAAAGGAAGAGAGAGGGGACTTTTTGTCCCTTTTTCTGAAAATGAGACCAATAATCTATTTGGCATAACATGAGTGGAGCCCACACAACTTTTGTCTGCCATACACAGTAAAAAATTTCCTCTTTTAGTGACTTTAAAACTCACAATTTTAAAATTAGAGGTGAAAAATGCTTGTCATCTCTGTAACTTTTTCTTCTCTTTTTTTTTCCGATTTTCTTAATAATTCTAATTCACAATTTTGAAATTGAAGATAGAGAGGTTTATCATCTATGTAATTAGGGGATTCTTACCATTTGACCCTATCAATAATAGTGGCGAATCCAGAAATTTTATGAAGAAGATTAAAAAATATTAAACATGCTAATTAAAAAAAAATGTGCTTATTCGGATTTAAATCTGTGATCTGAGACAAGCTAAGGCAAAATATTGAACCCTATTTGCCACTGAACTAGTCCTTTGACTTATGCTTAGGGGGTTCAATGTTAAATATATACACATAAATTAAAATTTTTATCTTATATATATAATGTAATTTTTTAACGAAGAAGATTCGAATAAACCCCTGAACTGCACGTTGGTCCGCCCCTGATCAATAATCATTAAAATAGTGTCATATTGCGTCACAGTCTTCAACAATTCAAAAATTAGAATTTTTACGGGGAAAGTTAACATGTAGCAGTTCGCCAATTGAGCTACACCACGTAGAAAAGTTTCATTGATTTTTTTATATATAATATTCAAAATGTAAATTGTATCAAATTTTTTTTATACAAGTGGACTATATAATTAAAATTGTATAATCTCTCGGTAACTATTTAGGAGAATTTAACAAAATGGCAACTAATGACGCTGTTCCGACTGTATAATTGGTCGGCGGGAGAGACGATTGACGGTGGCTTCTCTCACCGGCGTCGCCACAGGAAATTGACGGGAGGATTTGAAGCCGATAGGTATTGAGCTCTTCTTCTGATTCTTCATCTTTCCCCTGGAAAAAAAAACCTAGTTTTATCATTTCTCAATTCCATAAATTTCACCCATGACAGCTTAATTGATTACATTTTTATGTCTTTTTTTATGATTAATTACTTGCATTTGCTGTTAATTAATGTATTATTGTAGCCGTAATGTTAGCAAATTTAGATTCTGTAACTAGAGTAGATAGCGATGAAAAGATAAGAAAATGGTGTTGTGTCTTCAATATACCCGTAAGAAGCAATTGTTGAAGCTCCAGAAACTAGTATTATGGTGAAAAACGTAGAATTGTAAATATATCTACTTAGTATTATGCTCTCTGATAAGTTAGTGGCTTAGTGTCATCAAGCTGATTTTAAAATTGTTTCTTGATTACAGAACCTTGCCACATTGATGTAATATAGTACTGATTTGAAGCTATAATTGAAATCTAAGTAAGCTTTAATACTCCGTTAATTTCATATTCCCATACATGGTTAGTCTACCTTCTGATGAGACTTTTGTGGTCAATTTGCATTTGATTGTCTCTCAACACCCGTCTCTCATCAAGCTTCAACTTTCCTGGTGAATTTGTGCTGAAGTATCTTTGTTTAGCATTCTTCCAATTCTAGACAGGACTTAGGATAGGTGTAATAGGAGGGAGTTCAATCTTGTAAATTGTATGGGCTGCTATGCTTCATTAAACTGAAATGAATATCCCTGGACAGTTCCGTAGTTAAGATATAGGAGTAACAACCTGGAGATTCCAGGTTTGAATCCAAGCTACAACACACGTGAGCTCATTTGCTTCAGTTTATGGGTTGGTCTACTCAGCACTTGTGCTTGTGGGCTTTAATAGACTATCGTTAATTAATTGAGGTACTCGTAAGCTGTCTTAGACACCATTGTCTAAAAAAGGAAAATAATAACTGTGTTGCATAACAATGGGACAGTAAGTGTTTCTTTTGTCTCATTTACATACTCCTCAATGTTGAATCATTCCAGGAGTAAGAAACACATATGCAATATATCATTTTCCAAATTTTTCTGGACCCTCTTCTGGGAGATAGGAATAACTCTTCATGGTTCTTGCTGATCCTTGTGTTTTGTTTTAACAGATTCCTACAAAGCATGGCTGCCAAACTGCCTTTACCGAGCTGTCCCACAATTTCTAAGCATTTGAGTGCTGAACATACTATATCAAGATTTAATGGTGCTGTCTGCCTTAGGAGAGCTGCACATTCATTAGGCAGAATCATGCATTTCCAGCTATCTTTTACTCATATTGTCCAGCCTTATTCTTTCAGAAATTTCAAGTGAGTTTTTCCCTTTGTCATGTGAAAATTTGATGTAGCTTGATGGTTGTGCCCCTTCCCCTCCACAACAAATGGATAGCATGCATAAGAAGGAACCAATGTATGATATCAGCAGGTTCTCCCAGGTTTAATTTCCCTTACAGAAAAACCTCTTTTTTCAATAATGATAAAAAAAACAAATCTCTTTTTCAATAAGCAACAATATGCAAAGATATCAAGGGTTCTCCATTACCTAGTTTGTCAATTGCAGTACTGGTTATTGTGCCGTATGGAGAAGCCAAGATATAAGGATTAAGGATCATTAGAAGATTCTCTCTTAGCATTCTTCATTAGTACAAGAAACTGAGAGGCTGGAAGATAGAAATCCTAATTATACTCGGAAAGAAAGAATGTGATTCAGACAAAAAGGAAATAAAATTTTGATCAATAGTTGTTTTATGTGTTCATCTATCTTTCAGGAGCAGTCGTGTGGTTTTCCCAGAGATCGCCGTGAGTTCTTTGCCAAAGAAAGAATGTTATCTTCCTAATTATTCTCGGAAAGAAAGAATGTCAACATCATTTCATAAAGTGGACATCATTTTCTGAATAATTTGTTTGCAAATTTCTACTCAAAGTAACCGATTCCAACTATGTGTGGTTTACGTTTGAATAACTTCTGCAAATATACATTTGTCTTGTCTAAGTCCAAGTTTACTTCCATTCCCGAGTCCAAGTTTTCTTCTTGTATGCACTCCCACAAGTTTCCCTAGCCCTAATTGCGATGAGCTTTGGTTACCAACTATTTGGGAAAATCTAAAAAGTCTCTCTTTTGAGCTATTTTACATTGTTCAAATAACTAAGTACCTTGAAAGTTCCTGCCAGGGTTTGCAAGAAAACATATGCTATGCTAATCTTTGTTTAGTGCTAGATCCTTGCTCAGAGACTTATAAATGAGACTTTTCTACCCATGTATCTCAGAGTTTAATTCCAATATAGGAGGCGGGTGTGGTCTATAAGAAGTGCTGCAGATGGCAGCGGATTAGAATCTTCTCCTACAACCAACGGTAGCGGTGGGACTCGACTTATTAGGGCCATAGAGGCTCTTCTAGTCAAACTAGATACCAGAATTAAGGTGTTGAGGAAAAACCTACCAATGAAGTTGCTGTTTTTCTTAGTGGGTTTCTATTGTGCAACCGCATTTGCCACTGTAATAGGGCAGACAGGCGATTGGGATATTATTTCTTCTGGATTAGCTGTGGCTGTGGTGGAGGGCATTGGAGCTCTCATGTATAGATCTATTCCTTTAATTGATGGGGTAAGGAGCATCATCATTATGTTCAATTATTGGAAAACCGGGCTGACTCTTGGACTATTCCTAGACTCTTTCAAGTATTAAGGTGGAGATGAAAGAGAAGTGTACAGAAATCATAATGCCATTGAAATTTCATAGTTTATCTTTTGCGCTTTTGTAGGCTAATTCATGTTGTCAGAGGGTAATTGTACATCTTTTGCAGGATGTCTGTTGTACAATGTCTCCAATGATATAGCATATACGTCACTTGTGAGTTATACATGGGAGGCATCCCCAGTTTGGTGCCACATTAATAAAATGTATACGAAAATATGGTTTAATCTTTCAGTTTTATACTATCTGCTCCTTTAGCTGTTTAGTACTTTTACAAGCTTATTTAATCAGCATCATGCTCCTAGTTTCATCTCATGATAGGACGTTTCATGGTGAGCTTTCAATTGCTGTGTTTGTACAAATGCTCTTAGAATCTATGACAGAGAGCTGCACTGTTAAACTATGTTAAGCATGCCATGCTTGGAGAGGAAATGACTCTACGTCCAATGCTTTTAAGGACATTAACTTCAGGTCTTAATGCTCGATATAGTCCTCCGTTTATTGTTATAGGTCCTATTGAGATTAGTTGTAAATGTAGGGAAGGCAATGGGGCGGGGCGGGTTGAAGTATTTTTCTTTTGAATTGATGTGGGGCGGGTTGCAGGTTTATGGGTTTGATATTATGAATCTTTGTCGTCATTTTTCCACATCTCTATGTTGCCCGTTAAAATTGGTTTTATCATTGTTTGTGCTTTTTGAAAAGAAAAACAATTTAGTAATATATGGATTAGTAAAGCAAGTATTAGTAATGCATTGTTTATTTTTTATTTAGTGTTTGGTTCATTGTTTCCCACTTAATCTTGTGTTTGGATTAAAAATCTGCAACAAGCTTTTTTCCAATTATATTCTTGAATAATTATGAGATTTTTTATTTTATGTAATTGGGTCAAGGTAGATAACTATTGGACAATATATATTATTTTTTTGTGGCTTTCTAACTAGCTAGGAGAAGAACAATTTTGTTGTCATGTTTGCTATTTTCTCACTTAAATTATTTGAGGGTAAATAATTGTCATATTAATAAATTGATCACTCACAACATCAATTTTTAAATTTAAAAAAGATAGACCATCTACTTTTAAATAAAAAAGACGATAAATAATAGTAAAATAGAATAAATCATCTATGTTTACACATAAAGTGGAAGTTGTAGTTTAGATATGTATGTAATTTTATAAATTGTTCACAATACAAATAATTCAAAAACCACATATATATCAATAAATAATATAATCAATTAAGATCACCAACGTAATGTGGTCATATATTTGCCTTTTCAATTAGTAAATGTAAATATCTTACATTTCAAATATTGTACTATTGATTTGTAGTTGATTTATTTAGAAACAAACATCTCTCTTTAAATAATAAAATTTGTAAACTAATTTATTTAACTAAATTTACTATTACAAATATAAATCAAGAAAATAAATAAAATGATTGAAAGAATTTGAAGGGTATTTTTGTCTTTAGATAAATTAATCCCATGGTATTAAATCATACTCTATGTATTACTAATACCACCAAATGGGGTTATACATGAATTAGTTATACATAGGCCCAAAATTTCTACGAAATATAGTACTAAATAATATCATACGTAATACATGGACTATTTTTCCTAATACACCATACCAAAAGATCCTAAGTAGTTTATTTAGTCGTTAAATATATTAAAAACAAAATATATTATTTTATGGAAGACTATAGTCTATAAATTTATATGGTAGAACAAGCATTATACGACCGCATAGCGCAGTGGATTAGCGCGTCTGACTTCGGATCAGAAGGTCGTGGGTTCGACTCCCACTGTGGTCGTTTTTTCTCTTTTTTTCTTAATCAAGGACTTTTCTTTATTGATTTTTATTCATATTAATTATTTTTCTTCTATAAGTGGATAAACAATAATTGAAATTATTTTCTATATAAATAAAATAAAATGTTTTGGTCCAATTGTCAAGCTTAATTAATTAAGAATTAAAAATGAAAGCTCAGTTTAGCATACATATTACACAATTGTTATTTAGTCTTGGAAGGTAGAAGCTTTTGCATGAAGCAAGGCTTTTATCCATGTGGGTATTTGTTATCTTTAAGGTGAAGCTAGTGCCTTTGATGCTTACATCCCTGGTCATTAAAATTATGAATGCTTCGTTAGCTTTATCAAAAGTCGGACTTAAGAATTTAAAATATATGAACTCGTAAGTATGATAAATAAAATCTCTGTAGATAATTACTAGTTGTTTAACTTAGTTTTTCTGAAACAACTTATAAGCTGTTTATAGCTTGAGAAATTGTACAGATTCAATTCGACGATTCATGCATGATAAGGGGGTGTGGGAACAACCAGGCCACCACTTTTATCAGATATGGGTCCGGACGACCCCAAGAGCCCGCCACTAGAACCCAACCCTTAAGAGGCTCCTTTCACTTGACTGGTTAGTTAGGACTTTTTTCTACGATGTTCGAGATCTTTGTCTCGCAAAGGGTGAAATGCCCTCTCGGCTCGCGTTCTCTACTATGATGTCCATTCCTTTCTGACTTCCCTGGGCAATCCGCCAGAGACAATTCTAAAGAGTCTCGAGTTTTTCATAGAAAGCATGTGGCTCAACAGTTTCAAGACAAGCGATCGGCTCATGTTTGAGCAAGATGAATCACCTAAACTGGTCGAGAGAGATGAACCCGCACCACATTTTTTTCGAATCGAAAGCCCTAACTAGAGATGAAATTACAGCTTATAAGTTGTTTCAGAGAAACTAAGTCAAACAGATCCAATTATTTTCTTGAGCTTACTTTATGTATAAAATGGTTTTAAGTTAGCTAGCTAAATACTTAAAAAGCTGAAAATAGTTTATAAGCTGTTTTCAGCAACTTATAAGTCAATCCAAACATGCTCTTAGTTATTGAATTGGAAAAAGAAACTTTGTAACCTTAAAATTATTATTAGAAAACAATATTTTCTTTCTTTATTTATTTATTTATTTTTCGATGAAATTAAAAAACTTCACCATGGATCGCGATGGAATGTACTCTTAATCCAATGCTTTAAATTTGAACATTGAAATAAAAGGAAATTATGGTAGGAATGAATTGAATTGATGATCAAAATAGGCAAACTTCACAAAACTAATCTTCATCCACTTTTTATTCTTCCTAATAACGTTTTAAGTCTATTGTACATCGATAAAGTATAATGCAATCAAAACTTATTTATAATTCAAATTTTAGAAAGTTTACCTTTAGTTTCGAACAAGTTAGTTTCAATATGTATGTAAGGAAGTTTATTTGCATTTGTAATTTCAAACACAATTTTTTTGAAATTTCAATCTGAAGCGGCTAAATTTACAAATTTTATAAACTTACTTAGCTTGTATTTGTACCTGCAATAAGAAATCATGGTTTCAAAAACATATTTGAACTATTATTTTTTCACGATTTTTACACCTTTCATTATTAGTTATTCTTTTTTCTTATCTGAACTATCACCATGTTCTATTTTCCTATTTGAATTATTACCGTACTCTCTATTCCTACCTGAAATATCATCATCTGTATATTAAAACACATTTGAAAGGTGACTAGTCTAATTATCTGTTATTTCTTTTTTCCTACTTGAATTATTACTATTTATTCAATTAAGTGTGTTTTAACACATAAATAATAATGAGTTCAAATAGAAAAAGAACACAATTGACTATTGAAATGCGAAACTCAAAAAATAATAATTCAGATGTATTTTTATCTTTAGCTCCAAAAAATAATTAAAAAATAGAAAAAACAGCTAACTCACATTTTCCGTATTTTCCACCAGACAACTTTAGAAAGAAAAAAAAGTTTTGGAAAATAAATTTGTGGAAAATATTTTTTGGCCTTCTCCAAGAAGTATGGAAAAGTGAAAATTGAGCTAATCTGTTCTGCTACCTTATAGACAACAATATTCCTTTCTGCAAGAAATGCAACCATTTATATACACAAAAAAGGTCTGCTTTTTCTGATTCTGAAAACAATATACTCTGTTTTTACCTGAAAAATTCCCCAAGAATTTCTCACCGCAAATCGTAAAAGAAGAAGAAAAAAGCCATGAAATTGCATACACAATCAAGCATGAATCACAGAAGAGAAGAAGAAATGACAATAATGTCACAAAACACCCCACCTTCTTCTCCAAAGACCTTCAAACATCCCAGATCTCTTCCAAGATCCATTAATTACCTTCTTAAAGAGCAAAGACTTATCTTTATCCTTGTGGGTATTCTTATTGGTTCAACTTTCTTCATCCTTCAACCAAGCCTCTCTCTCCTTACCCCATCTTCTCCAATACCCAAATCTTATCAAGGGTTCGATTCGGTTCCTAGCCTAACTCATACATCTACTGTTACGACGCCGTATAGGAGTCGGGGGAGTGTAACAGGGAGGGTACCAGTTGGGATTGGGAAGAAACGGATGCGGGTTGTGGTGACTGGTGGGGCGGGTTTTGTTGGGAGTCATTTGGTTGATAAGTTGATTAAGAGAGGTGATGATGTTATTGTGATTGATAATTTCTTTACTGGGAGGAAAGAAAATGTGATGCATCATTTTGGGGATCATAGATTTGAGCTTATTAGGCATGATGTTGTTGAACCTATTTTGTTGGAAGTAGATCAGATCTACCATTTGGCTTGTCCTGCTTCGCCTGTTCATTACAAGTATAATCCCGTCAAAACTATTATATCCCTTGTCTACATTAGCACTTGGATTGTTTTTTCGTTATTTCGCTATGTATACAAGCATGTTTTTTTTGTTTCTTTGTGATGGGGGCGTGCATGGATTTACAGGCTGTAGTATGAAATTTACCATCTTTTGTGAGTTATAAATCCATGATTTTATAGAAAGTTACTTGTAATTGGATTTTAAGTAGTTAGATTGTTTATGCTTTGCATTGTCAGTGCTTAGGAGTTAAATGATAATTATAAAGGAATTTCCGACATGTTTAAGTGCCGTTTTATATTCTTTTTTAATTTGAATGTACTTGAGATCCTTAATTTTGATTACAAGACAAATGTGATGGGTACTCTTAACATGTTGGGTCTTGCCAAGAGAATTGGTGCAAGGTTCTTGCTTACTAGTACAAGTGAGGTTTATGGTGATCCACTTGAGCATCCACAAAAGGAAACATATTGGGGAAATGTGAATCCAATAGGTGAGTAGCGGCTGCAATAATTTGTTTTTGGTTTTGTTTGTAAGTTGTTCTGTCAGATGGTTTTAGTGATGTTTTTGAGTGTCTTGAAATATCTAGGTGTTAGGAGCTGCTATGACGAGGGAAAACGGACTGCTGAAACCTTGACTATGGATTACCATCGTGGTGCAGGTGTTGAGGTAATGGGAGATTTGTGTTTCTTACAGATTGTTATGATATGTGATGCTGAATGCGCATGTGCATTTGATTGTGTTTTTCCATTCTATAGTCTGTAGCATTCTATGTGAAATTAATACTTAGTTAGGTGGTCAAACAACTCCTGGTTGAAGTAATGAGTGAACAGCTGTTCTATTCAGAAATTTGGAAACTACTTATATTTGAAGTCACGGAAGTACTTTTTCGCAGTTCAAAGTTTTGAGAACTTGAAGAAATTTCACCTTAGGATGATCATGAGAGAGAGAGCGAACCTATGGAATATTAGCAATGAGAGAGAGACATATTTTTAGTTCCACTTCTACTCCTAATTTAAGAATCCATCCTAATCAGTTTTCTACTTATGACTTGGTATTTAACTGTCTCTTTCAATTTTATGGCTTGCGAAACCAAAAATACATTCTAAGCGGTAATTAGTATCAAATTAGACTTGCTCTCTGGCAGTGTATCATAGATGACCCAGAGTTTACAATCCATAATAATCATATGCAGGTGCGCATTGCCCGAATTTTCAATACATATGGACCTCGCATGTGTCTCGATGATGGACGTGTTGTCAGCAACTTTGTTGCCCAGGTTTGTCATCTCAGCTTATATTAATATCAGTGTGTAGACTGAATTTCCCTTTAAACGATCCATTTATTTTTCTCTTTCCAAAACCATGTCTGCAGGCCATCCGCAAGCAACCAATGACAGTGTACGGTGATGGGAAGCAAACACGAAGCTTTCAATATGTCTCTGACTTGGTAAGTCATTTTAACAAATTATCCTTTCCAGTTACATGTCTCTGCCTTATTATGCCATCGTTGTCTCCACTGCATATAATGCTAGATGGTGGTAGATGATATTAGCTCAAGGTCGGAAAGTAGAAGGTGGGTAACTCTGTGCTAGGTTGATCACCGGTGGTAGTTGTGTGCAAAACTTGATTTAAGCTCTTAGAAACATACAAAAAGTAGAAGGTGGGTAACATGGTGATGCATGTTATAGGCAACATTCAAAATTTCTTCCAGTGGAGCCAATTATTTTCACTTTAAGCAACACTCAATTTTCCCTACATTTGTTGCTAAAGAGTTTGTAAACTGATTCTAAATCAGGTAGCAAGTAGATTTATGTTCCTCTTCTTTAACTAGCTTTATTTTACGGACTAGACAATTTACCAAATTGACCTACCTAGTTTGGCTAGCAGATAGTAAGTGGATAAAGTTTGAACGAGATAGGCTTGAGCTTGCATAATCCAATATTAGTTGAAGATATGAAGAGAGTGTAAAGGAGTCTCCTCTTGCTCAATATGATATAACACATTGTTATTATATACAGGTTTGACTTTTTGAGCATTTGACATTTTCTCCATCTGGGGAAAATGCAACTCCTTACACCTAGGATGAAAATGAAAAGTAGGTCAAACAAAATAGGATGGGGGAAGTATAGGGTTTTTGCCTAAGATCTTCTCCCGGATTCTTATGGTGGCAGCATCCTGGGTTGGGATTGTATGCCTTTTTAGCACCATGTTGTAAATGCTTTGTGGCTGGATTTGGAGAATCTAACCCGAATACTAAAAGGAGATATTGCTTTCATTAAAATACTAATAGACTAAATGGGGTAAAGGAATTACTAGGAAGTTGTTTTCCAGTCATTCCTTCTATATTGTAGGAATCAAATTTCTAGTTAAAGATAGAGGGGTTATCATTGTAGGAATCAAATTTCTAGTTAAAGATAGAGGGGTTATCATTAGCTGTGGCCAGAAGCCACTATCTTGTCCTATTAAATGCTCAGTTCTCAGTTAATGTTGCTAGTTAAATAATTATCACCTGCATGTCTGAGTTTGATAAGTGCACATATAAATTTTGATCTCACAACTCTCAGTTGAGCACTCTCAGCATGCAGCTAATTGCATGATATGAGTTTATGTGAACACCAAGAGAGAGCTAGATGTTATTCCCGATGAGTGGTCTACTTAGGGTATGCTATCATTTGTTACTGCAATAGGCTTTTCTTGTGAAAAGAATTTTCGTGCCTGTTTTTTCATATGTAGGATGGTGGGACATAGTCTCTTTATTACAGCTCTCAAGTTTATGTGTTCATTTTGAAAAATATCCGAAAAACTATTTGCCATAAACAGTCTTTTTTCTTAGATGGAATTCAATTATGAGAATAACAATGCCGACCACTAGATGTTTCGCCTGACAAGTGAAACTTCCTAATGTGGCTATATTTCCAAGTTGTAAGTATGTCCAGAAAGATGCTTTAAAAATGAAACAATGCTCTAGAAGACTAATAATCTTTGCTAGTCGTTGGTTGAGAGAAGTACAAATCAATTAGTTTCTTAACTGAGTACCTTTTGAAGGAGGCCTTAGTTATTGGTCATCAATTAACAGAATGACTTGTTTAATGATGCAAATAGGAGATACATATTATGGTGTCATCGAAGTGACAGAGCATGGACTTTTGCCTAGGTGCAAAGCTTAGATCAGAGTGTGTCACCTGTTGCTATTTTCTTGTTATGAGCTGGTTTAGAAGAAAGAAACACGGAACTTTTCTTACTTTAAAAGTTTACATGTTTGTGCAAACAAGCTTTTTATACGTGCATTACCCTATTATTTTGCATCTCAATTTTGTGAATATCAAAAATTCATTAAAATGCAGTGGATTGTCCAAATTAGAAGTCCAACTGGCCATCTTGCCTTTTGTTTATTATGCCTGGTTAAAGAATTCATAACAGAGGCTATAGTTCTGTTGGAATGCAAACAATAATATTAAAACAATTAATTTTCTCTTGATGAAAGGTTGATGGATTAATGGCCTTAATGGATGGTGAGCACATTGGCCCTTTCAACTTGGGAAACCCAGGAGAGTTCACCATGTTAGAGCTTGCTGAGGTGAGCTATGGTTTCTGCTGTAATGCTTATTTGCCTATTCACTATTAGTTTGGGCGCTTCTTGCATGGGCAATTTAACGAATGTTGGTCGTTGAAAATCAATACCTGTATTGATTTCACATGTTTTTTTCTTATTTTTCTGTCATTTTATTAATATTGCTCAATTCTTTGCAGTTTTATATTCTTACTACAGTTGCAAGTCAATTTTTTTGCCGTGGCTATTTGATAGAACCATCACTGAACATTTTCTAACTGTCGAAATATTAAATCTGCACTATCTGTTCTAAATAAAGCCGTGTTCCTTTATATTTCTATTGTTTGATATAATGTTGGTTTATCTCAGATATATTCCGTCGGTTAAATACATAGACAATTGCTTAAACTTGGCACGAGTTTTCCTTTTGGCACTTTAAATCTATGTAGTACCAATTGAACTCACCAGTGTTTCCTTCTTGTTCTTTGGATTTGACAAACACCGCCATCACGCTACCTCCTCCTTTAGCCATGGAAAGCACACGACATAAACCCATCTCCCCTGAGCTTCTCTCAATATCACAAACCTTACTCCTCCTCTCACACAGTCCATTTTTCAATAGCAGATGACTCCCATTTTTCCATTATCTTCATACCCTATCATTCACCTATCTTCCAAGACCCAGGACCAACCATAAAATCATCCTCCAACTCTCGTGCTTTAAAATATTGTACCACCTTCAAAGCTCATGAAAGATATATAAACACCAACATCCTTTCCAATTCTTGAAATAAGCAGACTCCAGTAGCAATGTACACCATAAAGCACCTCACAACAACCAACGACTTATCTCCCTCATCACCAGCCACCTCTCTGTCTCTCTTTCTTTTTTGCATATTTTGGCCTTCACTTAATTTCCTGCGTCTCTCTTTTGTTTTTTTTGCTGATATGTATTTTTTTCCAATGGTTTGAGTTTTCATGTCATAAGAGAGTTGAGTTTCACACACCTTTGTTGACATAAAACCATCAAGTTTGTGCCTAATAAGGTGTTCAATAGGTACTATGTATAGTTAAACTGTCAAAATGAAAACTCGTGTCAAGTTTGAGTGGATGTCTATGTATTTGGCCTATTCTGTGTTTATGTTTAGTTATACACTCCTACTATATCAGTAATACTCCCTCGTCCATTTATATGACGGCATGTGACTCAACACGGAGTTTAAAAGTGTTAAAGTTGACATATATTATATTTTTGATAGGAGAAGAAAAATCAAAGTAATGAATGAAAACTAGTTTGACGTTTAAAACATGACATCAGAGTTTAAAATTTGTATATTTGAATTCTTCAAATTTGTCGAACTGTATAGAAATTGGACGGAGTGAAACACTTTGGAACGTGCCAATATGGAAACTGTCATATAAATTAAGAATGAAGGGGGAGTAACATGTGATTTTAGTGCACGGTTATATGCTTATTGAGAAACATGTCTTTGATATAAGACAACTAATAATGAAGTAGAGAAGTATAAAACATTGATTTATTGTTATAGATGACTGGGTGTCTAGTTTTTATCTATGCTTAGTGGAAGTAGGTCTACAACATAAGAAATAATTAAGTGATAAAGTGTTGCATATTTTCTTTTCAAATATGAACTTATGGTTGACGGGGCCATCCAGTGTTATCCACCATGAATAAGTCCAGTCATCTTGTCACACTAGGTTTTCGACTACAAAATATGTCTAATGTCTATTCCAGTTACCTGGTTTAACTTACAGTTATCAATCCTACCTAAATCATTTCACTTGGGATTACAGGTGGTCAAAGAAGTGATTGATCCAAGTGCTACTGTTGAGTTCAGAGCTAACACAGCTGATGATCCTCACAAGAGGAAACCAGATATCAGCAGAGCAAAGGAACTTCTTAACTGGGAACCCAAAGTACCCTTGAGGGACGGGCTGCCTCTCATGGTCAATGATTTCCGCAACCGCATCTTAAATGAAGATGAAGGAAAAGGCAACTAATAAAGAGTAGCAGCAACACTAGGTTGTATAGAGCAAGCTTAGTGTACTGTTTATTGTTTTTGCTAATATACAAAGTTAGATATTCGTTCATTTTTTCCCCTCTTCATTTTTTGTATCAATATTGCAATAGCTAACTGGAATGCTCAGAGACATCAGCCACTACTCTAGGCAGATGCTTCGTGTATCCTTTTTTTGGTTTCGATATGTTTTTCCCCAATACACATCCTGTAATTCTGCAAGGAGAAAATTTTGAGCTTTTAGCTTCAGTTAACAAGTAATTTGGCCTTTTAGGCTTTTACTCTGTGGTTTTCCTGGCTTTGCATTTAATAGTTGTAAGTACTGTTTTAAACTTTACTTGTGAACTGTTATGTGGAGCCACTCTCTTAATGATGGTTCATTTTTTCAATCTTTTGGCCTCATAAAACTTGCTCAGGGTAGACCCACCAAGGGGGTAAAACGCCCCCTATCAAGTTCTCGATTTTCATTGAGGATGGAGAGATTCCAATCACCCGACCTTTTGAGAAGATATCTATGGGCAGCAATAATTGGTATAATAGATAATATTAATTATCTGTAAAAGAAGATATGAAGTATCTGAATAAAGGAAGAAGAGAAGGAGGAAAAGAGACTTTGTGTGTTGTGTTATGAAGGCATCTGATTCTGTGGAGCTCTCATTTATTTCATTCATAATATGAAAAAAGTAAAATTCCAAAGGCATATGTTCCTTTAGAATATGAATATGGTTCTTATATTCTTATTCTACAACCAAAGAATAAAAGTGTTCTCCTTTCTCACTTCTGCTTAATTGAATGGATTGCAAAAGGTGAAACCATATAGCTTTGTTTGCAACTTTTCTATTATACCAAGCACCCACCCTTTTTTCTCTCTTTTATTCTTCATGACTCAAACCCACAACCAAAAGGCTGAAATTAGATGGTGCTTACTATCTGAGCAAGAGCAAATATTAGAAGTTTTTGCGAGTTGTCTCTTTTTGGAACAACTTTTTAGTGAATGATTTTGTTTTTATTTTTCTTGCAACTTGTGGACCTTTTGAATCACAGCTTAAATATTGCTTTTGAACAAACTGAAAATCTTATGAGGGAACGTTAGACTACACTCTCTAAAATTTTGTAAGTTATTGCAAACATTAGATGGCGGTTTAATATTTTGTCAATAACGTTGAACAACATATGAGCAAACATTGTCCGACGCGGTAGTTTTTTCAAGAATTGTATTTGCATATTTTTTTTTAAAAATGAAATAAAATCTAAATAATGACCTAAAAGGAACATTTACGCAAATCAACTAATCAAGACCCAACAAAATTGAAATGCCTTCAGACCCCTCATATTAAAGTTGCAACGTCTTTTCCACATCAAATTGTTTTTAATAAAAACAAAAATATTAATTGGGGGCTGTATTATCCAAAAATGAGATGAAATGACATGAAACTTGAGGATTAATTAATCACAATTTTTCATCTTAATTTCCCAAGACTAATGTAATCAAAAATTTCAAGATTACATTTTACTGAGACATAAGTATAATTTCTAACTCCAACCTGAATTTTTACTCGGGAAACCATCGGTGGCCCCCAAAAGTTGACACCAACTTTCACTTAAACACCTAAATCAAGAGATGTTCATTTTAGACACAGGATCGAATGTGTCATCTTGACACTTTTTACACAGCTGGCACCTCGCGTATTTTTCACCTATCTGAGGTGCGTAGAAGTTGTTTTTTTTTTATTTTTCTTTTGTTCTTCTTCATCATTTTTTAATATTGTTACATGTATTCATCAGTTTTGCATCAAACGGAAAGCGACTGTGCTCACTAGTTCTTGTTACTTTTAAATTCTTAAGTTTATTTTTTATGCCCGTATTTTTGTTAAGATTTTCCGGCGACTTAACCATCTTCCGGGAAAAAAAAACTCGAATAACGAAGCATATCAATTTTGGAGAAGACAACGGCGGGGTGGGTGGTGTTGGAAGACCACTGATAGGGTGTAGGTGGTGTTGGAAGACCACTAATAGGGGGTGGGTGCGGGGGTTAGTTAGTGAGTAATTTTAGATTTGTATTAATCTTGCCGAAAAAAATAAAGATTCGTCGAATTTTTTGACCCAATTTGATTTATATTTTTGTTTGTCATTATAGCTCCATATTTTCCTCTTTAGATGATATGAATAGTGTTGGGTGGGTGTTGGAGGAGAAGAAAATCTGGTGGGGTGGGGGAGGGGTGAGTGGGGTTGGAGAAGATGACGGCGGGGTGGGTGGGGTTAATAGTTGTTAATTTTTAATTTTTTGGATAAAAAAATGCGACGTGTCATCAAATTATTGGTCATTATTTGATAATTATTTTTGATATATATATATATATATGCCACATGTCTTTATTTAATTCTCTACTTTTGACACGTCGGATTAGTGTATTACACACATCTAATATATTTTGGTGATAATAAAAAAGTGTCAAGATGACACATTCGACCCTTACTTGAGGTGTCTAAAATGAATATCTCCTGATTTAGGTATCTAAGTGAAATTGGTGTCAACTTTAGAGGATCACCGATGTGTTTCGCCTTTTTTACTTTGTTGATAAGGATTTGATATCCCTTTTTTATTTATTTAAAAAGGACAATAAATGAAGTAATCAATTTAGCTTGGCATTTTGTTAAAACCCCATGAATTGAATAAAACAAAAACTGTTTTTTGGGCAAACAAAGTGAACAGTTGCACATGAAATCTGAACTTTGAGTATCATTATAAAAGGAAATATTTTTATTTTTTTGGGTGTCCACAGATAATTTAGCCGTTGCACTGTCTCATTCTCGTGCAAACTCTGATATTTCAACTCAGAGACTTGTCTCCCTGTTAAGTTTCTTTATTGGTCACTCTGTTTTAACTTAATATGAAATTTAAGAAAGTAAAAAAGCTTTTGAATTTTATGAATATAAATTAAAGATATGTTTAATGTAATATTTTTTAATCTCGTGATCTCTTAAATATATCACGTGAAAATTGATATGTAGGCCATGTCAAAAGAGTATAATTTAATTGTTTACTTTTACCAATTCTTTATTCCTGCATTGTATAAAAAAAGATTAATATGTAGTATTTCGCTCAGTGCACGAAGCATTTCTTATTCACGCAAGGTTCGGAGATGGATTGCACCCTATGAGGATGTAACATGGACAACTTAATTACTCTGATGCAAATATCAGGATTCTAAGACTCGAACCTGCAACGTAACTGGTAGACAACTTACTTACGTAAATACAAGGATCAATTACTTATTTTACGGTTCGAACTCATAACTATAGTTTATACAGAGACAACGAGCCAGTAAAAACTAATAATGTTTATAGAGTTGAATGTTTAAAAAAATGAGGCGGAAGCGCACTCTTAGGAAAACTGTCACTGAATCTTTCAGTAAACCCAGTCCACGAATGTCACCATTTCAACTTTTAACTTAGTATTAAATAGGAGTATATAATCATTAATTCACTAAATATTTATTACTTTTTTTTATTTAATATCTTGATCTTTGCATGTTTCAATTATTGAGAATCTTTTAATTAGAATTTTGATGAATATCTGTAGTTCTTCCCCAGGAAGATTAGTTTTGTGTTTTTCTATCTTATTTTACTAACAATAGTCTAAAAATTAAAAATATTTTTTCTAAAAAAACTCAGATTCATGGAAAATTACTTCAAACCGATTATCAAGTTAAAATAATTATATTAAGATAAACTTAAATGGACCGATAAGGCACAGTAATAATTGTTGTAGTTTTTTCCGAATTTTTGAAAATAATGCTACTCCGGTTGTTCCATATTAGTTGTTTATATTAATATAATAGTTATTCCAAATTACTTGTAAATTTACAAAATCAAGATAAAATTAATTATATTTATTCTATTTTACCCTTGCAATTAATTCTTTTAAAACTGTAAACAAGTTAGTAAAGTTTTCAAAAAAGTTTCTTAACGGGGAATGATTTCTTTGTTAGGAATGAAAATAATTAGGTGTCATGCGGAAACTAACAAAGCAAACCTCGAATGACCATGAGTAAGAAGACAAACGAGAAATATACCAAAAGAGATACAAACATTTAATGTGGTTCGATCATCCGACCTACATCCACAAGAGGAGATGAGCAATCCACTATAACTATGAGAGTACAAATAATCGAAAGAAATAACCTCATACAATTCACTTGGAATAAAAAGAGGTTCACCCAAGTGCTAACGTAACACTAGTGTCTCACCGTTTCTCCCCCTACACAAAACTTTCAAAGCCTGTATAAGAAAAAAGACTAGCCAAATATGGAGACATTGTATTTTTCTTTCAGGAAAAGAAAAACCTAATTATATTAGAGCAAACACCCAACATTCTTAAAAAATGTGTTTAAAACAGCTAATATGGGACGCATAAAATATTTGTTTAACATTTATTATATGTTTTATTACAATACTCAACAAACTTTTGAAGTTCAAAAAATAGGATGCACCTAAGGTCCGAAGGAATATATCTGAACCATCCTTATCGAAGAATTATACAGTATGTAAATAATAACTTAGTACGTTGCCTGATCTCTTTAAAAATATTATCACACTCGTATCAAAACCTCCAAAATCACATTATTTTTAAAAATTTTAACATGCACCGAACGACATTTTTAGAAAATCCAAACAATATAAACAAGTAACTAGTGACGTTGAAAAGAATTTATATGTCCAGGCTGTATGATAAGTTAGCACAACATGTGAACTTAAATACAGATAAAACAGTACAATAGTATCAATTCAACTCTCTTCTTATCCCATTTTCTCAAAAAAAAAAAAAAAAACATTCTCTAAATAAACCATTTTGGCCTTCAAATTCCCATTATTTTCCCTTCACTTATTTCTTGAAAATAAAATAAAATAAAATATGAAAGATATGTTCTGTGCTTCTCAAGCTGCTACAGCAATATGCCTTAGCATGGAAGAATTAGGCTCTTCCTCTTCTTCCTCCTCTGTTATCCAACTCGGCGGCGGCAGCATTTCCGGCAGCCGTGCAATCGATCGGTACGTAGTTGGAAGTTAATGAATTTTTCATTTCATAACCAAATCTCAATTGTATTTACTTCATTAGTGAGAGCAGAGAAAAACAGAGGATTTTAAAGCACGATTGCAAATGCTAATAACTGAGTTTACATATGTATTTTCATTAGTGAGAATTTCAACTTTATGAGTTTTGAATGTTAAAACGATGATTTCAAATGCTAATAACTGATTTATGTATGTATTATAATGAATTTCTTTAACATAAATATACTATTTGAGTAAAAACGACTGAATTCACCAAATTTTTTTCTTTCTTTCAGGTACAACCCGATAATCAGAGATTCACGAAGAACGGGTCCTAAATCCATTTCTGCACCTTGCTCTGCTCGTTTGCCAATTTCTCCGAAACCACAGAGCAAGAACAGAAAATCAACTTCGAAAGAATCGAAGAGATCAAAGGGCGTCTCAAAAAAATTAGTGATAGATAAAGATGATGAGAAAAGAAAGAGCAGTGTTGAAGCAAAAGAGAATATTAAGACAAGTAGTTGGAGCTGCAAAAAGCCTGGTGAATTTATAACTCCACCAGGTTCATCTAGGTATCTTTTAAGTGAGAAGAATTTGTTGGATGCTTTATCAGATTTTGACCCTGTTCTCAAGTTGGTTGATTCTAGTAGTAGTACCACCTCTGTGGTGGAAGATGTGAAAACAGAGACAGATGAATCTTGTCCTCCTCCTCCTTCTTCTACTAATCAGGTTCCATAATTCTTCCTCTCCTCCCCCTCTTTAACTAATTCAAGGGATATCTGTTGTTTCCCATTGTTCACTACTAGAAACCAAAGTTTTTTTTCCACTACGAATTAATAGAAAATTTATGTTATAAAACATGATTTTTTCGCATTGAACCAACTTACTAAAAAAATGCATGATGAAAAACAGATTTTCATTGAACCCCAAGAAAGCTTCCTGATTTTTTTTACGTGAAAACACTACTATTTTTTTATTTTCACACTGATTCAATCAAAATATATATAAGAATAACCGGTAAGCATTTTTTTAATGAAAAATTTCAGTGAAAAATAGTGAAATTTTTAGTAGTGATTGACCAATCGGATATATCAAAAGAAATTGCCGATTGTTTTGTTTGCGGTATTTGAATGACAACCTTATAATTCTCAACTCACTTTATTAGCTACTGGGGCATAACTTACTTGAGATATCTATGACTATTAGAGGAAGTCATTAAGGCAAATATGAAGTTTTAAGCTAAGAGTTTCCAAAGTATATAAAAGATATTCCATCTTTTAGATCTTAGCTATATTGTTTGGACTCTCTAAAAATGTATCCGTATTCATTTTGAGTCCTCCAAAATGCACTATTCTTAAAGACATGACATGCATCTAATGACTTTTTTAATGAGTCCAAAACTAAAAACGAAAGTGTGTTATAATTGGATGACAAAGAGTAATTGACAAGGATTTGTACTGATATTTATTTAGTTGCAAAACCTTTCAACTCTAATTTAATAAAGACTAGTATTTTAATTACTTTTTCAGAAAGATAGAGAAAACATTCTTGTTATAATATAGTGTACAAAAAAGAGTACTTTACAGGTTAAACATCATCAGAGTGAGGAAACTTTTTGTTTGTTAGAATGAATAAAGTATGAGGATATATTAGTTGTAGAAAAGTGGTCCATATATGAAATGACAGAGTAATGAATATTTTGTTGCAGGTGGTTGTTCTAAGAGTTTCACTTCACTGTAGAGGATGTGAAAAGAAGATGAGGAAACACATCTCTAGAATGCAAGGTGTGTGTGGCTCTCCTTTGTAGTTAATTTTTTGGGGGACCATTGACATGATGCATACAAAGTGTTAAAGATATTTGATATTATCAAATCACGCCTAAGATAAGTATAGGTTACTCTATAGTAATCTGATAAAAAAAGATAATTTACCTACTATAACACGTTAAATTTCATTGATAGCATGTAGTGTTTATATCATGTAAGACCTTGTTTAAGAGTCCTCATGAATTTGGGTAAAGCTCATTGCATATATATGGCCATGTTGAAGTTAAATTCAACCCAAAATTGATGAGAAACAAGTGTAGTTTAACTTACTATAGCAAAATTATTTACCATTTCATGTTACCGATGCTTATCATTTACTTTTTATTACCTTTTAAACAACCTAATTATGTTAATATTTTTTGTACTATCGATGCATATATATAACTTAAACTCGTTGATTAATTGTATACTTGTGATTGGGCATGAACCAGGTGTGAGATCTTTCAACATAGATTTTGCTGCTAAGAAGGTGACAGTAACTGGGGATGTGACACCATTAGGTGTTCTTGCAAGCATTTCCAAGGTGAAAAATGCACAGCTTTGGACACCAACACTGGCATCTTCTGTCCCTACACCCAAAGTTAATTTGAGTAATTCTGAGTTGAAGAATAATGACAAGCAGATGGTGTTGTCTCATGAAAAGGTAGAAAATGTTTCTCCAAGTACAACAATTCAACTAATGTAAATCAATTTTTTTGTGGTTTAGTAGACTTCAGAGAAATGGAATTTTAGTAAGGGATTGTTTTATCATCTTCCTGATGGATTTCACTTTCTGGTGCTTGTGAACTTCTCAATTTTCATGGACAAGTTTTGCTGCCTATTCCCTTTGGTATTAACATTTTAAAAATAATGACCCTAGAAATGGATGGTCTTGAATTTTGATCATGCTTGCCCCATGAGCAAAACTTCAAGTTTAACAAGTTTTGCCTTTTAACCTTGAAGCTTTACCTATGAGGAAAGAGAGGAGTCAAAAGTTCAAGATCGCTCATTTTTAAAGTTATTGGGTGAAATTTCCTGTGTCCAGACATGGACCCATGAGCTAAACTCATCGATATTTTGACGAGTTCCCAAATCTACCCCAAGCCTAGCAACTTAATCATATGTCACAAATTAAAGTGAAACTATACATCACATAAACAAAGTTTATATGCAAGACACGTAACGTGTAATTGTCTTACATTTATTTACGTGGAAAAAACACTGGGTAAGGATAGGTTTTTATCGCGAATCCGTTATTATTCCAAAATTTTCTTCCTACAAATAAGGCTGAAAAATGCATTTTCAGCTGCCAAGAAAGGAATAGAGGGATGAATCCATACATACTGAATCAAATCTCCAAACTATTTTCAATAGGTTCAAGTTTGATGAATCCATAGGTCCTGCAACATTTACGCTTTACCATTCGTCTTGGTGCCCATATTTGTATCTGCATCAATCTTCAACATATGTGGATCCATATCAACTGGATCTAACTAAGTTTGGATCTCATAAACCCGGAGAAAAATAAACGCTTTTTAGGTATGAGTAATGCCAACAGTCAAGACTAGGCAGTGTCAGTGTAGCCATTGCTACTGTTAATTAGAAATATGTAGAAAGATTTAAACTATAGTCTGTATATTGATAATTTTACGATGGAAAGGATGCATATATTGTTGTCATACAACTTCGTATAAAGGGTATTATGTGACACTTGAATCAAGAAAATTTCCAATTCATTGAGAATTGTTTTAAAGAGAGATGCTTAGATTTTGTTGTATGTACTACATGTACATTTTCACTGTTTGTTCAGCCGAGGTCTTACGGAGACATCATCTCTACCTTCTCAAAAAAAGTAGGGGTAAGGTCCGGGTATACTCAACCCTCTCCAAACCCCACATGTGGAAGTACACTTGGTGTTTCTTCTTCTTGTTGTGCTACATGTACATCAGGAATTTTTCTAATCAAACTGAGGCAAGAAGATGCAGCTGCAGCAAGCTAGCTTTATAAGGATTACCTAAGTAGATTCAGTCTAAACAGAAAACTTCAAGTCATGAAGAGAAAAGAGAATCATTGAACTCGATGGTGATAAAGTTCATGATGTCACGTTAACTTTGCCTAAAACCAAAACTATTACTTGGAAAATACAAGATGACAACCTTAAATCTCAGCCTACACTCTCTTGGTTAGAAATCTCAGCATAACTTATTATGTCACCAGTAGTGGCTTACCATGAAGTCAAACTGACAAATAGAAGACTAGCACAAAGCGAACAAGATCTGCAGCCACGAAGATTTAATTTCATAATTGAGCTATAATCAATCACCAACTACCAATTAACGGCATAAACACGCTAAACCACAAGAACCAAAGAGCAATAAATTTCTACTGGGGTATTCACAGAAAAGTAAATGTAGGAGATGTTCAACATAATATCTATTAATGAACTTCTAACATATATATCCCAAAGCTATGTTTTTCAGATCCTTTAAAAACATTGTCAAGTGTGTCGGATCCTCCAAAAGTTATTCATTTTTGGTGGATCCAAGTCGGGTGCAGAGGTACTTTTTGGAGGATCCGACAACATAGTTACAAAGACCAGATAAGTAACTATATGGAACATGAAGTGTTCTATCCTGATGCTCAAGAAAAAAGGATGAAATCCTAATGCTCCTATTATGTTCACTAACTCTGTAATCTTGAAAATCTTCAATATAATTATAAATTACGGAATGGAAGGATCTAGCCAAGACTTCCTACCCCCCCACAAATGCAACCTCAAAATAATAAAACAAAAATTGAAAAACAGAACAACTACATAACAAACACTCGTGCTTTTTGTTTCTCTTTAAAGACAAATTCTTGAATTCATTTTGCAATACAACACAGATTTAATTGGTCTATTTGAGTTTAATCTCCATTTAGTCTGAATGATCACTATGTACTAAGTATTATTTTAGAACGGACAGTGTTCAACATTTTTAAGAAACTGGTATCACATTATCTCTAATGAACTCAGATTTCCCTCTTAATTCTTGGTTGCAAGTGTAGTATGGTATGAATAACATAGCTCAAGCGAGCACCAAAGGTTAGAATTGTTTAAATGAGCAAAGTATCCCGAACTGCTCCCACATATCGGTATCAGCAACTTTACCATGTAATCTTTGTGTCTTCAGCCTCTGAAGTCACAGCTCACAACATATAAGACTCGCAGCATATTGCTGCAGGAATGATTGCATTACACAAGATAATATCACAAAGAGTATCATTCTGTTTTGCATTCTTGATTGAATTTAATCTTATGTAGTTCATCATGTCATTCAAAACACCATCTGATCTGAAATTTAAATAGCATCGAGCTCCATTCCACTAAATTACAAAAAAAAAAAACTCATCTTGGCGTCTGAATTTGACACTAAGTGCTACAACTCTATGTAAAAGCCTCTACCTTCTCAAACCAGAGAGAAAAGTATATCTAAGCATCTAATACGCACAATATAATCAATCTACAACCATACAATACAACTCAAATTCTACCATACCTCAATCATACAATCTCACCTTCAACCGGGAATCCAAAGATTACATCCTCCGCCTTCTGTGCAAAAACTTTTGTTGCTATCAAGTCGCCATCATAAACTCAAATCTAGCATTAGGATAATCTTGAGGTACCAGTCCTCGATACTTCTCGAAATACTTCTCAGCCTCGTCGTTCTTCTTCAATGCTGTATATATCATTCCTTGACACAAGTAAGGCCTAAAATCCCCTGGCTCCTCATTCACTAATTCTTGATAAACCTTCAATGCTTCATCATATTTACCTTCAATAACCCATATTTGTGCAAGCAAGAGCTTTAAATCCCTCAACTCGCTCTCTTTATTCTCCTCCTTACACATTTCAATCCCCTCCTCAACCTTCTTCTTAATTTCCTTCATCTCCTCCACGGACTCATCTTCGGATGCTGCCACAACCAACCCGCGATAAGCGTCAACGTAATAAGGATCCTTTAATATAACATCTCTAAAACCCAATTTAGCTAATTCAAGCTCCCCATTATGAACATATAAATGGGATTTCAAGAAACGCCATTCGTTCTCGTTTGGCTCAAGCACAATCAACTTGTTTATTATGCTAAGGGCATCAACTAATTCTCTACTCTTAACACGATTTTCCAACAAATTTCTCAATATTTCAACACCATTGGGCGCCTTTTCAGATTCCTCCTCTTCTGAAGCTGCTTCCTTCACATTCGTATCCACGGTAGGCACGGGTGAAACAGGACAACAAATAGCTTGTTTAGGGTTGAAATAGAACCCTGTAAAGAACAGAGCAGTGGCAGTAATGGTGGAAATTAATGTTGGTTTAAGAAAAGAGAGTGGGATTAAAGATTTGAAGGGTTTAGAATTAGGAGTTTTAGAGTTTGTGAAAGGAAATGAAGAGGAGGAGGAAGAGAGTTTAATGGATAATGGTAATGGGGTTTTGAAGGAAAAAGAATTGAGGGGTTGTTGAGTTAACACTGAATGGATGAATTGGTTATGAAAAATGTTTGTTTTTGCAGCAATAGGAACAGGGTTTAAGGTGTTCATGGTGGTGATAATAATGGAGGTAATTGCAGAGACTTGGCAAAATTTGGCAAAGGGAAAAACTTCAAAGAGGCATATTTTTGTTTCAGCCCAAGAACGATGGATTTGGGCTTTTGCTTCAAATGTTATGAAAAAAATTAGAAAAACTACCTAATTTCATACCATATCTATTAATTCAATTTTGTTACGAAACTATATAAAATAAGAAGAAGAATAAAGTAGGGAGAAGAGAAAAAATTTCTTATCTCTCAGGAAGGATATTTAAGAGTTAATTACAATGAAGAAAAATCTATTTATTTATAAGGAAAAACTAATTTGGTCCCTAAGTAAGATTCCTAACTTTTCTCCCCAAAATCTACCTAATAGACATTCACTATAATAATACTCCCCGTTGAATGTCTATTTGATAGATTATGTGTCTCATTAAAACCTTACGAGATAAAATCAGTGGAAAAATTTTTAGTGAAGAAAAAAGAGTACACATATCTAATAATACGCATTTTGGATTCCTCATTAAAAACCTTAAGGAAAAATCAATGGGACAAAATCTTGTGAGTAAAAAAGAATGCATTGTGTATTAACTCCCCCGAATGATAACACCAATTCAAAGACTTAAATCTTTGCATTCCAAGCTTATGCACTATCTTCTCGAAAGTTGTAGTTGATAGAGACTTGGTGAATAAATCAGCCACATTATTACTTGACAAATTTGTTACACATTGATGTCACCATTCTTGGGAGATCATGTGTGTAAAAAAGTTTTGGCAAAATATGTTTTGTTCTATCTCCTTTTATGAATTATCCCTTCATGATCAAAGAATTATGTAAGTTCTTCACTTCGAATTCTTTAAGAAAATAATCATTTGTCTTTTGAAAACTCTTTAAGAGTTTCAATTCAAGACATCAACTTGCATAACAATACGAAAGATTCTTGATTGATTGAATCCATATGAAGATTATAAATAACTTTTTGAAGAATTTGTATATGCTTCATGCATATTGAATCTTTTAGATATTTTCATATCAATTTTGTCAAGTAAGAACATCCATATTTTAGTTTCTAGATTGCAAGTCAAATAAGTTTTACACTTACCAAGATGCATCATTTCACTTTTCACTTGATAAATATTTACGTCATCATGCTTATATAGATCGTAGAATTTAGATACTCATAATCTTTTACAATATTGCGCTATATTATATCAAAGATATCATCGACGATATATCATTTTGTATCGGTTCACAATGCGACATAACTTTTTGAGATCTCATCACTTCATTATTTTCAGGTACCTACCCCTCTCATAAGGTTTCATGAAGTGTTATATCGTAGGCTCTTCAAGAGCACATTACCTCATCATTATGATTGTTTTAATCATTTGCTCTTCTCCTTTTTGAAGGATTATTTTATTTGGAATCGATTGGTCTATTATGCTTCATGCATGTCGTAGACTTTGTCTTTTAGGACATTCAATAGGAGCATTTTCAATTCTTGATTACTTCTTATCTCCCCTATATGTTAGACAAACTAACATATATCTCAATCTATTTGGGAGAATTCATCTTAATTTAATGTAACATCAACTTGGATATTTATCAATGTTATCAAGATGAATTATTTTGATTACATATTCTGAAAGTTATGCTCCTAACTCAATTATTTTGCACAAACAACTTTGAGAATGTCAAACTGCAGGTTGACGATAAATGCACATATGATTATCTTATAGATGCATTTATTTATCATATCACATGATAAGTGAACCGGCCCATATTCACTTTTTATACTTTTCAGAATATAGGGATTCAATCTCAACATTAGTTGATCCAATCAACTTATCATGAGAACAAGCAACAAGCAAAATTCTTGAAGAATTTTCTATTTCTTCAATATATGTCTAATAAGTAAACTCCAAGTTTACCGTGACATGTGCCTTTTGTTGTAGTAACTTTCTGATTTACTATTATATGAGCAAATTTCAATTTTATTACTTCGGGAGTAATTTTTAGATTGATTTCTTCTCAATCACTCTACCTTTTTTGGAGGTGAGTCGTGATTCCATAATGATTAAGTGCACATTCGTATTGATAAGGTTTATTGAATACTATCACATTCCACTTCACAATCATCTTAGTTTATCAATTTATGATAACTTAGTAACTGCTTCCGCACTCATGTGCATTATTCAATCATTTGTCTTCTTTAAGATATATTATGCACTGCTATCACATTTACATCAAGGAATGTAGCAAGTTCATTGAAACAAGTTTCATGATTTTTCACAAAAAACACATTATTTTACTTTAATCATCATTATAGTGCATTGAGACTTAAACTCAATGTCTTACCTATATAAATGCATCTTAAGCCATAAATCGATAGGGCTTGAACCCAACATCTTATCATCATGGTGCATCGAGATTTTATTATCGCTCAATTACTCAATGTATTAGAATCTCATGCTGATAACGTGCTATGAAATTATATAATACAATAAGAAGAATAAAGTAGGGAGAAGAGGAAAAAACTTCTTATTTCTCATGAAAGATATTTAAGAGTTAATTATAATGAAGGAAAACCCCTTTATTTATAGGAAAAAACTGACTTGGTCTCTAACTAGGATTCCTAACTTTTCTCCCAAGGAATCTACATAATAGATATTCGCTATAATACAAATATGTTTATAACTGTTACACAAGTGGGTGTCCCATCTCCATTTTTTATTTTCACTAACTATTATCCCCCAACTTCATTCCCTATTTTTCTACGTTTTTCTACTTTGCACTGGCTATAAGTAGCCATCAGTATTGTCCAAATGAACATATAGACAATACACTCAACTCTCTCTCTTTCTATTTCTTTTTTGTCTCTCCTTCTTATCAATTTGGTAAGTTAGTTTGTTTTATAACACGTTATCAGCACAAGCCTTCATTAGTTTGAGCTATTTTAAAAGGTAACAAAAGGGTAAATATTTTATTTTCTTAAAATGTCGAATATCTCTAAACTTGAATTTATTGATTTTGATATATCTGGAAAATGCTATTTATCATGGGCACTAGATGCCGAAATACACCTAGAATCGATGGATCTGACAGACTCCATCAAAGTTGACAATGCAGCATATAGTCAAGATCGTGCCAAAGACATGATATTTCTCCGCCACCATCTTGACGCGGGGTTGAAATTACAGTACCTCACATTAAAAGACCCTCTTAAACTATGGAAGAATCTAAAAGAAAGATATGACCACCTGAAGTTGGTCATCCTTCCACAGGCACGTCATGATTGGCTCAATCTGAGATTAATGGATTTTAAAAATATAACTGAATATAATTCTGTCTTATTTAGAATTATAGCTCAGTTAAATTTATGCGGAGAAGAAATTACCGAGCAAGACACACTTGAAAAAACATACTCCACATTTCCACCTGTGAATATGTTTCTGCAGTAGCAATATCGCGAAAAGGGGTTTAAAAAATATTCTGAATTACTTTCTCACCTTTTTATTGCTGAATGCCACAACGAACTATTAATGAAAAATCATGATTGTTGGCCCGTTGGTTCTTTGTCACCCCCTGAAGTGAATCAGACAAATTATAATCAATGAGAAAGAGGTCATGGCCCAGTTGTGGTCGAAGAAGAAATTATAATCATGATATTCGGCTAGCATCGAGAAATGATCAACAATATAAAAAGAAGAGTGAAAAGCCAGAAGCTATACCAAAGAAAAATTCAGAAAGTATATTTCATAGATGTGGAGGTATAAGGCACTGGTCACGGACCCGTTGGTCATCAAAACGTCTGGTTCATCTATATCAGACATCCTTGAAGAGGATATAAAATAATTCATAGACAAACTTTATCTCTAAAGATTCTATTGAGACTATGTATCTAGATATAGCTGATTTCTTTAATTTTTCAAAAGAAATTATGAATATTGATAAGCCTAATAATATTTAAATAATTTTCTTTTCATTTTATTTGTACTAAATAATATGTTTGTATTTTACTAATTCATGTAAGTAAAATAAAATTTGTATAATGAATCATTTATTAATTATAATGTTCACTTTATTTATTTTGAAGAAAAATATGGATATGCCTCAAATTTTGTTTGGATCAATGATCAATCACAATTTCTGATAATTCAAAAATTATTGAAGGCTCCGGAAGAGCTACTATATTTCTGCCTAAGGGGACAAAGATTATTATAGAAGATGCACTATTCTCTTTTAATTTTCCAAAAAACTTGATAAGTTTTAAAGATATACGCAAAAATGAATATCATGTTGAGACACTAAATGAAATAAATACTGAATATATTGGTATAACTAAGAGTGTCAAAGGTCAAAAATATATTTTAAAAAAATTACCAATTTTGTCATCTAGCTTATACTATGCAATAATTAGTGTAGATGAAACCCATTTGATCATAAACTAGAAGTTTACTGATATAAATACATTTTTGCTATGGCATGATCGAATATGTCATCCTAGATCAATAATAATGAGATGAATTCTTGAAAATTCAACTAGACATCCGTTAAAGAACCTGAAGATTCTTATGAATGATGAATTTTCATGTGTTGCTTGTTATCAAGACAAATTAATTGGCAGACCATCAACCCTGAAGTTTGGCATCGAATCTCCTGCCTTTTTAGAGCGTATATATGGAGATATATGTGGACCTATTCATCCACCTAGTGGATTGTTTTGATATTTTATGGTCCTAATGGATGCATCATCTAGATTGTCTCATATATGACTGTTATCATATCGCAATCTGGCATTTGCGAAGTTGTTAGCACAAATAATAAGATTAAGGACGCAATTCCCAGATTATCTAATTAAGGCAATTCACCTTGATAATACTGGAGAATTTACATCCTAAGTTTTTGATGATTATTGCTTATCAATTGGAATAAAAATTGAACATCTTGTTGATCATGCTCATACTCAAAATGGCCTTGCAGAGTCATTTATTAAGTGCCTATAATTGATAGCAAGACCCCTACTAATGAAAACAAAGTTGCTAATTACTGTTTGGGTTCATGCTATCTTATATGCAACAACACTTGTACATCTCAGGTTGATAAATTATAATTAATACTCTCTGCGCAATTAATATTTGGTCATGAACTAAATGTAGCCCATCTACGAATTTTTGGTTCTGCTATATATGTGCCTGTAGCACCACCACAAAGTACAAATATGGGCCCTCAACGAAGGTTCGGCATATATGTTGGGTTTGACTCACTCTCCATAATTCGCTACCTTGAACTGTTGATAGAAGACTTATTTACTGCTCGATTTTCATATTGTCAATTTGATGAAACAACTTTTCCGCAATTATGGAGAGAGAAAAAGAAACCCGAAAGAAAAATTGCGTGAAAAGTTTCATCACTATATCATTTTGATCCACGTACCCGCACATGTGAGCAGGAGGTCCAGAAGATCATTCATTTATAAAAAATAGCAAATCAAATGCGAGAAGAATTTACTGATTTAAAATGGATAACTACGTCATATATTCCTGCAGTGAATTTGCCTATCTAGATTGATGTCCCAAAAGGACCATCTACTAGTATTATAGCTTCTGAATCCAAACATGCCTGAAGCGTGGTAGACCATTGAGTTCAAAGATAAAAATTCTAGAAAGAAAAACGTGAGGAGTAATAAAGATGATACTACAAAAGAACCTCCTGAAGAAGGTCAAGATTTGAGTAATCCTGATATAGTGGCCTCGGTGGAAGACAAAATGCGGGAAATACGACTGAGATGGTATGGACATGTGAAGAGGAGAGACACAGATGCCCCAGTGCGGAGGTGTGAGAGGCTGGCCATGGATGGTTACAGAAGAGGTAGGGGTAGGCCGAAGAAGTATTGGGGAGAGGTGATTAGACAGGACATGACGCAGTTACAGCTTACGGAGGACATGACCTTAGATAGGAGGGTGTGGAGGACCCACATTAGGATAGAAGGCTAGTTCATAGTCTCGTTATTCTTCTCTATTCATAGGTGTAGTAGTGCATTACGATCTCTTGCGCTTTGACTTCTGATTTCTGTTATTTCTGTTATTATTTATTACTTTTTATGCTTTGATTACTCAATTTTACCTGTGATGTTTTCATTATTTATTTAATCGTTATTTGTTATTAGTCTTTATTTATTTGTATTTATTTGTCATCTATTCGTTATTTGTTTGTTGTTTTTCTCATAAAGCTTTTAATTTTCTATTCTTATCTAACATTTTTTTTATGCATTTATGCTTTTACTGAACCGAGGGTCTCCAGGAAACAGCCGTCCTACCTTGGTAGGAGTAAGGTCTGCGTACATTCTACCCTCCCCAGACCCCATGTTGTGGGATTTCACTGGGTTGTTGTTGTCAGTGAATCCGAGACTCAAGTGAATGAAGAACTTTCAATAAGTTCTATCGGTGATGAGATAAATTTAGATCGATCAAAAATTATGATCGATAATATTTTTGTATATAATGTTGCACTTAACTTCATATAAGATAGTAACATTCTTGAGCCTAAATCTGTCAAAGAATGTCGGCTTAGATGTGATTGGCCAGAATGACAAAAGATAATTCAACCAGAATTAGACTCACTTGCTAAACATGAGGTTTTTGAACCTGTAGTCCAAACCTCTGAAGGTGTAAAATCAGTTGGCTATGAATGAATTTTTGTGCGAAAACAAAATAAGAGAAATGAAATTGTAAGATATAAGGCACGCCTTGTAGCACAAGGATTCTCTCAAAGACCCGGGGGCAACTATGAAGAAACATATTTATCTGTTATGGATGGAATAACTTTTGGATATCTAATCAGTTTAGTTGTACATAAAAATCTTAAAATACATCTAATGGATGTAGTTATAGCTTACCTTTATGGTTTACTTAATAATGAAATTTAAATGAAAATTTCAGAAGAATTAAAATTGCCTGAAGCATATATTAAGTCTCGAAAAATGTACTCAATAAAACTGCAAAGATCATTATATGGTCTGAAACAATCAGGGCGTATGTGGTATAATCGCGTTAGTGAGTACTTGATAAATGAAGGTATATAAATGATGTCATTTGTTCTTGTGTTTTTATTAAGAAAACGAGATCAGAGTTTGTTATACTCACCGTTTATGTTGCTGACATAAATCTCATTGGAACCCCTGGAGAGGTTCAAAAGGCTATTGAATATCTTAAGAAAGAATTTGAGATGAAAGATCTTGGAAAGACAAAATTTTATCTGGGTCTGCAGATTGAACATTTAGCAGACGGAGTTTTTGTTCACCAATTTATCTACATTGAGAAAATCTTAAAATAATTTTATACGGATAAAGCAAATCCATTAAGTACTCCAATGGTTGTTCGATCACTTGAAGTGGACAAAGATTCATTTCGACCTTCAGAAGAGAATGAAGAACTTCTTGATCCTGAAGTATCATATCTTAGTGCTATTAGTGTACTTATTTATCTTGCTAATGCAACCAGGCCCGATATAACATTTTCTGTTAATTTGCTGGCAAGGTATAGTTCATCCCCAACGCGAAGGCATTGGAATGGTATCAAACATATTTTGCGATACCTAAAGGGTACCATTGACATGGGTTTATTTTATACTAACAAAGGTTGTGCAGACTTGTTTTATACTAACAAAGGTTGTGCAGACCTTATTGGTTATGCAGATACAAATTATTTATCAGACCCACATAAATCTCGATCTCAAACAAGCTATCTATTTACTCACAGAGAAACTGCTATATCATGGCGATCTACAAAACATTCTATTATTGCTACTTCTTCAAATCATGCTGAAATAATAGCAATTCATGAAGCAAGTAGAGAATGTGTGTAGTTGAGATCGATGATACAATTCATTAAAGAAAGATGCGGCTTAAAAAATGATGTCAAAGTACCTATAGTTATATTCGAAGACAATGTCGCATGTATAACTCAATTGAAAGGTGGTTTCATAAAAAGAGACAGAACAAAACATATTTCACCAAAAGTATTCTTCACACATGATTTGCAGAAGAATGGTGATATTAATGTGCATCAAGTTCGTTCAAGTGATAATCTTGCAGATTTATTCAGAAAGGCATTACCAACAACAACTTTTGAGAAGCTAAGGTATAAGGTTGGAATGCGTCGTCTCCAAAATATCAAATGAAGTTTTCATCAAGGGGAGTAAAATACACGCTGACTCTTTTTCCCTTAACCAAGGCTTTGTCCCATTGAGTTTTCCTGATACGATTTTTAATGAGGTAGCACTCAAGGCGTATTATCATATGTGTAACTCTTTTTCCTTCATTAGACTTTTTCCCACTGAATTTTTTCTAATAAGTTTTAACGAGGCAAAATATCTATGAGTGTTCAGGATAACTATGTATATTATTTCATGTAGAGATTTTTTTAATAAGGTACATTATATGTGGACATCCAAGGGGGGGGGGGTGTTACACAAGTAGATGTCCCATCTCCAATTTTTAATTCCATTAACTATTGTCCCCAGCTTCATTCCCTATTTTTCTACATTTTCCTACTTTGCACTGGTTATAAATAACCATCAGTATTGTGCAAATGAACATATAGACAATAAACTCAACTCTCTCTTTTTCTATTTCTTTTATGTCTCTCTTTCTTATTAATTTGTTAAGTTAATTTGTTTTATAATAATAACAAATTTATATTTTAAAATAATTATCTATTATCCCACTATTTATTAATTATGTATAAGATTTGGAGTCAGATATATCACTCCTTAAATATAGTCTAAATAGAGTCCTACCCACTTAATTATCTCCCTAAAATAGAATCTTGCCACTTAATTATCTCCTTAATTTAGTCCTTCGCTCCAAATTAACTCACTTTCTCTCCTAATCCTTCTACTCTGACGTTCTAACTCCAAGGATTCTTAGCGTAGCAGCCATGACTGAAAAGTTTTAATTCATCAACGTCATGGTCGGAAGAACGCCCCCTCGCTAGTTTGGTGGAGTTTTTGCCAGAGATGGTGGTCTCTGGCTGGAGAGTAGAGAGAGACAAAGGAGAGAGGAGAAAATGCGGTCTTACAACAGAAGTCAAGCCTGTGAAGTTTCAGTTCGTCAACGACATGGCCGACAGAATTCCCACTGCTGTTTCGGTAGAGTTTTCACTGGAGACGGTGGTCTTTGATCGAAGAGAAGGGAGAGACGATAGTTATAATATATATCTGACAAAAGATACACATGTATCTAATTAAGAGTCATGTATATGATAAGTTTACATGTATCTAAATTAAAATTATATGTATCTATGAGAAATTGATGCTCGAAAAAAAAAGGGATAAAATTTGAAATTTTTGATTTTTTTAAAGAAGAAATTTAGAAATACGGGAAGAACGCATGATTTGTTCCTAAATTGATACGTTTTAGTTACATTCCATATTTAGATACACATAATTAGATGTATCTGTTTAGTATGTATCCGAGATACATATATTTGGTGTACTTGGACACGCCAGATACATGTATATGAAAATCAAAATATGATAGAAATTGTAATATCAAAAACTCACGAAAAGATAAGTAATTAGCCCTTAAACTACTGAGATTTGTGTTGTTTGCCCTTCTGAAAATACTACATTGACTTCTTAAAAAGTCTCGACTCCTTGTTTGGATGGTTATTACCCATTGTATCATATTATATTATTAGTTTAAATATAATATTTATTTTATTTGTCAATTAAATTTTGTTGTATCATATCGTTAAATCTATTGTAAGATAACAATGAAAAGTCTCATTTTGTATAACAATGGATTTTGTGTGATTACGTCGTCATTTTATTTTTTTCTTCTCATTTTATCTTTATATATTATTTAATAATCTTATTTTATTTTTTATCCTACTTTATTTACAGTAACTCTACTTCGTAGTCTACTTTTCTTTTTGTAGATTTATCCTTGAAATTACTGAAGTATGTCATTATGTAACCACAAAGAATGATACAATCTATCCAAATGTTTTATTCATTAAAATAATTAATATAATACAATATATTATGAAACAATACTAACAATTTAAACAAATGTAACTAGAAAGCTAAATTGGTTCATTTGTGCATCAATTTCAAAAAAAAAAATTCTCTTTGTTTTGTTCCAACAGTGTGATGAAGAGTAGATCCGAGTCTCGTCAACTTCTTTTCTTTATTGTGTTATTTTATAGGCATAATTCACAAATATGCCTTTTAACTTGGGCTTATTTTACATTTATGTTCTCTAATTTTGGGTGTGTACAAGTAGACATTTAAATTTGTATAAAATTGAATAAGTAGACACACGTGTCTTACGTGGCAAAATACATGTAGGACGCCACGTAGGACAAAAAAATGACATATAGAATGTCATGTAGGATGATGTGTCTATTTGTTCAAGTGTTAGATAGTTAAAGTGTTTATTTGTGCACTAGTAAAATTAGAGGTCATAATTATAAGCTGAAGCCAAATTAATGGTCATATTTATGAATCATGCCTATTTTATATTTTTATTATTATTTGATAGCATTCACGTTAATATTAACCAAAACAAAAGTGCGTAAAAGGGAATTAGAAACTTCACGTGTGATCATTCAACATCATCCGTGCCATCAATCCAAGTTCATGTGTAAAATTTGTTTAATATGCTTATGTTTGCGCTTACATCATCAATTTAGGAAATATTCCCATGACAAACATTACCAGTAGCTGACACATTGAGCAGTTATCATTTTCTTGTATTCTTCTGAACTGCATCTATCATGGAGTACTATTTAATATTATCAAGAAAATTTTAAACAAAAATGCAACGATATCTGCAATAAGCTGGTTTGTGGCAATAGTTAGAAGCTGAATATGATTATGTCTGCTCTTACATCATCACTTTACAATGTATAAATTAAGCAATGTTGAAACCATAGTGTAACAACCTGAAATATAACAAAATTATTCTCTGATTTTTCGACTAACAATGGATGTTCCCACAGTGCAGCCACATTTTGTGTTGTTTCCTTTCATGGCACAAGGTCATACAATCCCTATGATTGACATTGCACGTCTATTAGCACAGCGCGGAGTAATAATCACAATCCTTACTACACAATTGAATGCCAATAGATTCAAGAAAGTGGTTGATCGTGCAATAGAGACAGGACTAAAGATTCAGGTGGTTCACCTCTACTTTCCAAGCTTAGAGGCTGGACTACCTGAAGGGTGTGAAAATTTCGACATGCTTCCATCCATGGATTTCGGGGTGAAATTCTTCGATGCTACGAAAAGACTTCAACCCCAAGTGGAAGAAATGTTGCAACAACTGAAACCTTCACCAAATTGCCTGATATCTGACATGTGTTTGCCATGGACAACTAATGTCGCACACAAATTTAACATCCCTAGAATAGTTTTCCATGGGATGTGTTGCTTCTCTTTATTGTGCTTACACAATTTGAGAAATTGGGAGGAATTAAAAAAGATTGAGTCAGATACAGAGTACTTTCAAGTGCCTGGATTATTTGACAAGATTGAACTAAGCAAAACTCAGCTTGGGAATGCTATGAAGCCAAGAAATGAAGATTGGAAAGAAATTTCTGATCAAATAAAGAAAGCAGAAGAAGAAGCTTATGGGATAGTGGTGAATAGCTTTGAAGATTTGGAACAAGAATATGTCAAGGGATTGATGAATGCCAAAGGCAAAAAAATTTGGACCATTGGCCCTGTTTCACTCTGCAACAAAGAGAAACAGGACAAAGCTGAAAGAGGGGACAAGGCTGCAATTGATGAACACCAGTGCCTTAACTGGCTTGATTCTTGGGAACAACACTCTGTGCTCTTTGTCTGTCTCGGGAGCCTATCGCGCCTTTCCACGTCTCAGATGGTTGAGCTGGCACTCGGGATAGAATCGTCGAGACGACCCTTCATTTGGGTTGTTCGACACATGTCAGATGAGTTCAAAAAATGGCTAGTGGAAGAAAATTTTGAGGAAAGAGTTAAAGGACAAGGACTTTTAATCCATGGTTGGGCACCACAAGTACTAATCTTATCTCACCCTTCAATTGGTGCATTTTTAACGCACTGTGGATGGAATTCGAGCCTGGAAGGTATATCTGCTGGCGTGGTGATGATCACTTGGCCAATGTTTGCTGAGCAGTTCTGCAATGAGAAGCTAATAGTGAATGTACTCAAGACAGGAGTGAGGTCTGGAATAGAGAAGCAAGTGATGTTTGGGGAGGAAGAAAAATTGGGATCACAAGTGAGCAAAGATGATATTAAGATGGTCATTGAAGAAGTAATGGGTAAAGAAATGGAAGCTGAAATGAGAAGAAAAAGAGCTAAACAATTAGGAGAAAAGGCAAGCAGGGCTGTGGAGGAAGAGGGTTCCTCTCACCTCAACTTGACACAATTGATTCAAGATGTCACAGATCAAGCAATTTTTTTAAAATGTATGTAGGATTACAAAGGTTGATTTAGGATATTGTGCAACTACTGGTCGTTAGGGTGTATTAGGAGAAATAGTTCAAGTATTATGTATGGTATTATCTAGTACTATGTTTGGTAGGAATTTTTAACCTATGCATAACTAATACCTTTGCTTTTGAGGTATTAGTAATACATAGGATTTAATACCATGAAATTAATATATATAAAAACAAAAATATCCATCAAATCCTTTTAATCATTTTTTTTATTTTCTTGATTTTATGTTTTATATTTGTAGTTTTGTAATAGTAAATTTATTTAAATAAATTAGCTTACAAATTTTATTAGTT